>NC_134406.1:119699542-120012042 GCF_038048845.1 Mixophyes fleayi | reverse complement strand
GGTGCTGGCAGGGGTGTTTGGATAACTTTTTTTATGTTGGTAATACTGATGCAGTAGAAATTATACAACTGCGTCCTCTGTATATTAAACATGCTGGGCATGCCAGAGAGTCCTCCTCATTCCTGTGCACAACTCCATATAGTGGCAGAATGCAGCCCTTCTGTTACCATATAGGGTGCAGCCTTTTCCTGTACACAGTACACAAGCGCGCCCCAGACCTCTGCTCTTCCTGACCTCTTCCTCCTCCTCTGAGTGCTCAGCTTACCTCTGCTCCTCCTCCTGCTTCCCTCATTGTCATAGCTGTCTTTATCCCCACCAGTGTGTATGTCTCTATCAACCCCCCTGTTCTATTTATACCCTCCTGTTCTGTCTTTGTGCCTGTATGTTTTTATCTTCTCTGTGTTTTTCTTTCACCCTCATTGTGTATCGGTCTCCTGTAAGCCCTCTTATCACATCTATAAATAGTGGTGGTGGTGGTGGTGGGGGGCGGGGGGGGGGGGTGCTAAGGATGAGAAACATGAGCAAGAAGGGGAAAGGGATGCTGTGCAAATTATTCCATGGGTTCCAGACTTTGTGAATTGTTTTGTTCTGGATGCTAATAATGTATTCGTACATACATACTTGATATGAACCAAACACAGTTAAACACTTCTTATTGAGAGGGTGGTCTCTCTGTCTTCCAGCTATGTGCTATTTGGAACTTGGCCGCACAGCACATGTAGTTGATAAGTTTATTGGTATATTTATCAATGTGTGATATAGAAGTGCATAGTAGGAAGTTGGAGAGTTAGCCATGTTAGCAATTAGTGTAGATATGTCATCCCAGAAAGGTGCTATGTGAGGGCAAGACCATCAGATATGTAGGTAGCTGCCTCTTTATCCACACTTCCTCCGGCACAAATTTGATGTTTGGGAACAAGCTAAAGTGGAGTCATTCTGGTACTAGATAACATCCAGTATATATCTTGTAAGAGGTCTCTCTTACTGCTATGCTGAGAGAGAATTTTGCTATCCTTGTACGGATCTCATCCCACACCTCAATTTCTATATAGCTCCAATATCAGCCTCCCAAGCAGCTTCGTGGGTGTCTAGTGAATGTTTTTGGTCTAAGATGTGGTGCAAGCCATAGAATGTACTCCAAGGAGTTTTCACCTACTAGTTAATTTTATATGTCTGCCCATCACTTTGTATGTTGTGAGGTGTACCACGCAACATACTAGTTTATGAATATAGAGTTATAATATCTTTAGGATATGGGGAGCCCCTGTCTCCCTGTGATGTTGCTTTTTGTAGGTTGTTAATAATCTGACCAGGCACTCTAACCGGGATGGTCTGGAAGAGATACAAAATTCAAGGAAGGATATTCATCTTCATCAAGTTATTTCTACTGATCCAGGGTATGAAATGCTTAGTCCAGCGTAGCAGATCCTGATTTATTATGCTGAGCAGAATTGGTTAGTTTGCTTTATATAGTTGATCATATGATCTCTAATGTTGACTCATAGAAACTTTATGGAGTCATGTTTCCATTGGAAGTTGAAGTTTAGCTTTAAGAGTTTTTTTTAAGAGTTAGGCGAGTGGAATGTCTGGGCTTCCAATTTCTGATTGTTTATTTTGTAGTTGGACAGGGATCCAAAGTCAGACAATTCTTATAATAGAATTGGTAATGACGTAAGGGGTTTGGTTAGGGTAAGAAGGACACAATTAAAACAATTGTGTTGTTAAGTTGCATAGGAATAACGCGGGTTGTGTTGTAGTGCAAATCATTATATAATCTATTGCTGACTCAAAAGCAAACCGAAAAGCATAAACAGTGAAGTAATACAGAAATTTGTAAATGCCACAATAAGGTACAGGAGTTAAATAGTCTTTTGTTGCATCGCTGAAATAAACAATATATTTTAAAGTTATACTAGCTCATATATACAGTCTTTAGGCAAGGCAAGATAATACACAATGTCTTTTGAAGCAATGTTGAAGCAGTTTATATAGTCTTCTGGGCTAGTCAAGATAATGCACAATGTCTCTTGAAGCAATGATGGTGCAAATTAATACAGAGTAAACTATTTACTGCAAAACTCCTCTTTATGTAGTACTGAAATAATTGGAAAGACAAGTTAATGCACAATATTTCTTGAACTAAGACTGGTACAAATTAGCACAGAGTCCAGTAATCACTGCAAAGCCCCTCTAGAGAGCAAAGGATAGTTACTGCAGTCTGTGCTGGGGATTGTGAGTTAAACTATATGTGAAAAGCTTGTAGATGCAGGCCAGGAGACAAACAGAAACAGACTTGAATGATGCCACCAGATATCAGAAGTCCAATCTGAACACAGCCAGAACCCAGCAGATTTATATAATGCAATCCATACATCTGAACTCCAAAAATGCAGAACCAGGAATCAATGCAAGATCAGGAACAAACTTGGACAAGATAAACTGGACAAGATACAGAAGTAAAGAAGTATGAGTTTCCAAAGCTATCAAACTCTATCACTGGCAAGGCATAAAGACACCAGGGATCTTTAAATAGTGCAACTCACCAATCAGCTATTCAGGGCAGGCACACTTGCATTACAGCTCAGACTTGATTGAAAGCAAGGATGCAGAGAACATGTCTTCAGAGGGAGACACACCTAGACAGTAGCTCAGACTTGATAGACGGCAAAATGCAGGAAACAGCTAGCTGAACCCTTTATAATGCTCTAGTTTATTACTACTCCTGAAATGTCAAGGTTCTGTATAAAATTATCTTTGGATCCATAATGTGTTAATATTTGTTTCATGAATGGCCAAGATTGGATTTTACAGTATCTATTTTCATTAGTTTGCTAGAAGTTAAATAATCATGGATTCTGTTCAACATCTAATCCTCAGTTGTATTAAAATTTTCTCTGTTCTATAATAATTTATAATAATTCTTAAAGACTTAATTTATTTACTAGGGAGACTCTTTCTCATCCTTTATGGATTAGATTGTGCTGGCTAAGCAAACAAAGTGATTTTTCAGTTTTTCAGAGAGTATATTATTTCTTCTCTATCAGTCAGGAGTTTTTGGTAATTTTTCTTTGATGGTTTCTGCTTTTCATAAAGTCTCATTTACCCTCTATACAGTTCTGATGTTAAGTATCGAAAAGAGGTTTAGTGAGGCCATAACTTTGTAATCGTCTGACCAGGGATTGCTTTGGGTCTTTGAATCTAGCATTAGCTGTGAGATGACTTTGCAGCCCATTAACATATCTATCCTAGAATAGGTTTTATGAGAGCAGAAATAAAATGTATAGGCTCATAAGGTAGGGTTAAGTGCTCGCCAGTGATTAAGTCAGCTTCCGTATTATGAATAATTACACTAAAGTGCAAACAATTATGTGTTAAAAGATTAGTATTGTTTTGTGCATAACTTCTATTTGTTTTAACCTTAGCTGAGATGCACATTAAGTAAAATTAAACTGTTTAATAAAACAATGATAGAAGTCTCATCCATGTGATGATGATAATGCAGATCTCAAAAGAAGTAACAGTGCTTTATATGGACTTGTTTACTCGTTGTCTACAAATCTTTGAGTAATATGTAAACTGTACAGTTAAAAGTATATTTTTATCCTAACTACCTCTTATGAAGTATGGACAATGACACTCCCCTGGATACCCCATAATAATGACTTACTGGAAGTGGAGGCCTAGTGAATTAATACACTAGCCAACACAACAATGTGTAATGTGGTTGTTATATTATGCATTATCAGCATTACTAGTATCTTAATGTATTCATGATGTAGCAATGTGTCATAACCTGATTGTGTAGTTACTTATATTATATTTTTATATAAAAAAAGATGTATGTTCTGGGAATGTTGTGGGAATGAGAACAGTCTTTTTAGAAGATTTTGCAAGCTGAGCTCAGCCGCACTGAGTGCTTTTTTTTTAGTAACTTGGGTAAATTGCTCCCTGGCTCGAGGGGAGGAGCAGGGGAAATTGGAAGGAAAAAGGGGAGTATGTAATGTAGTGACTAAAAAGTTATGGGGCATGATGGGGTTGGATGATAGGGTATTTGGATGGGTCAGGCACATTTTTAGCTGGGTCAGGCACAGTTTCCCGTGAGTTTAAGTGGGAAGTGGTGTAGAGTGTTTAGGACCTTGTGGTCCAAGGTGTGACAACATAGATTAATCACTCTCTAGAGTTAGGCGTAGACGTAAGGTAGGGCGTTAAAGTCTGAGGACTTAAACTTGGATGTGTGAATGTGTGAGTGTATTTTAGTAAGCTTATAGTGTAGGTGAAATGAGTCTTGGGTGTAGAGAAAAATGTTCTCTGGTTCCTGGGTCAGCCACCTAAAAGATTTTATTTAATTAGCGAGCTTGCTACTTGCAGAGCGGAAGGGTGAAAGAAACCGTCGATAAGGAGATGTGGGAAGGAAGTTACTGCAAAGGGACGAAGAGTGGGTTGTGGGTAGGTGGGTCATATTTTGCAACATACATTGTGTGGGACATCCCCATGGTATACAGTAGCAACATTCAGGGTATATAGTGCTATGCATGTTATAGGTAGTGGTGAATGGACAAGCAGTTGCTGTGCTGTCATTGTTAGTGAGTGATGATATTACACATTATGATATGGCCGTGTAACCAACTGGAGGAAACAGAGAAGGGTCTGTAACAATTAACAAGGATTTTCATTTGTAAGGTTATAGGGTGTTCAATACCTGAACTTCGGGGTGGTATTAAATATGGGTCAAAATTAACTGCAAAAAATTGATGATATTATATAGTCCAAAAGTTCTATTGTAAGGGATTTTGTTCACTCTTGCTGGGAGTAATTAAAGTAACTCCCAGATGACTATGCAGGGAACAACATGATACCGAACAAATGTGCAACTATTCCACTTAACATTAACTGTAAGTATTGAAACACCAAGATATAAACACAGAAAGGTATAACCTCATGAAGACGCTATAATTTCCTTTAAAATACAAACTAATCTGACATAGCTTACTAGATACGAATAAATGAGCAGGCAGCTAAGACTATCCTAAAAGAGGTAGAAGTATAATAGTTAGCTGTTAACAATGTTATTAGGAAGGGGTGAACTGTTGGGCAGCACAGTGGCCTAGTGGTTAGCACATCTGCCTCACAGCACTGGGGTCATGAGTTCAATTCCCAACCATGGCCTTATCTGTGTGGAGTTTGTATGTTCTCCCTGTGTTTGCATGGGTTTCCTCCAGGTGCTCCGGTTTCCTCCCACACTCCAAAAAACATACTGGTAGGTTAATTGGCTGCTTTCAAAAATTGACCCTAGTCTCTGTCTGTCTCCCTGTCTGTCTATCTCCCTCTTTGTCTGTCTGTGTCTGTATGAATGTGTGTCTATATTAGGGAATTTAGACTGTGAGCCCCAATGGGGCAGGGACTGATGTGAATGAGTTCTCTGTACAGCGCTGCGGAATTAGTGGCGCTATATAAATAGATGATGATGAACTGTTCCTCACTGATCTCAGTCAAATAAACCAACAGAAATCATCTAAGCCTATGTAGGAACTTTAAATAATTTTCAACTGTCTATAATACTCAGTCTGTTGGCTGTGGAAACTGGATCAAGTCAGTCAGTTTGCGTCCGGTGCAGAATTTTTCACCATGTGCCAGTGTGTGTGTGTTAGGGTTCCCAGTATGAAGACCACGGAGAGTAGGGTAAATGAAACAGAGTGTCTTTATTTTGAACACAGGTCTAAACTAGATGCAGTCAATGGTAAAGCAGCTAACACAAGTCCATAGAAACAGCAGGTACAGGATACCAGGACTATCAGGTTTAGCTTAGGAAGCTGGAGACGCTGAATAATAGGCACAACTGGTGAACTGCAGGTACAGGATAATGGAATCTCCAGGTTTAGCTGAGCAGCTGGAGTTACTGGATACCAGGAACAGTTAGAGAACTGCAGGTACAGGATACCGGGATCTTCAGGTTTAGCTGAGAAGCAGGAGTTATGGGAGACCAGGCACAATAGGATAGTTACAGGTACAGGAAATGTGATTTGCCAGGTTTAGCTAAGCAGCTGGAGTTACTGGATACCACGGAAGAATCAGACACGATGAAGGTCAGGCAAGACCGTGTCAGAAGCTGAAAGATCCACAACAGTACCAGGGAATAAACAGTAGCGAATTCAAACAAAGCCGAAGTCAGGGCCACTAAAAAAAGTGCAATAGGAGTCCTAAACCAGGAGGCAAATCAAAACCAGATCACAGGAGTTTCTCAGAGAGATCAGGAACAATAAACAATTGAACTGGCACTAGTCTGTTGGAAAAGTCAGTTTTTAAAAGACCAGACACAGGTGATAAGGATCTAGATAAAATGATGAGGGCTTAATCCCTTGCAGGCAGGATCTGAAACAGTCAAGGCAGCATCCAATGAGGAGGTGATGTACTGCTAACAGAGGCAAATTGCAACATTATGCAATGGAAGAACATATATGTGCTGCAGAGAAAAAGAAGGGGACAAAAAGGGGTGGAGGGAAATATGTGCACAACTCTCTGTAAAGGTACAGCATCAACGAGACCAGGAACCTTATACAGGATATATAGTGGAGTGTCATGTAGCTAGAAGTTGAAGTGATGCAGCTACTAAATATGTGGAGCATAGAGTATTGTTGGATTGGAGAGCACAACCTGATAATCTGAGTAGAAGCAGAACCTTGAGATTTGGGATTTGACTTGTGTAGATGCATTAGCATATCTTTTCCCTTTTCTGGGGTCTCTGATGAGGACTGTTATTCCCCCTTGGTTCACAATGAGCTTGAAATGATATCCCCATCTGCATTAACTCACACTTGGCAGGCCTTATAATAGAATTCTAAGCTAGGTCACTGGTGATAGGTCCCTGAAAAATGGAAGCTTAACATTATCATGCAGGACATGTGGCTTGCCCCATGTGGCCTCCATAATATTTTTTTCCTTTAAAGCTAAGAAAGCAGATTATGATGTTACGGTGAGGCTCGCTGTCTCTGAGTTTCGGTCTCTGTTTATCTCTCTCAATAGGTACTTGATGAATACTCAGATCAATGACCAGTGAGGCAAAAATGATCTGTAGGTAAGACTCAAGGTTGCCCTGAATAAAACTCTCTGGTAAGTTTCTTATTCTGATGTTATTCTGGTGTTCTTAGTTCTCAAGATTCTCTTCTTTGTTTCTCAAATCTTCCAGTTCTCTGTTAATGTGGTCTAGATCTTTATCAGTTTCCTGTTGAAATCTCTGGGAACTTTCCTGTCTTGTTTCAAACTTGACTATTTGATCAGTCTAAGAGGAGATATCCAATATTATTGATGTGATCTCTTTTTGTAACTTGGTTTCAAATGATTGCTTGAGGTTGCAGATGAAGTTCTAAAATTGAGTTTGGATTTGAAATTTGAAAACTAAAAAGTCGCTCTTGGTAGCTGAAAATAGAAAATGTCAAAAGGAGGTAAATTGTGCTAAAAATCAACTGCCGCTACACTTCCTATTGGAATCACACAATATTCAGAATAAAAAGGATAAATAAATAAATATAAGAATCTAGAGCGCTGCTGACTGTAATCGCATATTGCAAAATGACATAACTAACTTCCATAGATTGGTTACATCATTTTGTTAATTTGAAGTTAATTATATCATTTTGCAATATGTAATTACAGTCAGCAGCGCTCTAGATTACTATATTTATTTATTTACGCTCTTGGTAGCTGGTGCAAGGCATGATGGATGCAATTCATCTCTCGAGGTGTGTGAGAGTGAGGATGGGTCTTGTTGCGGGACTTGCCTCTCCAGCCTGGTGAAGTGGTGCATGACTTCAGCTTAAGAAATTTGCTTGCTTTTGGATGAGATAAGGCAGCTCAATGGATGTAAGGTTGAGTTGGAAAGCTCATACATTTGCTTATAAGGACGCGGGACAATAGGAAATTTTTCATTAAGCACTCATGTTTTTGTTTTTATTCTCCAAACAATTTGTACCTTATTTGACCTAGTGGTGGTGGTGAGAAGGTTGTTTTATGGGGTTCAGAAACAGTCTAATAGGAGCTCATAGCACACATGGGATAAAGTGAAATGCACTATGAGAATTAAACAGTAGGTGGAATTTGGTAAGGTTATCGACGACAATATCTAATGGAAAAGGTATGGAAAAGGTGCTGAATGTGCTTGTCAGTGAGATCGTATATATAGACTTAGGTGAAATCTCCTCAAGGTAGCAGTTTACAAGAATATCCGAAAACAGGCAGAGGTCAAGGGGCACAGGAG
Organism: Mixophyes fleayi; assembly: GCF_038048845.1. Lineage (NCBI taxonomy): Eukaryota > Metazoa > Chordata > Amphibia > Anura > Limnodynastidae > Mixophyes > Mixophyes fleayi. Next base: position 120,003,791 of record NC_134406.1, on the reverse strand, counting down.
TTCAAGCAGGATCCAGAAAACCGGCTGAGGTCACAACAGGAAATCAGGTCACAGATATCTAATATCTTCTTGAGGAAAAGCAGGTCAGCACACGTGCATCACACAGTACGCTATAACCGGCAGGAAGGCTAAGCCCTCCCTGCCTTAAATACTTTGATGGGCCAATCAGAAAGGAGGAGGCACAGGGCTGACAATCAGCCTCAGGTGGCTGCTAATTAATTACTAGTTTAGGACTGGCATAGGTAATAACATAACCCAGGAACATATATAAATATATAAATGAACCAATTTAATTCATAAGAGAGCTCCCCCTGGAGTTGTAGAATGCCATTACACACTCCTAATTCTGCCACAAAGAAATCCCCAAACAAAAGGCAACACGTATAAAATATATAACAGTATTATAGTAACTTATGCATGCGCCCAGCGTTAGAACACGGCGCTATTGACAGAAGAAATGACTTCCTGTTTGTCATGGTGATGGCCAGGACTTAGCTGCAGAGTGGGCAGCGAGTCGCTGCGACACGGGGCATCGCCACGACTCGTGACAGTACCCCCCCTTGAGGAGGGGTCAAGGAACCCCGACTCTCAGGTTTCCTAGGGAAGCGTTTAAAGAACTCCCTGATAAGTCTGTTAGCATGTAGACATCTCCGTGGATCCCAGGACCGTTCTTCCGGACCATAGCCCTTCCAATGCACTAGAAAGTGGGTCTGTCCTTGGACTTTTTTGGAATCCAGAATCACAAGAAACTCTTTCTGATCATCAATGTTGAGAGGACGAGGTTAGAGCACTCTGAGGTTGCCAGCGAAACCAGCTGTTTTCAAAAGGGAACAATGGAAGGTGTTGGGAATCCTTAAAGAATGAGGGACAACAGGATTAACCTTTTTAATAATGGTAAAAGGTCCAATAAACCTTGGCCCAAATTTCTTACAGGGCTGCCTGAGCTTGATGTACCGGGGGGAGAGCCAAACTTCATCCCCAACTTTAAAGGAGCAGGGATTACGATATCAATCCAACAAGGACTTAGATCTAAATGAAGCCTGGAGAAAAACGGAGTGGACCTTTTTCCAGATGGCTCTAAGCCATGAGGCAGTTGAATGGATTCCCGGCAGACCAGAATGATTGATGGAGAATAAAGAGTTAGCTCTGGGATGAAAACTGGAATTGCAAAAGAGCGGAGAGAGGCGAGTTGAAGAGTTACAAGAATTGTTGTATGCAAATGCGGCCCGCGGAAGTAAAGATAACCAATTATAATGAAATTTGGATATATACAAGCGAAGGAATTGTTCCGGTGACTAGTTTACCCTTTCCGTCTGTCCATTGAATTGTGGATGGTAAGTAGATGACAAGCTAACCTTAGTCTCTAACAATTACAGAAAGATCTCCAAAACTGGGCAATGAATTGAGAACCCCGGTCAGAGACTATGTCTTCAGGTAGGCCGTGGAGACGAAAAACATGTTGGACGAACAATGAAGCCAGTGTTTGGGCATTAGGTAGCTTATGCAAGGGCACGAAGTGGGCCATCATACAGAAAAGATCTACGACCACCAAGATAGTACTGTGGCCCGATGACCAAGGTAAATCAACAATGAAGTCCATTGAGAGATGTGTCTAAGTTCTAACTGGAGTGGACAAGGGTAATAACTGACCCATAGGACGACTTCTGGAGGACTTGCCTTTGGCACATTCTTCACAGGAAAGAACATATTCCTTAACATCGGAGGACAGAGTGGACCATCAGACCAAGCGTGAGAGTAACTTATACAAGGTCTATAGGAGATAATGAATCTGAAACAAGTGAAAAATAATGCCCAGCGTGCCTGTTTGGCATTCAGTCGTTTAGCAGACTCAATAAATAACAAATTTTTGTGATCTGTAATGACAGAAATAGTATGCACTGCCCCTTCCAACCAGCGTTGCCACTCTTCGAATGCCCATTTTATGGCCAGGAGTTTGCGGTTACCCATGTCATAATTAACTTCGACAGAAGAGAATTTCAGTGAGAAATAGACACATGGATGCATCTTGCGATCCGAAGATACTTCTGAGATAGAACAGCGCCTGCACCCACATCGGAGGCATCCACTTCAACTACGAAAGGCAGGATGTTTCAGGACGGGAGCGGAGGCAAATAATGACTTCAGGGCCTCAAAAGAAGTTATCGCATCAGGGGATAAATATATCTAAGTGCGAATTTGCAACTCCAGCGATTTTCTCGGGAGAGTTGAAACTCGCCGATGTATAAAGCTGAGTTTTCATACAAAATCTCCAGAGTTCTGCTTCTGTCAAAATCGCTACTTGCAAAATCGCCAGAGATCAAACTCACCACTGTTTGTCACTGCAGCTATACAAGTCTACAATGTATGAAGCTGCGAGTTAGCAAACTAAGGAGAGTTTGCTTCTAAACACGCCAGATACAACACGCTGCTTGATAGCAGCGTGTTGTATCAACACATCACTGTTACACTGCCCTGGCAGTGTTAAAAAGTTAAAGAATAGATAAAAGTAAAAAAAAAAAAAAGAGTGAGGTCCCCCCACTATTTATGCTTAACCCTAGTGCTGCCTGACTAGTGCTGGTCCCGTGAAAATCGGGGAAAAATTTTGCGTGGGGTCCCCCCGATTTTCACTTTACCAGCACTAGGCAAACCAGACAGGGTTGGCGGCACTATAGCGGGGGGACGCGCAGCAGGGGTCCCCCTGACATAATGACTAACCAACCCTAGACTGTTCAGCGCTGGGCTGGATTCCCTAGGGAGTGGGGTCCGCCAAAAAAAAACGAGCGGGCCCCCCCCTAGAAAGAACCAGCCCAGTGCTGATAGCACTAGGGCTCTTCCTACTACCCCTGGGCTGTGGGTAGTAGGGTAATACGGCGAGAAAGTGTTAAAAAAACAAACTGACACCAATTTTTTTTGTAGAACTACAAGTCCCAGCCAGCCAGGTTGCCCTAAAAACTGTGGCCATGCTGTTGCTTGTATAACTACAAGCACCAGCATACCCACAGCAGCCAGGGCATGTTGGCACTTGGAGAACCACAAGTGCCAACATGCCCTGACATCCCTGGCTTGCTGGGACCTGTAGTTCCACAAAGAAAAAAGTTAAATAAATAACAACACCCTCTTAAAAACCACATAAATTTATTAAAAATAAAAAACCCACAATAAATACACTAACCACCCTCTTTTTAACCACATCTATTTATTAAAAATAAAAACACCCCAAATACTCACCAAAGATGTCTTCTTTCTTCATCCAAACGTCCAGGCTTGCCCCAGTCCCTTAATATTTATACTTCCAATCTTGCCGGCTTGCCCCAGTCCAAGTCATTTTGTACCTCCAAAAACGATTGAAGAAAAGCAGGAACACTTCGCCCAGAAGGGGCCCATATTTGTAAGATCCCGACTGTGTATTTGCTTGCAGAAAAATAAATAAAATCTTTCCCCACTGCAAACACCTCATACCTAGTAGGAGGTCCGAATCGCAATGCCCTTACGTTGGTTGCGTAAGCTAAAACTACAGTATAATGTGATTTTCCCACGCTAGTGGGGGAATCACCTAATACTGCAAATAGAGCTTACCCAAGTAGCGTAGCACATGCGCAATGAGCTACGCTACTTGCGTAAGCTCTATTTACAGTATAAGGTATTTTTTTTTTTAACTTTTATCTATTCTTTAACTTTTTACCAGGGTAAGTGTAACAGTGATGTGTTGACAACTCACTGTTACAACACAGGAGAGTTTGCTAAACTCGTGAGTGTTTACATCGCTCAAAATCGCCAGAGATGACCAGCAATTTTGAACATGAGTCTCAAAATCGTAGCTTGATACATTTTTTTTTAAAACTCGCGGGTAAACCGCGATTTGCCGCGATTTAAACACACTGGCAAACTCGCACTTTGATACATTTACCCCCAGCAGTCCAGTTTGCCGTATCCACTCCTTTGCGGTTTAGAGTAGTAATAGGAGCTACTAAGTCTGAGAAGGTATGTATAAATCTCCGGTAGTAGATCCCGAAGCCCAGAAATCTTTGTATGGCCTCTCGATTGGTTGTGCGCACCCAATCTAAATTTGCTTGGATCTTTGTTGGGATCCATTGAGAATCAATCTGATCAGATGATGTACCCTAAAAACGAGACCCTCTGGACCTCAAATTCGCACTTCACCAGTTTAGCGAAAAGTTGATTCTCTCGGAGCTTCAAAAGGACTTGTTTAAAATGAAGGCAATGCAGATCTAATGATGATGAATTGTCACAACTATATTGCGTAGCTGCTATTGTTGGCGCAACTCGGAAGAAGGTGCGGAATCTAATGTGCCCCTGGTATTCACCAGGGACCCCCGCAAGGAGGTATGGACTCCGCTGCAGGGACACGCAGGTCGCGGTCCTTCCACGAGTCAACAGCGAGATACAAGAAGAGGGTGTCAGACAGGCCGGGTCGGTAACGTTCTGGTAATAGGAAGTACACAGGATTATCCGGAGGGATAGTGAGGCAAGCCGGGTCGGTAACGTTCAAGTAGCGCAGTACAAGGGAAGATCCAAAAGGGGTGGTCAAACGGTCAGAAAGGTCACAGGCAAACGAGGAAAGTCAGGAACAATGCTGGAACTGGTAACACAGAAAACGCTGGAGGCAGGAAGACCTGATACTCTGGCACTGGAGGAAGGGCTGAGGCTGCCTTATAAAGCCTGGGCAGCCAATGGATAAAGAGGGGATGATGATGCGGTCATCAGCCGCCGCCACCGCCGGGTGTTCATTGTAGCGTCCCGTTGCTTAGGCAACGGGACACGCATGCGCAGACGGCCCCGCCGGGCGGCCGGGACTTCCACGTCTGGTTGCCTGGCAACCAGACGCGCTGGGCAGAGACACAGGCGGCCGTCCCGAGGAGACAGCAGTACGGCGCCTGACATGAATAGATCAGGATGTCATCCAGATATACCACGGCAAAATAGCCTAAGAACTCTCGAAGGACATCATTGATCAGGTCCTGGAAGACCGCGGGAGCGTTGTATAAACGAAAGGGCATGACTAAGTACTCATAATGGCCTGAGTGAGTATTAAATGTGGTCTTCCATTCATCACCAACTTAATACGTATGAGGTTATAAGCTCCACGTGAGTCAATCTTGGTAAATACAGAGGCACCCTTGAGTTGGTCAGAAAGAACTGATATGAGTGAGCTTGTGATTTCACTGCTGTCTGATTTCAAGTGCTATGTGTTTAAAGTGTGGAGTTAGATCCAGTAAGGATTGCTGTGCTGTGTTGAGAGAGTGATATAGTTTCGGGAATTATTCTGTGTGTTTATTGAAGGGGATTCGTTTTTCTGTGTGTTATTAAGTGTCCCTTTTTACTTTTTCTTTTTTTCTCTTTTTCTTTTTTTTTTTTCTTCTTTCTGTTAGAGCTAGTGGGTGTGGTTTAATTGCATAAGTAAATACAGCTGGTTAGTACAAGCTCTATTTAACAGGAGGTAGTAAGCGATTTCATTGAGCTTGTGATTTCACTGCTGTCTGATTTCAAGTGCTGTGTGTTTAAAGTGTGGAGTTAGATCCAGTAAGGGGTTTAATCTGGTAAGTGGCTAGCAAAGGTTAGTACTCTCAAGTTCACTGTAGGCTATAAGAAGTTAAGTTAGCCATAATAAGAGGAGTAGTAGCAGGCTTGATGATCTCACTCAATGCATATCTTGTCATATGTATGCACACTTGGAGCAAGTGCTCCAAGGTTTATACCTCTGTGAGAAATGTGAGCAACTGGTCTTTTTGGAAGCCCAGGTAACTGATCTAAAGCAGACCATTGCAACATTGAGAGACATTGCCAACCTGGAGCAGAGTTTACAGCTCACCGTAGATGCGTTAGCTGAGCAGGGTGGAGCAAAGACAGAGGCGGATACACAGGTAGGTAGCTGGGTAACAGTTACTAGGGGTAGCAGAGGGAGGAAGAGGCAGGCCAGTTCTGAGCTAAGCAATCCCAGCAGATTTGCCAGATTGGATGAAGATACTGTGGAAGGCAGTTCAGAATTGGTGGAGTTGGATGAGACTGCTTCCTCTAGCAACCAGGGGAATGGTCTCTCCAGCATAGAGGGGACCAAATTTACTCAGGGACCCAGGCAGATTGTGGTAGTAGGGGATTCAATTATTAGGAAGATAGATAGGGCAATCTGTTACCGGGACCGTGCATGCCGAACAGTGTGTTGTCTTCCGGGTGCTCTGGCTCGGCATATTGCGGATCGGGTGGACAGATTGTTGGGAGGGGCTGGGAATGACCCAGCGGTTTTGGTGCATGTTGGCACCAGTGACCGAGTTAGAGGAAGAAGGGGTGTCCTAAAGAATCATTTCAGGGACATAGGTCGCAAACTTAAGGCAAGGACATCCAAGGTAGGATTTTCAGAAATACTACCTGTGCCACGCGCTAGTCCAGGGAGGCAGCGGGAGATTAGGGAGGTTAATGTGTGGCTAAAAGATTGATGTAGGAAGGAGGGTTTTAGATTCTTAGAGCACTGGGCAGATTTCTCGGTCAGTTGCCATCTTTATTGTCAAGATGGATTGCACCTGAATGAGGAGGGGGCTGCAGTGCTAGGGGAGAGGATGGTTAGAAGGTTGGAGGAGATTTTAAACTAGGCTCTGGGGGGGAGGGGCAAGCAAGTATTTATGGGATAGACATTGAGAGTAGTAAGGAGGAATTTAACAAGAGTCAAGGGGCTGGAGAGGGGGGAAAGGGAAGCATAGCCGATAAGGAGAGGCTCTTTTTAAAGCAAAAATAAATACCTAAGGGAGGCAATAGACTTAAGTGTATGCTTGCAAACAGGTAAAATGGGGGAGTTAGAGCTAGTAGCAATGAATGAGCAGTATGATATTATAGGTATTACGGAGACCTGGTGGGATGATACACATGAGCAGTCAACTTGGAAGGCTATTCTCTCTTCAGGAGGGATAGGGTAAATAAAAGGGGAGGAGGAGTATGTCTTTATATTAAGCCAGAATTAAAACCAAGTATTCAGGAAGTTATATATGTGAATATTGGTGATAATATAGAGGCATTGTGGGTGGAAATATCCAGCGTAGGAAGAAGTTCAGAGAAGTTGCTGATAGGGATATGCTATAAACTGCCAGATATTAGTACGATTGAGGAAGCCCAACTTCTACAGCAAATTGAAAAGGCTACACAACTAGGTCAAATTTTAATTATAGGGGATTTTAATTATCCGGACATTGATTGGAGTACTGAGACCTGCGGTACAGCTAGGGGAAATAGGTTTCTGAGCACGCTAAAATACCATTACATGTCCCAATTAGTAGAGGAACCAACTAGAAACCGGACTATACTGGACCTAGTAATAACAAACAATGTAGACGTAATATCAAATATTCAAGTAAGGGAGCACTTGGGAAACAGTGATCATAATATGGTCTCTTTTGAAATTAGTTTCCAGAAGCAACAACGGTATAAGGGATCAACTAGGACTTTAAACTTTAGAAAGGCAAATTTTAATATGCTAAAGGAGTCTATAAAGAGCATAGACTGGGACAAAGCCTTTGAAGGAAAAAATACGGAAGAAAAGTGGGCTGTCTTTAAAATGTTGTTGGAAACATACACGTATAAGTTCATTCCTATGGGAAATAAATTTAAAAGAATTAAGTCTAAACCAATGTGGCTAAATAAAAAGGTAAGGGAAGAAATGCAAAGGAAGAAGCGTGCATTTAAATTGTTTAAGTCTGAAGGGTCAGAGGAGTCCTTCCATAGGTACAAGGAATGTAATAAAACATGCAAAAAGGAAATTAGATTGGCTAAATTAGAAAATGAAAGGCACGTTGCAAAAAAAAGTAAGACAAACCCCAAAAAGTTTTGTAAGTATATAAATGGCAAAAGGATTAAAAAAGATAATATAGGACCCCTTAGAAGTGAGATGGGTGAAATGATAAATGATACTAAGGAAAAAGCAGAGGTATTAAACAATTTCTTTTCTTCAGTATTTACTAGAGAGGAACAAATGGTAGAAGTAATACATAAAAATGGAAATGAAACCATGCCATTAATTAATACTTGGTTGTCAGAGGAAGAAGTCCAAAGGCGACTGAAGAATTATTAAGATAAATGAAGCTCCAGGTCCAGATGGCATACACCCAAGGGTCCTTATGGAGTTAAATTCGGAAATAGCTAGACCGCTATTCTTAATTTTCAGAGATTCAATCTCATCAGGCTCAGTACCAAGGGATTGGCAAAACGGCAGATGTGGTGCCATTGTTTAAAAAGGGGACGAGATCACAACCAGGGAATTATAGACCTGTAAGCCTGACATCAGTAGTGGGGAAACTACTGGAAGGTATAGGGATAGTATTCAGGATTACTTGGTACGCCATAAAATTATTAGTGGGACTCAACATGGATTTGTGAGGGATAGATTATGTCAAACTAATCTAATTAGTTTCTACGAGGAAGTTAGTGCAAACTTAGACCAGGGTAGCACAGTAGATGTGGTCTACTTAGATTTTGCATAGGCTTTGATACAGTGCCACACAAGAGGTTGGTTTACAAAATTAGGGAACTGGGTCTAGGAATCAACATTTGTACTTGGATCGTAAACTGGTTAGAGAATAGGGAACAGAGAGTTGTGATAAATGGAACATTTTCTAATTGGTCAAAAGTCTTAAGTGGAGTACCTCAAGGTTCCGTGCTGGGGCCACTCCTTTTTAATATATTCATTAATGACCTTATTGATGGTTTAGAGAGTAAAGTTTCTATTTTTGCAGGTGACACTAAACTCTGTAAGGTAATAAAATCAGAGCAAGATGTAGCTTCTCTACAGAGGGACTTAAATAAACTGGAGGATTGGGCAGCCAAATGGAATATGAGGTTCAACACAGATAAATGTAAGGTTATGCATTCAGGGATCAAAAACAAGAACGCAATCTATAAATTAAATTGAATTAATTTAGGAGAATCTATAATGGAAAAGGATTTGGGAGTGCTCGTAGACAGTAGACTTAGCAATAGTGCTCAATGTCAAGCAGCAGCTGCAAGGGCAAACAAAGGAATGGCATGCATAAAAAGGGGCATAGATGCAAGGGAAGACTGTGTAATTTTGCTACTATATAAATCGTTGGTAAGACCTCATCTTGAATATGCAGTACAGTTCTGGGCACCACTCTATAAAAAAGATAATTTGGAACTAGAAAGGGTTCAGAGAAGGGCGACAAAATTGATAAAGGGTATGGAGTCATTAAGTTATGAGGAAAGGTTAGCCAGTTTAGGCATGTTTACTTTAGAAAAGAGGCGTCTAAGGGGAGATAGGATTACTATGTACAAATACATTAGGGGTCAATACAGAGAACTTTAATGGGAACTTTTTACCCCAAGGACTATACAAAGGACACGCGGTCACCCTCTAAGGTTAGAGGAGAGGAAATTTCACAACCAGCAAAGGAAGGGGTTCTTTACAGTAAGGGCAGTCAAGATATGGAATTCATTGCCAGGGAAGGTTGTGTTGGCAGATTCAATAGATATGTTTAAGAAAGGGTTAGACAAATTTTTAGCGGAAAGGTGTATCCAGGGATACGACCGTTAATTAAAATGTAGGATAGTAGTGGAAATAGGGTAAAAATAGGACTGCAATATTGAGTTTGGGGGGATTTTCACAATTGAAACAGATTGGCGGTTGCTTACTCTGGATCAATTTCAAATATAAGGGCAGGATCGCAGGAGATCCAAAATAGGTTGAACTTGATGGACTGGTGTCTTTTTTCAACCTCATCAACTATGTTACTATGAGTGGAAGTGGGTAAGTGTTTTTTATGATAATTTTATTTAAGCCACGGAAATCTATGCAGGGTCAAAGAGTCCCGTCCTTCTTGGAAACAAAGATGAATCCGGCTCCTACTGAGGACTTAGAGGGCCTAATGAAGCCTTTTTGGAGATTCTCCTTAATATATTCCTCCATGGCTTGAGTCTCTGGTACCAAGAGAGAGTGTAATCTTCCCTTGGGCAATTTGAAACCAGGAGCTAAGTCTATTGCGCAATCATAATCATGATGAGGAGGTAACGTATTGGTGGCTTTCATAGAAAATAGTCCTGGAAGTCTTGATATGGCAGAGGTAGTTGAAGACTGAATCTACGGATCGAAAGAGACAAGCAAGATGAATGGCAAGAGGAGCCCCAACGAACAATCTTACCCTTATTCCAATCAATTTCGGGATTATGGAGCTGTAGTCAGGGATGTCCCAAGATTTACTGGAACAGAGGGACAGCTGATAAGATAGAAAGACAAAGTCTTGTAAAGCACTACAGAATTTGCTGGCGCTATATAAATAAATGTTGATGATGAAAGTCTCAGTATGCAGAGCCCCCACAGATAGCTGCAAAAGGGGTGTCTGAAAGCACATCTTTCCACCAGGCAATGGACCACCATCCAGGCCACAGACTGTGATGGATGGGTCAATTTTCACGGAAGGAATTCCTAAGGACCGGGTGAATTCAATATCAAGGAAGTTTCCAGCAGCACCACAGTCCAAGAAGGCCGAGACAGAGGTAGACCGTGCATGCAAAGAGATCTCAGCAGGAACCAGAAGTGCATTTTTGGAAGATATTATTTGCAGGCCTAGATGAACCTCTTCCTCATTATCTAGACCTGTTCTTTTCCCGGCTTGTTAGGACAGGCACGAAGTAGGTGGCCCTTGTTGCCACAATACATGCAAAGGCGTCTAGAACGCTAGTCCATGGGGAGACGGTAGGCGCCCAACTGCATGGCTCAGGAATGTCCAATGATGCAGAGTAAGAGATCGGCAGAGAGCCAGAAGAGGCAGATGTACCCCTTTCAGCTTTTCTTTCCTTGATCCTACGATCAATCTTGATTACCAACTGCATTATGTTCTCCAGGGTAGTTGGTAAAGGGTATTGCACCAAAGAGTCCTTGATCTGTTCAGAGAGACCTAGGCGAAATTGACCCTGGAGCGCTGGATCATTCCACTCACATTCCACTCACTATCAGTGGACCATCGCCTAAACTCCGCACGATATTCTTCAGTGGTGCGTCGGCCTTGCTTCAAGGCCCTGAGATGAGTTTCAGCCAAGGCCACCCTGTCCGGATCACCATAGAGCAGGCCCAGGGCATTAAAAAATCCATCAACTGACTGCAAAGAGGGGCTCGTTGGAGCAAGACTGAATTCCCAAAACTGAGGGTCACCTTGGAGAAGGGAGATTATGATGCTAACTCTTTGCTGCTCTGAACCTGAAGATTGTAGTCTTAGACTAAAATAAAGCTTACAACTTTTTTTAAAGTTGCGAAATAAGGCTCCAGGGAAACGATCAGGTAGGTTCAATTTGGGCTCCATTGCCGGGGCTGAAGCAGCTTGCGATGTCCTAGAAACTTCCTCTCTGCAGACCAGAGATGCGAAAGTCCTTGGACCATCTGCCAACAAGGTTTGGATCTACCCTGCCAGAACATAGGCTGGAGAAGGATTCGTCCCACTTTCATCCATGGATGATTCCTTCCAACAATTTCACCGACCGGTTTTAAGCAGGTCAGCACACGTGCAGCACACAGGACGCTATAACCGGCAGGAAGGCTAAGCCCTCCCTGCCTTAAATACTTTGATGGGCCAATCAGAAAGGAGGAGGCACAGGGCTGACAATCAGCCTCAGGTGGCTGCTAATTAATTACTAGTTTAGAACTGGCATAGATAAAAACATAACCCAGGAACATGTATAAATATATAAATGAACCAATTTAATTCATAAGAGAGCTCCCACTGGAGTTGTAGAATGTCTCTACACACTCCTAATTCTGCCACAAAGAAAGCCCCCCAAAAAAGGCCACACGTATAAAATATATAAATAATAACAGTATTATAGTAACTTATGCATGTGCCCGGATGTTAGATCACGCCGGAACGAGGCGCTATTGACAGAAGAAATGACATCCTGGTTGTTATGGTGATGGCCAGAACGTAGCTGCAGAGTGGACAGAGAGTCGCGGGCACCGCTGCAACTCGTGACACCACCAAGTGCAGAACAAAGTGCATGCCCACTGATCTCCTGATCTGGGATTTGTCTTGGGACAAAACCTCTGTGCAAATCTTTGTGGGATTGCAAGTTGGGATTGTAATAAGCATGGCAAAAAAAATGTCACTTCAAACTATTGCCTACTATTACTTTAGGACTATTACCTAAATTACATATTTAAAATGTTTCTTTTAAAATACTACTTGAGCCTCATTTTCACCTTAAATATGCCAAGAGTAATGGGATATTGGAGCTGTTTTTATTTCCTGTGTCATATTTGTGTATTTTTTTTTATTATATTGAATTTGTGTTCATAAAAATGCTGTCTCCTGCATCAAATGCACCATGAAGGTACAAATGGGGTCCGATCAAAACTAAATGCTGATGTCTCCACTACTTAAAGCCATGCACAAATTAAGGGGTCTATATTTGAAAGTTGAAATGCCCAAAATCCAGCAAAATTGGGCTTGTAGGGCTTAACTTTGCTCTGGGTCGGTGGTAGCTGTTGCTGTATATCAACAGCGATAGCCTTCACCTGGGGGCCTCCGGATATTTGGGCAATAAATGACATAATATGGCATAATCCATGTCAAATAAATGTAAAAATCCTTATCATATCATTTCAATATTAAATGAAGACAAGATGAAAAGCTGAGATATTTGTAATTCATTTATTAACCTATTAATTAACATATTGATAGATTGTAAACTTGCGTGCAGGGCCTTTTTACCTCTACGTATGTATGTATTATCCAATATTGTTTTATTACTGTTTGTTCCCGATTGTAAAGCGCTACGGAATCTGCTGCCATAATACAAATGCACCCCTTGCATTGTAACATGGTTTTGTCCAGGAGACTGAAATAAGATACCTCTTCATTTAAGATCCTTAATGAATCAGGCCCTGGGTAAGGGAAACACTGTCTTAATGACTGGTGTGAAGATAGGATAGCTGCCTGATGCTATTGACAAATTGCTCCAGAATGCAGAGTCCATGCAATCCACACCTAGGAAAAACATCAAATGCATTCTGAGAACAACTCAAGGGTCAGATCTACATTCCACATACAGGGAATACATGCCACATACACCATACACAGGGTGCAGATAAATACTCTATGCACATGGGACAGATGACTTTGATGTCAGCCGTGGCACAGAAAAGCAACATGAAACCTTTAAAAACTTTCTCAGAAAGCAGAATGTGACTGACAAAAAAATCTTGTACCTCTAATGATTTCTTCACATATACTGCTATCTACATCTCATATCAAAATTCTCCAGACACTCCTAAACAAATATACTTCTTGTTGAAGTCAAATTGGATGATGTCATTTTAAATGAATAAATACTGGTTGTAATAGTTTCCTGTGCAATTGCGATTAGTATGCAATGGTGTACAAAGGTTAACTACTCAATCGTATAGATTAACAAAGTAAATGCACATACATTCACACCTATATTTGTAAATAATTCATTTTTAATAAACTTTCCAATTTAAATTCTTTTATTATTAATATAAAAGACCTAAAGAAATATTACACAATGGCTACATTAAATATACTTAGGGTTCAGGTAATAAGAAATGTATTGTGTGTTTGGTCTTATATTAATCCACATTTTACCAGCAGGAATCTGGTAATATCGGATAAGCGATCGCACATTGCGTTTCGCTAGTTATGATTAGTATGAGATTAATACTAAAAATACTCTGTACTGAATATGTTAACAGATTAGTTTAAACTGGATTTTTGGCGGTTCGTTGAGGAAAGACACGTACACAGCTGATGGAGTGAGTTGCCCCCAACTTTGGAGAAGCATCGTTTGAGCTGACCTATGACCTGCATTGTACTGAACTATCTTGAACCCTGAACCAGTGAAGAATGAACTTAGTGTTACCTTTGTGACATCATCCTTGTTTTTTTTCATCTCAAACTGTATAAAACAGACCACTGGATAGAGTATCGGGCTCTCTCTTCAGAATTGATGATTGTTACTGGATCCAGTGCGCAACTTTTATACATATAGGATGACGTAAGTATAACAGACATGTCCATCTCTGTCAGTGTACTGGAAGAACTGCAGGAAAAGCAGAACTTCTGGTCTGTGCATGCTCAGTAGTGCGATGCGAACGGCTGAAGGCTGCCCCACTTCCTGTCCTTACTAGACCATCGGGAAACCTTTTTTCATCTGGCTGGACCAATATGCAATATGCAGCAGTTAACCTCATCTATCAAAATCTCATTGTCCCATAGATTGTAAGCTTGGGGCAGGGCCTTCTTACTTGTGTGTCTGTATTACCCAATATTGTTTTATTACTGTGTTTGTTCCCAATTGTAAAGCGCTATGGAATGTGTTGCTGCTATATAAATGATGATGTAATGGTGTGGGGAATTTTATGTTGCCACACATTAGGCAATTAGACATTGTTTAAATTCCACAGCCTGAGTGTTGTTACTTATCATGTGCTTCCCGTTGCGTAGACAAGGCTACTGTCTACCCAACTTCCAATGGCTACTTCCAGCAGGATAAGTTGCCATGTCACAAAGCACATGAGTTCAGTGTACTGCAATGGCCTCCACGTCACCAGATCTCATTTCAATAGAGCACTTTGGAATGTGTTGAAATGGTAGATTTGCAGCATGTTACTCGTAAGATACTGGTAACATGATGTTAAGTCAATTGACTTCTAACAAAAATGAACCTGTATATATGTGTAGTAGGGAATTTAGACTGTAAGCTACAATGGGGCAGGGACTGATGTGACCAATTCCATAGTATTATAGCTAGGATTTTCCCAAGCATGAAGCTAAAATCATAAGCAAAAATCCAAATCTGAGCTCCTTTATTCACGAAAGCATGTGTATAGCATTTCTTTCAAGAGTCTGAACCTCAAAAATACAAGTTTTATATACCTTTCTTGTTACTGGACAAATTTTAGTAACTGACCCAATTTTATCACCCCCTCCTTATACAGAGTTTGACCTTGCAGGGATCCACAATACATCTGGTTTAATCTGGTTTTCTCGTAGATGGCAATGTCAGGCTCAAGCAAAATAAGAATGTATTTTATCCTCTTTTTTTTAGAAATCAACTTGAGCAGACTATTCCATCTGTATACTATTAACTCTTATTAACTTTTTAAGGATAAGTATATGTACACATTTATTATTTGAATTCATCCATGTTCTATAAAATTCATAACAAAAGAATAGCAGCTAGCGCGTAAGATGGCTACTTCACCCTTTGCAACAATGTAAAGTGATTTCAGTCCTATTGGGGAGAAATGTGCTATATAAATAAAGAATTATTCTTATTTTTCAGTATTGACTAGACATTGTTAGACGCCATTAATACAACTTATGTAACCTTACTTTACAGGTTAATATTTATTAAAGAAGAGCATTTAAAATTTAAAAAATACCTTAAAATTCAGTATACATGAAAAGAATGAGTACTTATAGGTCCACCGATAAAGATAGCGAGTGGGGCTGCCGTGAGTGGGGGTGGGGGGTGGGGGGGGGGCGATGATCAAATCATTGGTGGTCAGTGGCAGCAACAGGCAGCCAATCATGAGGCCTCAGACAGGAAGTGCTCACTTAACTTCCTGTCTAAACAGGGAGGAGCGATGCAGCAGAAGTGCACCTAAAGGTAAGTGAGAAGTGTCTGTGTGTCTGTGTATTAACAAGGGGGTTTGTGGCAGTGTAATGTGTGTGATGGCATAGGGGGCTTTCCGCAATGTAGTGTGTGTGTGATGGCACGGTGCTTGTGGCAATGTAGTGTGCTTGTGTGAAGGCACGGGGCTTGTGGCAATGCAGTGTATGTGTGATGGCACAAGGGGCTTGTGGCAATGTAGTGTGTGTGTGATGGTACAAGGGGCTTGTGGCAATGTAGTGTGTGTGTGATGGCACAAGGGGCTTGTGGCAATGTAGTGTGTGTGATGGCACAAGGAGCTTGTGGAAATGTAGCGTGTGTGATGGCAGAGGGAGAGGGGGGGAGGCGATCAAATCATTGGTGGTCAGTGGCAGCAACAGGCAGCCAATCGTGATGCTTACTGTTGCTGATTGGTCTCAGACAGGAAATGCTCACTTGACTTCCTGTCTGAGCAGTGAGGAGCGATGCAGCAGAAGTGCACCTAAAGGTAAGAGAGGTGTGTGTGTGTCTGTGTGTTTAAAAAGATGGTTTCTGGCACTGTAATGTGTGTGATGGCATAGGGGGCTTGTGGCAATGTAGTGTGTGTGTGATGGCACGGTGCTTGTGGCAATGTAGTGTGTGTGTGATTGCACAAGGGGCTCGTGGCAATGTATTATGTGTGTGATGGCACAAGGAGCTTGTGGCAATGTAGTGTGTGTGTGATGACAAAAGGGGATTGTGGCAATGTAGTGTGTGTGTGATGGCTCGGGGCTTGTGGCAATGTAGTGTGGGATGGCACAAGGGGCTTGTGGAAATGTAATGTGTGTGATGGCACAAGGGGCGGGGGGGCGACGATCAAATCATTGGTGGTCAGTGGCAGCAACAGGCAGCCAATCATGAGGCTGCCTGTTGCTGATTGGTCTCAGACAGGAAGTGCTCACTTTACTTCCTGTCTGAGCAGTGAGGAGCGATGCAGCAGAAGTGCACCTAAAGGTAAGTGAGAGGTGTGTGTCTGTGTGTTTACAAGAGGGCTTGTGGCAGTGCAATGTGTGTGATGGCACAGGGGGCATGTGGCAATGTAGTGTGTATGTGATGGCACGGTGCTTGTGGCAATGTAGTGTGTGTGTGATGGCACGGGGCTTGTGGCAATGTAGTGTGTGTGTGATGGCAAAGGAGGCTTGTGGAAATGTAGTGTGTGTGTGATGGCACGGGGCTTGTGGCAATGTAGTGTGTGTGTGATGGCACAAGGGGCTTGTGGCAATGTAGTGTGTGTGTGATGGCACAAGGGGCTTGTAGCAATGTAGTGTGTGTGTGATGGCACAAGGGGCTTGTGGCAATGTATTATGTGTGTGATGGCACAAGGAGCTTGTGGCAATGTAGTGTGTGTGTGTATGATGACACAAGGGGCTTGTGGAAATGTAGTGTGTGTGTGATGGCACAAGGGGCTTGTGGAAATGTAGTGTGTGTGATGGCACAAGAGGCGGGGAGGGGCGATTATCAAATCACTGGTGGTCAGTGGCAGCAACAGACAGCCAATCATGAGGCTGCCTGTTGCTGATTGGCCTCAGACAGGAAGTGCTCACTTGACTTCCTATCTGAGCAGTGAGGAGCGATGCAGCAGAAGTGCACCTAAAGGTAAGTGAGAGGTGTGTGTCTGTGTGTTTACAAGAGGGCTTGTGGCAGTGCAATGTGTGTGATGGCACAGGAGGCTTGTAGCAATGTAGTGTGTGTGTGATGGCACGGAGCTTTTGGTAATGTAGTGTGTGTGTGATGGCTCAAGGGGCTTGTGGCAATGTAGTGTGTGTGTGATGGCACAAGGGGTTTGTGGCAATGTAGTGTGTGTGTGTGTGATGGCACAAGGTGCTTGTGGTAATGTAATGTGTGTGTGATGGCACGGGGCTTGTGGCAATGTAGTGTGTGTGTGATGGCACAGGAGGCTTGTGGAAATATAGTGTGTGTGTGATGGCACGGGGCTTGTGGCAATGTAGTGTGTGTGTGATGGCACAAGGGGCTTGTGGCAATGTAGTTTGTGTGTGATGGCACAGGGAGGGTGGAGCAATGATCAAATCATTGGTGGTCAGTGGCAGCAATAGGTAGCCAAGCATGAGGCTGCCTGTTGCTGATTGGCCTCAGACAGGAAGTGCTCACTTGACTTCCTATCTGAGCAGTGAGGAGCGATGCAGCAGAAGTGCACCTAAAGGTAAGTGAGAGGTGTGTGTCTGTGTGTTTACAAGAGGGCTTGTGGCAGTGCAATGTGTGTGATGGCACAGGAGGCTTGTAGCAATGTAGTGTGTGTGTGATGGCACGGAGCTTTTGGTAATGTAGTGTGTGTGTGATGGCTCAAGGGGCTTGTGGCAATGTAGTGTGTGTGTGATGGCACAAGGGGTTTGGGGCAATGTAGTGTGTGTGTGATGGCACAAGGTGCTTGTGGTAATGTAATGTGTGTGTGATGGCACGAGGATTGTGGCAATGTAGTGTGTGTGTTATGGCACAGGAGGCTTGTGGAAATGTAGTGTGTGTGTGATGGCACGGGGCTTGTGGCAATGTAGTGTGTGTGTGATGGCACAAGGGGCTTGTGGCAATGTAGTTTGTGTGTGATGGCACAGGGAGGGTGAAGTAATGATCAAATCATTGGTGGTCAGTGGCAGCAATAGGCAGCCAAGCGTGAGACTGCCTGTTGCTGATTAGCCTCAGACAGGAAGTGCTCACTTAACTTCCTGTCTGAGCAGTGAGGAGCGATGCAGCAGAAGTGCACCTAAAAGTAAGTGAGAGGTGTGTGTGTGTCTGTGTGTTTACAAGAGTGCTTGTGGCAGTGCAATGTGTGTGATGACACAGGGGGCTTATGGCAATGTAGTGTGTGTGTGATGGCACGGGGCTTGTGGCAATGTAGTGTGTGTGTAATGGCACAAGGGGGTTGTGGCAATGTAGTGTGTGTGATGGCACAAGGGGCTTGTGGCAATGTAGTGTGTGTGTGATGGCACAAGGGGCTTGTGGCAATGTAGTGTGTGTGTGATTGCACAAGGGGCTCGTGGCAATGTATTATGTGTGTGATGGCACAAGGAGCTTGTGGCAATGTAGTGTGTGTGTGATGATAAAAGGGGATTTTGGCAATGTAGTGTGTGTGTGTGATGGCTCGGGGCTTTGTGGCAATGTAGTGTGGGATGGCACAAGGGGCTTGTGGAAATGTAATGTGTGTGATGGCACAAGGGGCGGGGGGGGGCGACGATCAAATCATTGGTGGTCAGTGGCATTAACAGGCAGCCAATCATGAGGCTGCCTGTTGCTGATTGGTCTCAGACAGGAAGTGCTCACTTTACTTCCTGTCTGAGCAGTGAGGAGCGATGCAGCAGAAGTGCACCTAAAGGTAAGTGAGAGGTGTGTGTCTGTGTGTTTACAGGAGGGCTTGTGGCAGTGCAATGTGTGTGATGGCACAGGGGGCTTGTGGCAATGTAGTGTGTGTGTGATGGCACGGTGCTTGTGGCAATGTAGTGTGTGTGTGATGGCACAGGGCTTGTGGCAATGTAGTGTGTGTGTGATGGCAAAGGAGGCTTGTGGAAATGTAGTGTGTGTGTGATGGCAGGGGGCTCTTGGCAATGTAGTGTGTGTGTGATGGCACAAGGGGCTTGTGGCAATGTAGTGTGTGTGTAATGGCACAAGGGGATTATAACAATGTAGTGTGTGTGTGATGGCACAAGGGGCTTGTGGCAATGTATTATGTGTGTGATGGCACAAGGAGCTTGTGGCAATGTAGTGTGTGTGTTTGTATGATGACACAAGGGGCTTGTGGAAATGTAGTGTGTGTGTGATGGCACAAGGGGCTTGTGGAAATGTAGTGTGTGTGATGGCACAAGAGGCGGGGGGGCGACAATCAAATCACTGGTGGTCAGTGGCAGCAACAGACAGCCAATCATGTGGCTGCCTGTTGCTGATTGGCCTCAGAAAGGAAGTGCTCACTTGACTTCATATCTGAGCAGTGAGGAGCGATGCAGCAGAAGTGCACCTAAAGGTAAGTGAGAGGTGTGTGTCTGTGTGTTTACAAGAGGGCTTGTGGCAGTGCAATGTGTGTGATGGCACAGGAGGCTTGTAGCAATGTAGTGTGTGTGTGATGGAACGGAGCTTTTGGTATTGTAATGTGTGTGTGTGATGGCTCAAGGGGCTTGTGGTAATGTAGTGTGTGTGATGGCACAAGGGGTTTGTGGCAATGTAGTGTGTGTGTGATGGCACAAGGTGCTTGTGGCAATGTAGTGTGTGTGTGATGGCACAGGAGGCTTGTGGAAATGTAGTGTGTGTGTGATTGCACGGGGCTTGTGGCAATGTAGTGTGTGTGTGATGGCACAAGGGGCTTGTGGCAATGTAGTTTGTGTGTGATGGCACAGGGAGGGTGGAGCAATGATCAAATCATTGGTGGTCAGTGGCAGCAATAGGCAGCCAATCGTGAGGCTGCCTGTTGCTGATTAGCCTCAGACAGGAAGTGCTCACATAACTTCCTGTCTGAGCAGTGAGGAGCGATGCAGCAGACGTGCACCTAAAAGTAAGTGAGAGATGTGTGTCTGTGTGTTTACAATAGGGCTTGTGGCAGTGCAATGTGTGTGATGGCACAGGGGGCTTGTGGCAATGTAGTGTGTGTGTGATGGCACAGGAGGCTTGTGGAAATGTAGTGTGTGTGTGATGGCACGGGGCTTGTGGCAATGTAGTGTGTGTGATGGCACAAGGGGCTTGTGGCAATGTAGTTTGTGTGTGATGGCACAGGGAGGGTGGAGCAATGATCAAATCATTGGTGGTTAGTGGCAGCAATAGGCAGCCAATCGTGAGGCTGCCTGTTGCTGATTGGTCTCAGACAGGAAATGCTCACTTGACTTCCTGTCTGAGCAGTGAGGAGCGATGCAGCAGAAGTGCACCTAAAGGTAAGTGAGAGGTGTGTGTGTGTCTGTGTGTTTACAAGATGGTTTGTAGCACTGTAATGTGTGTGATGGCATAGGGGGCTTGTGGCAATGTAGTGTGTGTGTGATGGCACGGTGCTTGTGGAAATGTAGTGTGTGTGTGATGGCACGGGGCTTGTGGCAATGTAGTGTGTGGGGGATGACACAGGAGGCTTGTGGCAATGTAGTGTGTGTGTGATGGCACGGGGCTTGTGGCAATGTAGTGTGTGTGTGATGGCAAAAGGGGCTTGTTGCAATTTAGTGTGTGTGTGATGGCACAAGGGGCTTGTGGCAATGAAGTGTGTGTGTGATTGCACAAGGGGCTCGTGGCAATGTATTATGTGTGTGATGGCACAAGGAGCTTGTGGCAATGTAGTGTGTGTGTGATGACAAAAGGGGATTGTGGCAATGTAGTGTGTGTGTGATGGCTCTGGGCTTGGGGCAATGTAGTGTGGGATGGCACAAGGGGCTTGTGGAAATGTAATGTGTGTGATGGCACAAGGGGCGGGCGGGCGACGATCGAATCATTGGTGGTCAGTGGCAGCAACAGGCAGCCAATCATGAGGCTGCCTGTTGCTGATTGGTCTCAGACAGGAAGTGCTCCCTTTACTTCCTGTCTGAGCAGTGAGGAGCGATGCAGCAGAAGTGCACCTAAACATAAGTGAGAGGTGTGTGTCTGTGTGTTTAGAAGAGGGCTTGTGGCAGTGCAATGTGTGTGATGGCACAGGGGGCTTGTGGCAATGTAGTGTGTGTGTGATGGCACAGGAGGCTTGTGGAAATGTAGTGTGTGTGTGATGGCACGGGGCTTGTGGCAATGTAGTGTGTGAGTGATGGCACAAGGGGCTTGTGGCAATGTAGTTTGTGTGTGATGGCACAGGGAGGGTGGAGCAATGATCAAATCATTGGTGGTCAGTGGCAGCAATAGGCAGCCAATCGTGAGGCTGCCTGTTGCTGATTAGCCTCAGACAGGAAGTGCTCACTTAACTTCCTGTCTGAGCAGTGAGGAGCGATGCAGCAGAAGTGCACCTAAAGGTAAGTGAGAGGTGTGTGTCTGTGTGTTTACAAGAGGGCTTGTGGCAGTGCAATGTGTGTGATGGCACAGGAGGCTTGTAGCAATGTAGTGTGTGTGTGATGGAACGGAGCTTTTGGTATTGTAATGTGTGTGTGTGATGGCTCAAGGGGCTTGTGGCAATGTAGTGTGTGTGATGGCACAAGGGGTTTGTGGCAATGTAGTGTGTGTGTGATGGCACAAGGTGCTTGTGGCAATGTAGTGTGTGTGTGATGGCACAGGAGGCTTGTGGAAATGTAGTGTGTGTGTGATTGCACGGGGCTTGTGTCAATGTAGTGTGTGTGTGATGGCACAAGGGGCTTGTGGCAATGTAGTTTGTGTGTGATGGCACAGGGAGGGTGGAGCAATGATCAAATCATTGGTGGTCAGTGGCAGCAATAGGCAGCCAATCGTGAGGCTGCCTGTTGCTGATTAGCCTCAGACAGGAAGTGCTCACATAACTTCCTGTCTGAGCAGTGAGGAGCGATGCAGCAGACGTGCACCTAAAAGTAAGTGAGAGATGTGTGTCTGTGTGTTTACAATAGGGCTTGTGGCAGTGCAATGTGTGTGATGGCACAGGGGGCTTGTGGCAATGTAGTGTGTGTGTGATGGCACAGGAGGCTTGTGGAAATGTAGTGTGTGTGTGATGGCACAGGAGGCTTGTGGAAATGTAGAGTGTGTGTTATGGCACGGGGCTTGTGGCAATGTAGTGTGTGT
Organism: Mixophyes fleayi; assembly: GCF_038048845.1. Taxonomy (NCBI): domain Eukaryota; kingdom Metazoa; phylum Chordata; class Amphibia; order Anura; family Limnodynastidae; genus Mixophyes; species Mixophyes fleayi. The sequence goes on along the minus strand of NC_134406.1, from coordinate 119,981,492 downwards.
GTAATGGCACAAGGGGGTTGTGGCAATGTAGTGTGTGTGATGGCACAAGGGGCTTGTGGCAATGTAGTGTGTGTGTGATGGCACAAGGGGCTTGTGGCAATGTAGTGTGTGTGATGGCACAAGGAGCTTGTGGCAATGTAGCGTGTGTGATGGCAGAGGGAGCGGGGGGGGGAGACGATCAAATCATTGGTGGTCAGTGGCAGCAACAGGCAGCCAATCGTGAAGCTGACTTTTGCTGATTGGTCTCAGACAGGAAATGCTCACTTGACTTCCTGTCTGAGCAGTGAGGAGCGATGCAGCAGAAGTGCACCTAAAGGTAAGTGAGAGGTGTGTGTGTGTCTGTGTGTTTACAAGATGGTTTGTAGCACTGTAATGTGTGTGATGGCATAGGGGGCTTGTGGCAATGTAGTGTGTGTGTGATGGCACGGTGCTTGTGGCAATGTACTGTGTGTGTGATGGCACGGGGCTTGTGGCAATGTAGTGTGTGTGTGATGACACAGGAGGCTTGTGGCAATGTTTTGTGTGTGTGATGGCACGGGGCTTGTGGCAATGTAGTGTGTGTGTGATGGCACAAGGGGCTTGATGCAATTTAGTGTGTGTGTGATGGCACAAGGGGCTTGTGGCAATGTAGTGTGTGTGTGATTGCACAAGGGGCTCGTGGCAATGTATTATGTGTGTGATGGCACAAGGAGCTTGTGGCAATGTAGTGTGTGTGTGATGACAAAAGGGGATTGTGGCAATGTAGTGTGTGTGTGATGGCTCGGGGCTTGGGGCAATGTAGTGTGGGATGGCACAAGGGGCTTGTGGAAATGTAATGTGTGTGATGGCACAAGGGGCGGGCGGCGACGATCAAATCATTGGTGGTCAGTGGCAGCAACAGGCAGCCAATCATGAGGCTGCCTGTTGCTGATTGGTCTCAGACAGGAAGTGCTCCCTTTACTTCCTGTCTGAGCAGTGAGGAGCGATGCAGCAGAAGTGCACCTAAACATAAGTGAGAGGTGTGTGTCTGTGTGTTTAGAAGAGGGCTTGTGGCAGTGCAATGTGTGTGATGGCACAGGGGGCTTGTGGCAATGTAGTGTGTGTGTGATGGCACAGGAGGCTTGTGGAAATGTAGTGTGTGTGTGATGGCACAGGAGGCTTGTGGCAATGTAGTGTGTGTGATGGCACAAGGGGCTTGTGGCAATGTAGTTTGTGTGTGATGGCACAAGGGGGTTGTGGCAATGTAGTGTGTGTGATGGCACAAGGGGCTTGTGGCAATGTAGTGTGTGTGTGATGGCACAAGGGGCTTGTGGCAATGTAGTGTGTGTGATGGCACAAGGAGCTTGTGGCAATGTAGCGTGTGTGATGGCAGAGGGAGCGGGGGGGGGAGACGATCAAATCATTGGTGGTCAGTGGCAGCAACAGGCAGCCAATCGTGAAGCTGACTGTTGCTGATTGGTCTCAGACAGGAAATGCTCACTTGACTTCCTGTCTGAGCAGTGAGGAGCGATGCAGCAGAAGTGCACCTAAAGGTAAGTGAGAGGTGTGTGTGTGTCTGTGTGTTTACAAGATGGTTTGTAGCACTGTAATGTGTGTGATGGCATAGGGGGCTTGTGGCAATGTAGTGTGTGTGTGATGGCACGGTGCTTGTGGAAATGTACTGTGTGTGTGATGGCACGGGGCTTGTGGCAATGTAGTGTGTGTGTGATGACACAGGAGGCTTGTGGCAATGTTTTGTGTGTGTGATGGCACGGGGCTTGTGGCAATGTAGTGTGTGTGTGATGGCACAAGGGGCTTGATGCAATTTAGTGTGTGTGTGATGGCACAAGGGGCTTGTGGCAATGTAGTGTGTGTGTGATTGCACAAGGGGCTCGTGGCAATGTATTATGTGTGTGATGGCACAAGGAGCTTGTGGCAATGTAGTGTGTGTGTGATGACAAAAGGGGATTGTGGCAATGTAGTGTGTGTGTGATGGCTCGGGGCTTGGGGCAATGTAGTGTGGGATGGCACAAGGGGCTTGTGGAAATGTAATGTGTGTGATGGCACAAGGGGCGGGCGGCGACGATCAAATCATTGGTGGTCAGTGGCAGCAACAGGCAGCCAATCATGAGGCTGCCTGTTGCTGATTGGTCTCAGACAGGAAGTGCTCCCTTTACTTCCTGTCTGAGCAGTGAGGAGCGATGCAGCAGAAGTGCACCTAAACATAAGTGAGAGGTGTGTGTCTGTGTGTTTAGAAGAGGGCTTGTGGCAGTGCAATGTGTGTGATGGCACAGGGGGCTTGTGGCAATGTAGTGTGTGTGTGATGGCACAGGAGGCTTGTGGAAATGTAGTGTGTGTGTGATGGCACGGGGCTTGTGGCAATGTAGTGTGTGTGATGGCACAAGGGGCTTGTGGCAATGTAGTTTGTGTGTGATGGCACAGGGAGGGTGGAGCAATGATCAAATCATTGGTGGTTAGTGGCAGCAATAGGCAGCCAATCGTGAGGCTGCCTGTTGCTGATTGGTCTCAGACAGGAAATGCTCACTTGACTTCCTGTCTGAGCAGTGAGGAGCGATGCAGCAGAAGTGCTCCTAAAGGTAAGTGAGAGGTGTGTGTGTGTCTGTGTGTTTACAAGATGGTTTGTAGCACTGTAATGTGTGTGATGGCATTGGGGGCTTGTGGCAATGTAGTGTGTGTGTGATGGCACGGTGCTTGTGGAAATGTAGTGTGTGTGTGATGGCACGGGGCTTGTGGCAATGTAGTGTGTGTGTGATGACACAGGAGGCTTGTGGCAATGTAGTGTGTGTGTGATGGCACGGGGCTTGTGGCAATGTAGTGTGTGTGTGATGGCAAAAGGGGCTTGTTGCAATTTAGTGTGTGTGTGATGGCACAAGGGGCTTGTGGCAATGAAGTGTGTGTGTGATTGCACAAGGGGCTCGTGGCAATGTATTATGTGTGTGATGGCACAAGGAGCTTGTGGCAATGTAGTGTGTGTGTGATGACAAAAGGGGATTGTGGCAATGTAGTGTGTGTGTGATGGCTCGGGGCTTGGGGCAATGTAGTGTGGGATGGCACAAGGGGCTTGTGGAAATGTAATGTGTGTGATGGCACAAGGGGCGGGCGGGCGATGATCAAATCATTGGTGGTCAGTGGCAGCAACAGGCAGCCAATCATGAGGCTGCCTGTTGCTGATTGGTCTCAGACAGGAAGTGCTCCCTTTACTTCCTGTCTGAGCAGTGAGGAGCGATGCAGCAGAAGTGCACCTAAACATAAGTGAGAGGTGTGTGTCTGTGTGTTTAGAAGAGGGCTTGTGGCAGTGCAATGTGTGTGATGGCACAGGGGGCTTGTGGCAATGTAGTGTGTGTGTGATGGCACAGGAGGCTTGTGGAAATGTAGTGTGTGTGTGATGGCACGGGGCTTGTGGCAATGTAGTGTGTGAGTGATGGCACAAGGGGCTTGTGGCAATGTAGTTTGTGTGTGATGGCACAGGGAGGGTGGAGCAATGATCAAATCATTTGTGGTCAGTGGCAGCAATAGGCAGCCAATCGTGAGGCTGCCTGTTGCTGATTAGCCTCAGACAGGAAGTGCTCACTTAACTTCCTGTCTGAGCAGTGAGGAGCGATGCAGCAGACGTGCACCTAAAAGTAAGTGAGAGATGTGTGTCTGTGTGTTTACAAGAGGGCTTGTGGCAGTGCAATGTGTGTGATGGCACAGGGGGCTTGTGGCAATGTAGTGTGTGTGTGATGGCACAGGAGGCTTGTGGAAATGTAGTGTGTGTGTGATGGCACAGGAGGCTTGTGGAAATGTAGTGTGTGTGTGTGATGGCACGGGGCTTGTGGCAATGTAGTGTGTGTGTAATGGCACAAGGGGGTTGTGGCAATGTAGTGTGTGTGATGGCACAAGGGGCTTGTGGCAATGTAGTGTGTGTGTGATTGCACAAGGGGCTCGTGGCAATGTATTATGTGTGTAATGGCACAAGGAGCTTGTGGCAATGTAGTGTGTGTGTGATGACAAAAGGGGATTGTGGCAATGTAGTGTGTGTGTGATGGCTCGGGGCTTGGGGCAATGTAGTGTGGGATGGCACAAGGGGCTTGTGGAAATGTAATGTGAGTGATGGCACAAGGGGCGGGCGGGCGACGATCAAATCATTGGTGGTCAGTGGCAGCAACAGGCAGCCAATCATGAGGCTGCCTGTTGCTGATTGGTCTCAGACAGGAAGTGCTCCCTTTACTTCCTGTCTGAGCAGTGAGGAGCGATGCAGCAGAAGTGCACCTAAACATAGGTGAGAGGTGTGTGTCTGTGTGTTTAGAAGAGGGCTTGTGGCAGTGCAATGTGTGTGATGGCACAGGGGGCTTGTGGCAATGTAGTGTGTGTGTGATGGCACAGGAAGCTTGTGGAAATGTAGTGTGTGTGTGATGGCACGGGGCTTGTGGCAATGTAGTGTGTGTCTGATGGCACAAGGGGCTTGTGGCAATGTAGTTTGTGTGTGATGGCACAGGGAGGGTGGAGCAATGATCAAATCATTGGTGGTCAGTGGCAGCAATAGGCAGCCAATCGTGAGGCTGCCTGTTGCTGATTAGCCTCAGACAGGAAGTGCTCACTTAACTTCCTGTCTGAGCAGTGAGGAGCGATGCAGCAGACGTGCACCTAAAAGTAAGTGAGAGATGTGTGTCTGTGTGTTTACAAGAGGGCTTGTGGCAGTGCAATGTGTGTGATGGCACAGGGGGCTTGTGGCAATGTAGTGTGTGTGTGATGGCACAGGAGGCTTGTGGAAATGTAGTGTGTGTGTAATGGCACAGGAGGCTTGTGGAAATGTAGTGTGTGTGTTATGGCACGGGGCTTGTGCCAATGTAGTGTGTGTGTAATGGCACAAGGGGGTTGTGGCAATGTAGTGTGTGTGATGGCACAAGGGGCTTGTGGCAATGTAGTGTGTGTGTGATGGCACAAGGGGCTTGTGGCAATGTAGTGTGTGTGATGGCACAAGGAGCTTGTGGCAATGTAGCGTGTGTGATGGCAGAGGGAGCGGGGGGGAGACGATCAAATCATTGGTGGTCAGTGGCAGCAACAGGCAGCCAATCGTGAAGCTGACTGTTGCTGATTGGTCTCAGACAGGAAGTGCTCCCTTTACTTCCTGTCTGAGCAGTGAGGAGCGATGCAGCAGAAGTGCACCTAAACATAAGTGAGAGGTGTGTGTCTGTGTGTTTAGAAGAGGGCTTGTGGCAGTGCAATGTGTGTGATGGCACAGGGGGCTTGTGGCAATGTAGTGTGTGTGTGATGGTACGGTGCTTGTGGCAATGTAGTGTGTGTGTGATGGCACGGGGCTTGTGGCAATGTAGTGTGTGTGTGATAGCACAGGAGGCTTGTGGAAACGTAGTGTGTGTGTGATGGCACGGGGCTTGTGGCAATGTAGTGTGTGTGTGATGGCACAAGGGGCTTGTGGCAATGTAGTGTGTGTGTGATGGCACAAGGGGCTTGTGGCAATGTATTAAGTGTGTGATGGCACAAGGAGCTTGTGGCAATGTAGTGTGTGTGTGATGGCACAAGGGGCTTGTGGCAATGTAGTGTGTGTGTGATGGCACAAGGGGCTTGTGGCAATGTATTAAGTGTGTGATGGCACAAGGAGCTTGTGGCAATGTAGTGTGTGTGTGTGTATGATGAAACAAGGGGCTTGTGGAAATGTAGTGTGTGTGTGTGATGGCTCGGGGCTTGTGGCAATGTAGTGTGTGATGGCACAAGGGGCTTGTGGAAATGTAGTGTGTGTGATGGCACAAGAGGCGGGGGGGGCGACGATCAAATCACTGGTGGTCAGTGGCAGCAACATACAGCAAATCATGAGGCTGCCTGTTGCTGATTGGCCTCAGACAGGAAGTGCTCACTTGACTTCCTATCTGAGCAGTGAGGAGCGATGCAGCAGAAGTGCACCTAAAGGTAAGTAAGAGGTGTGTGTCTGTGTGTTTACAAGAGGGCTTGTGGCAGTGCAATGTGTGTGATGGCACAGGAGGCTTGTAGCAATGTAGTGTGTGTGTGATGGCACGGAGCTTTTGGCAATGTAGTGTGTTTGTGATGGCACAAGGGGCTTGTGGCAATGTAGTGTGTGTGTGATGGCACAAGGGGTTTGTTGCAATGTAGTGTGTGTGATGGCACGGGGCTTGTGGCAATGTAGTGTGTGTGTAATGGCACGGGGCTTGTGCAAATGTAGTGTGTGTGTGATGGCACAAGGGGCTTGTGGCAATGTAGTGTGTGTGTGATGGCACAAGGGGCTTGTAGCAATGTAGTGTGTGTGTGATGGCACAAAGGGATTGTGGCAATGTATTATGTGTGTGATGGCATAAGGAGCTTGTGGAAATGTAGTGTGTGTGTGATGGCTCGGGGTTGTGGCCATGTAGTGTGTGATGGCACAATGGGCTTGTGGAAATGTAGTGTGTGTGATGGCACAAGAGGCGGGGGGGGCGACAATCAAATCACTGGTGGTCAGTGGCAGCAACAGACAGGCAATCATGAGGCTGCCTGTTGCTTATTGGCCTCATACAGGAAGTGCTCACTTGAATTCCTATCTGAGCAGTGAGGAGCGATGCAGCAGAAGTGCACCTAAAGGTAAGTGAGAGGTGTGTGTCTGTGTGTTTACAAGAGGGCTTCTGGCAGTGCAATGTGTGTGATGGCACAGGGGGCTTGTGGCAATGTAGTGTGTGTGATGGCACGGAGCTTGTGGCAATGTAGTGTGTGTGTGATGGCACAAGGTGCTTGTGGCAATGTAGTGTGTGTGATGGCACGGGGCTTGTGGCAATGTAGTGTGTGTGTGATGGCACAGGAGGCATGTGGAAATGTAGTGTGTGTGTGATGGCACGGGGCTTGTGGCAATGTAGTGTGTGTGTGATGGCACACGGGGCTTGTGGCAGTGTAGTGTGTGTGTGATGGCATGGGGCTTGTGGCATTGCAATGTATGTGATGGCACAGGGGGCTTGTGGCAATGTAGTGTGTGTGTGATGGCACAGGAGGCTTGTGGAAATGTAGTGTGTGTGTGATGGCACAGGAGGCTTGTGGAAATCTAGTTTGTGTGTGATGGCACGGGGCTTGTGGCAATGTAGTGTGTGTGTAATGGCACAAGGGGCTTGTGGCAATGTAGTGTGTGTAATGGCACAAGGTGCTTGTGGCAATGTATTATGTGTGTGATTGCACAAGGAGCTTGTGGCAATGTAGTGTGTGTGTGTGTGTGTGTGATGACACAAGGGGCTTGTGGCAATGTAGTGTGTGTGTGATGGCTCGGGGCTTGTGACAATGTAGTGTGATGGCACAAGGGGCTTGTGGAAATGTAATGTGTGTGATGGCACAAGGGGCGGGGGGGCGACGATCAAATCATTGGTGGTAAGTGGCAGCAACAGGCAGCCAAGTGTGAGGCTGCCTGTTGCTGATTGGTCTCAGATAGGAATTGCTCACTTTACTTCCTGTCTGAGCAGTTAGGAGCGATGCAGCAGAAGTGCACCTAAAGGTAAGTGAGAGGTGTGTGTCTGTGTGTTTACAAGAGGGCTTGTTGCAGTGCAATGTGTGTGATGGCACAGGAGGCTTGTAGCAATGTAGTGTGTGTGTGATGGCACGGAGCTTTTGGCAATGTAGTGTGAGTGTGATGTCACAAGGGGCTTGTGGCAATGTAGTGTGTGTGATGGCACAGGAGGCTTGTGGAAATGTAGTGTGTGTGTGATGGGCTGGAGCTTGTGGCAATGTAGTGTGTGTGTGATGGCACAAGGGGTTTGTGGCAATGTAGTGTGTGTGTGATGGCACAAGGTGCTTGTGGCAATGTAGTGTGTGTGATGGCATGGGGCTTGTAGCAATGTAGTGTGTGTGTGATGGCACAAGGGGCTTGTGGCAATGTATTATGTGTGTGATGGCACAAGGAGCTTGTGGCAATGTAGTGTGTGTGTGTGTGTGATGACACAAGGGGCTTGTGGCAATGTAGTGTGTGTGTGTGATGGCTCGGGGCTTGTGGCAATGTAGTGTGATGGCACAAGGGGCTTGTGGAAATGTAATGTGTGTGATGGCACAAGGGGCGGGGGGGCGACGATCAAATCATTGGTGGTGAGTGGCAGCAACAGGCAGCCAATTGTGAGGCTGCCTGTTGCTGATTGGTCTCAGACAGGAAGTGCTCACTTTACTTCCTGTCTGAGCAGTTAGGAGCGATGCAGCAGAAGTGCACCTAAAGGTAAGTGAGAGGTGTGTGTCTGTGTGTTTACAAGAGGGCTTGTGGCAGTGTAATGTGTGTGATGGCACAGGGGCTTGTGGCAATGTGGTGTGTGTGTGATGGCGCGATGCTTGTGGCAATGTAGTGTGTGTGTGATGGCACAGGAGGCTTGTGGAAATGTAGTGTGTGTGTGATGGCACGGGGCTTGTGGTAATGTAGTGTGTGTGTGATGGCACAAGGGGCTTGTGGCAATGTAGTGTGTCTGTGATGGCACAAGGGGCTTGTAGCAATGTAGTGTGTGTGTGATGGCACAAGGGGCTTGTGGCAATGTATTATGTGTGTGATGGCACAAGGAGCTTGTGGCAATGTAGTGTGTGTGTGTATGATGACACAAGGGGCTTGTGGAAATGTAGTGTGCGTGTGATTGCTCGGGGCTTGTGGCAATGTAGTGTGTGATGGCACAAGGGGCTTGTGGAAATGTAGTGTGTATGATGGCACAAGAGGCGGGGGGGCGACGATCAAATCACTGGTGGTCAGTGGCAGCAACAGACAGCCAATCATGAGGCTGCCTGTTGCTGATTGGCCTCAGACAGGAAGTGCTCACTTGAAGTCCTATATGAGCAGTGAGGAGCCATGCAGCAGAAGTGCACCTAAAGGTAAGTGAGAGGTGTGTGTCTGTGTGTTTACAAGAGGGCTTGTTGCAGTGCAATGTGTGTGATGGCACAGGAGGCTTGTAGCAATGTAGTGCGTGTGTGATGGCACGGAGCTTTTGGCAATGTAGTGTGAGTGTGATGTCACAAGGGGCTTGTGGCAATGTAGTGTGTGTGATGGCACAAGGGGTTTGTGGCAATGTAGTGTGTGTGTGATGGCACAGGAGGCTTGTGGAAATGTAGTGTGTGTGTGATGGGCTGGAGCTTGTGGCAATGTAGTGTGTGTGTGATGGCACAAGGGGTTTGTGGCAATGTAGTGTGTGTGTGATGGCACAAGGTGCTTGTGGCAATGTAGTGTGTGTGATGGCATGGGGCTTGTAGCAATGTAGTGTGTGTGTGATGGCACAAGGGGCTTGTGGCAATGTATTATGTGTGTGATGGCACAAGGAGCTTGTGGCAATGTAGTGTGTGTGTGTATGATGACACAAGGGGCTTGTGGAAATGTAGAGTGTGTGTGATTGCTCGGGGCTTGTGGCATTGTAGTGTGTGATGGCACAAGGGGCTTGTGGAAATGTAGTGTGTGTGATGGCACAAGAGGCGGTGGGGGCGACGATCAAATCACTGGTGGTCAGTGGCAGCAACAGACAGCCAATCATGAGGCTGCCTGTTGCTGATTGGCCTCAGACAGGAAGTGCTCACTTGAATTCCTATCTGAGCAGTGAGGAGCGATGCAGCAGAAGTGCACCTAAAGGTAAGTGAGAGGTGTGTGTCTGTGTGTTTAGAAGAGGGCTTGTTGCAGTGCAATGTGTGTGATGGCACAGGAGGCTTGTAGCAATGTAGTGTGTGTGTGATGGCACGGAGCTTTTGGCAATGTAGTGTGTGTGTGATGTCACAAGGGGCTTGTGGCAATGTAGTGTGTGTGTGATGGCACAAGGGGTTTGTGGCAATGTAGTGTGTGTGTGATGGCACAGGAGGCTTGTGGAAATGTAGTGTGTGTGTGATGGCATGGGGCTTGTGGCAATGTAGTGTGTGTGTAATGGCACAAGGTGCTTGTGGCAATGTAGTGTGTGTGATGGCACGGGGCTTGTGGCAATGTAGTGTGTGTGTGATGGCACAGGAGGCTTGTGGAAATGTACTGTGTGTGTGATGGCATGGGGCTTGTGGCAATGTAGTGTGTGTGTGATGGCACAAGGGGCTTGTGGCAATGTAGTGTGTGTGTGATGGCACAGGGAGGGTGGAGCGATGATCAAATCATTTGTGGTCAGTGGCAGCAATAGGCAGCCAATCGTGAGGCTGCCTGTTGCTGATTAGCCTCAGACAGGAAGTGCTCACTTAACTTCCTGTCTGAGCAGTAAGGAGCGATGCAGCAGAAGTGCACCTAAAAGTAAGTGAGAGGTGTGTGTCTGTGTGTTTACAAGAGGGCTTGTGGCAGTGCAATGTGTGTGTGATGGCACAGGGGGCTTGTGGCAATGTAGTGTGTGTGTGATGGCACAGGAGGCTTGTGGAAATGTAGTGTGTGTGTGATGGCACAGGAGGCTTGTGGAAATGTAGTGTGTGTGTGATGGCACGGGGCTTGTGGCAATGTAGTGTGTGTGTAATGGCGCAAGGGGCTTGTGGCAATGTAGTGTGTGTAATGGCACAAGTGGCTTGTGGCAATGTATTATGTGTGTGATGCACAAGGAGCTCGTGGCAATGTAGTGTGTGTGTGTGTGTGTGATGACACAAGGGGCTTGTGGCAATGTAGTGTGTGTGTGATGGCTCGGGGCTTGTGGCAATGTAGTGTGGTGGCTCAAGGGGCTTGTGGAAATGTAATGTGTGTGATGGCACAAGGGGCGGGGGGGCGACGATCAAATCATTGGTGGTAAGTGGCAGCAACAGGCAGCCAATTGTGAGGCTGCCTGTTGCTGATTGGTCTCAGACAGGAAGTGCTCACTTTACTTCCTGTCTGAGCAGTGAGGAGCAATGCAGCAGAAGTGCACCTAAAGGAAAGTGAGAGGTGTGTGTCTGTGTGTTTACAAGAGGGCTTGTGGCAGTGTAATGTGTGTGATGGCACAGGGGCTTGTGGCAATGTAGTGTGTGTGTGATGGCACAGTGCTTGTGGCAATGTAGTGTGTTTGTGATGGCATGGTGCTTGTGGCAATGTAGTGTGTCTGTGATGGCACAGGAGGCTTGTGGAAATGTAGTGTGTGTGATGGCACAGGGCTTGTGGCAATGTAGTGTGTGTGTGATGGCACAAGGGGCTTGTGGAAATGTAGTTGTCACGGGCACTAGGAGTCTTTGCCCAGGCAATCACCAGATGGTGGCTTACCAGAGTAATATAGGTGGTAATAGGTACTCTGGTAGCCGGGTGACAACGGAACGAGAGGAACAGCAGATAGTGAGAGAATGCTCAGGAAAAGTCTATGACTAGCAGCACTGGTAATGAGTATATAACTGTACACGAGGAACCAGATGGACAAGGAAACGTGAGGATAGTCAGTGGTCTGCGTATAGCAAGTTGTACCACTGCTATAGTGAGGAGGAATGTCCAGAGGTAGCGAGGAGGCAGTGAGAGTCAGCGGTCTGCGTATAGCAAGTTGTACCGCTGTCTAGGTGAAGGAATGGAATCCAGGTGGAGGTAAATAACAGGGAAGTCAGTGGTCTGCGGATAGCAAGTTGTACCACTGCTATGTGAGAGGATACTGGAAACTGGTGTCACAGGGAACAGGAATCAGTGGTCTGCATATAGCAAGTTGTACCACTGAAATATATATGTGAGGAGAGCACGAGGAGATGAATGCTATGCAGAGTATACATGGGCACACAGGACTTGATCCCACAATGATATCACAATACAATGATAACGGAGCAGCACTGCTAAAGTATACAAAGTCACAATAACAATCCAGGCAAATAGGAAACAAAGTCAATGGTAGCGATAGTCTCAGTGGATAAAGGACTCCGGAGGAGAACACAACTCAGTCCAGCTAGATATGCAATCACAAGCAAAGTCAATGAGAAGTATGCATACCGCGGTTCAGGAGAGCAGGCTGTCAGAGAGATGTGCAGGGATACCTGAACGACTGAAGGTCGGCAGGAGGAGAGACCACTGGAAGGTGGAAGCGGTAATCAAGTTGGGGCAACGCACGGCAAGTAAACCAGCATGAACGAGGCAATACTCTGGAAGCAGTAGTAAAAGGAACTGGAACATGAAGAACACGGGAGAGTTGAGGCGGTCTGAACTCCAGTAGCAGAGATGGTAGCAGCGGAGCGCTGACCCGATGAACACAGGAGAGTTGAGATGAGCTGGAACTCTGTAGAAGCAATGGAGGCAGCGGATAGGAATCAGCTGGCTGCAAACACGATGAACACCGGGGAGTTGAGGTGAGCAGGAACTCTGTAGAAACAACGAAGGCAGCGGATAGGAATCAGCTGGTGCAGACACGATGAACACAGGAGAGTTGAAGTTAGTAGGAACTCTGTAGAAACAACGAAGGCAGCGGATAGGAATCAGCTGCTGTAAACACGATGAACACAGGAGAGTTGAAGTGAGTAGGAACTCTGTAGAAACAACGGAGGCAGCGGATAGGAATCAGCTGGTGCAGACACGATGAACACAGGAGAGTTGAAGTGAGTAGGAACTCTGTAGAAACCACGGAGGCAGCGGATAGGAATCAGCTGCTGTAGACACGATGAACACAGGAGAGTTGAAGTGGTCTGGAAACCACAAGCGAATAACAGGAATCAGCAGGAGCTGAATACACGAGGAAACACAGGAACACCATCAGAGGCTCATAGGAATGAGACTCCAAGATCAGGCCACGAGGTATTGACCTCAGGTGCTTTAAATAGGGAGTGTTGACTGATCAGCCAATTAATGAAAAGCAACATGTACTGAAGGCTTGAAAGGGCTGCACATGCGCAGACCCTCAGGATGGCGGACGGCCACGGTTCCTAAACACACGAGAAGTAGCACTCACAGTCTGGTGAGTGACAGTACCCCCCCTTTTAAAGGTGGGCACAGAACACCTGGAACCGGGTTTGTCCGGAAACTTGGAATAAAACTTCTTAAGAAGAGCTGGAGCGTTGAGATCTTCTGCTTTGATCCATGAATGCTCCTCAGGACCAAAGCCCTTCCAATGAACGAGGAAACGAAGAACTCCTCGTGAAATTTTTGCATCCAATATATGAGTAATCTCAAAGTCCTCCTCTTGATGAATCTGAACTGGCCGAGGTGCTGAAGGAGGGACCGAAAAACGGTTGATGATAAGAGGTTTGAGCAAAGACACATGGAAGGCATTGGAAATACGAAGGTTCTTAGGAAGTAGAAGTTTGAAACAAACCAGATTTATCACTTGAATGATCCTATATGGACCAATAAAACGAGGAGCGAACTTCATATATGGGACCTTCAAACGGATATTTTTGGTTGATAACCAAACACGATCTCCGATTTTCAGTGGTGGAATAGCCCGTCTCTTTTTATCTGCAAAAGACTTATATCTGGCAGAAGTCTTCTTTAAACAGGTTTTGACCTGCGACCAAATATTTTTGAAGGTTTGATAAATAGTCTCTACAGCAGGAACTTGGGTGGGAGGGAGGGCAGGAAATTCCGGAAAAGACGGATGGTGACCGTAAACCACAAGAAATTGACTTTTTGAAGATGACTCCTGAGATCCATCTTCAACGTCCGAGGACGTCACAAACGCCCGATGAGGAGGAAGGCGTTCTGACTGACCCTTATCGCACAGATCCGTAGATGAAGGATCCTGTGGAGGGAGACCTGATGGACCCGGTGAAATAGACGACTGCTGTATTTCGAATGGAACAACTTGAAAGAGACAACGATGATGACATTCAGTTCCCCAAGACGTAACTTGAGGAGTGTGCCAGTCAATCTGGGAAGAGTGACGTTGAAGCCATGGAAGGCCTAATACAATCGGACTTGTAGTAACAGGAAGAATTAAAAATGAAATTTCTTCTTGGTGTAATACACCGATATGAGGGGTTACTGGAGACGTACTCTGGGTGATGAGACCATTGATAATGCGTGATCCATCGATAGCAGTCACAGTAATAGGTGTCTTCAAAGTAATCACTGGTAGGGACCATTGATTCACGAGGGATTTAGAAATAAAGTTTCCCGCAGCTCCAGAGTCAATAAGTGCTTGGGACTTAAAGGATTTGGTAGCAAAGGAAACTGTAACATCAAAAGCACAAACTTTTAATTTCGTAGAACATGGAGAGGACTCCAGGAACCCTAACCTTTTCTCCCCAGTATTGGTTAGAACCCGGCATTTCCTGGGACATGAATTGAGCATATGCGTGGAATCAGCACAATAGATACAAAGTCTATTTTTTACTCTTCGGTCCCTCTCCTCTGAAGTTAATTTGGAGCGACCTATCTCCATGGGTATCACCGGAGATGAAGCTGGGCGAAATTGAGGTACCGAGCGAAGAGGCGCTTTGACGGAAGTTACTTTTTCGGAATCATTCTCACGAAACCTCATGTCTACACGAAGGCAAAGGGAAATCAAATCATCCAAAGAGGAGGGTACTTCTTGTGAGGTCAGTGCGTTTTTAATTTTTTCGGAAAGCCCCTGCCAGAAGGCGGCGATCAGTGCCTCAGCGTTCCACTGAAGTTCAGAGGCTAGTATCCGAAATTGAATGACGTACTGAGCTACAGTGCGAGATCCTTGGCGTAGACGGAGAATGCTGGATGCAGCGGAAATAACACGACCTGGTTCATCAAATACACTTCGGAACGTGTAAATAAATTTGGCACTATCCTGTAATAAAGGATCATTTCTCTCCCACAGAGGGGAAGCCCATGCGAGAGCTTGTCCGGAAAACAAGGAAATGAGATAGGCCACTCTGGAACGATGAGTAGAAAAATTGTGAGGTTGAAGCTCAAAATGGATGGAGCATTGGGTAAGAAAGCCCCTACAGGTTTTGGGGTCTCCATCATATTTTGAAGGAGTAGGCAGGTGTAGCGTGGAAGCAGTAGACATCTGGGATGGCACAGGGGAAGAAGATGACAACACAGGAGGATCAACGGTGGCAGCTACATTTGGCACAGAAGTTACTTTGGCGACTAAAGTCTGATAACATTGCAGCAACTGTTGTTGACGAACATCTTGTTGTTCCATACGGGTAACCAGATACCGCAGCATCTCTATAGCTGTTGGTTCCGATCCTGGGTTTGTCATGGCCTGATCTTACTGTCACGGGCACTAGGAGTCTTTGCCCAGGCAATCACCAGATGGTGGCTTACCAGAGTAATATAGGTGGTAATAGGTACTCTGGTAGCCGGGTGACAACGGAACGAGAGGAACAGCAGATGGTGAGAGAATGCTCAGGAAAAGTCTATGACTAGCAGCACTGGTAATGAGTATATAACTGTACACGAGGAACCAGATGGACAAGGAAACATGAGGATAGTCAGTGGTCTGCATATAGCAAGTTGTACCACTGCTATAGTGAGGAGGAATGTCCAGAGGTAGCGAGGAGGCAGTGAGAGTCAGCGGTCTGCGTATAGCAAGTTGTACTGCTGTCTAGGTGAAGGAATGGAATCCAGGTGAAGGTAAATAACAGGGAAGTCAGTGGTCTGCGGATAGCAAGTTGTACCACTGCTATGTGAGAGGATACTGGAAACTGGTGTCACAGGGAACAGGAATCAGTGGTCTGCATATAGCAAGTTGTACCACTGAAATATATATGTGAGGAGAGCACGAGAAGATGAATGCTATGCAGAGTATACACGGGCACAAAGGACTTGATCCCACGATGATATCACAATACAATGATAACGGAGCAGCACTGCTAAAGTATACAAAGTCACAATAACAATCCAGGCAAATAGGAAACAAAGTCAATGGTAGCGATAGTCTCAGTGGATAAAGGACTCCGGAGGAGAACACAACTCAGTCCAGCTAGATATGCAATCACAAGCAAAGTCAATGAGAAGTATGCATACCGCGGTTCAGGAGAGCAGGCTGTCAGAGAGATGTGCAGGGATACCTGAACGACTGAAGGCCGGCAGGAGGAGAGACCACTGGAAGGTGGAAGTGGTAATCAAGTTGGTGCAGCGCACGGCAAGTAAACCAGCATGAACGAGGCAATACTCTGGAAGCAGTAGTAAAAGGAAATGGAACATGAGGAACACGGGAGAGTTGAGGCGGTCTGAACTCCAGTAGCAGAGATGGTAGCAGCGGAGCGCTGACCCGATGAACACAGGAGAGTTGAGATGAGCTGGAACTCTGGAGAAGCAATGGAGGCAGCGGATAGGAATCAGCTGGCTGCAAACACGATGAACACCGGGGAGTTGAGGTGAGCAGGAACTCTGTAGAAACAACGAAGGCAGCGGATAGAAATCAGCTGGTGCAGACACGATGAACACAGGAGAGTTGAAGTGAGTAGGAACTCTGTAGAAACAACAGAGGCAGCGGATAGGAATCAGCTGCTGTAGACACGATGAACACAGGAGAGTTGAAGTGAGTAGGAACTCTGTAGAAACAACGGAGGCAGCGGATAGGAATTAGCTGGTGAAGACACGATGAACACAGGAGAGTTGAAGTGAGTAGGGACTCTGTAGAAACAACGGAGGCAGCGGATAGGAATCAGCTGGTGCAGACACGATGAATGCAGGAGAGTTGAGGTGAGTAGGAACTCTGTAGAAACCACGGAGGCAGCGGATAGGAATCTGCTGCTGTAGACACGATGAACACAGGAGAGTTGAAGTGGTCTGGAAACCACAAGCGAATAACAGGAATCAGCAGGAGCTGAATACACGAGGAAACACAGGAACACCTTCAGAGGCTCATAGGAATGAGACTCCAAGATCAGGCCACGAGGTATTGACCTCAGGTGCTTTAAATAGGGAGTGTTGCCTGATCAGCCAATTAATGAAAAGCAACAGGTACTGAAGGCTTGAAAGGGCTGCACATGCGCAGACCCTCAGGATGGCGGACGGCCACGGTTCCTAAACACACGAGAAGTAGCACTCACAGTCTGGTGAGTGACAGTAGTGTGTGTGTGATGGCACAGGGAGGGTGGAGCGATGATCAAATCATTGGTGGTCAGTGGCAGCAATAGGCAGCCAATCGTGAGGCTGCCTGTTGCTGATTAGCCTCAGACAGGAAGTGCTCACTTAACTTCCTGTCTGAGTAGTGAGGAGCGATGCAGCAGAAGTGCACCTAAAGGTAAGTGAGAGGTGTGTGTCTGTGTGTTTACAAGAGGGCTTGTGGCAGTGCAATGTGTGTGATGGCACAGGAGGCTTGTAGCAATGTAGTGTGTGTGTGATGGCACGGAGCTTTTGGCAATGTAGTGTGTGTGTGATGGCACAAGGGGCTTGTGGCAATGTAGTGTGTGTGCGATGGCACAAGGGATTTGTGGCAATGTAGTGTGTGTGTGTGATGGCACAAGGTGCTTGTGGCAATGTAGTGTGTGTGTGATGGCACAGTGCTTGTGGCAATGTAGTGTGTGTGATGGCACGGGGCTTGTGGCAATGTAGTGTGTGTGTGATGGCACAGCAGGCTTGTGGCAATTTAGTGTGTGTGTAATGGCTCAAGGGGCTTGTGGCAATGTAGTGTGCGATGGCACAAGGGGCTTGTGGAAATGTAATGTGTGTGATGGCACAAGGGGCGGGGGGGCGACGATCAAATCATTGGTGGTAAGTGGCAGCAATAGGCAGCCAATTGTGAGGCTGTCTGTTGCTGATTGGTCTCAGACAGGAAGTGCTCACTTTACTTCCTGTCTGAGCAGTGAGGAGCGATGCAGCAGAAGTGCACCTAAAGGTAAGTGAGAGGTGTGTGTCTGTGTGTTTACAAGAGGGCTTGTGGCAGTGTAATGTGTGTGATGGCACAGGGGCTTGTGGCAATGTAGTGTGTGTGTGATGGCACAGTGCTTGTGGCAATGTAGTGTGTGTGTGATGGCATGGTGCTTGTGGCAATGTAGTGTGTGTGTGATGGCACAGGAGGCTTGTGGAAATGTAGTGTGTGTGTGATGGCACGGGGCTTGTGGAAATGTAGTGTGTGTGTGATGGCACAAGGGGCTTGTGGAAATGTAGTGTGTGTGTGATGGCACAGGGAGGGTGGAGCGATGATCAAATCATTGGTGGTCAGTGGCAGCAATAGGCAGCCAATCGTGAGGCTGCCTGTTGCTGATTGGTCTCAGACAGGAAGTGCTCACTTTACTTCCTGCCTGAGCAGTGAGGAGCGATGCAGCAGAAGTGCACCTAAAGGTAAGGGAGAGGTGTGTGTCTGTGTGTTTACAAGAGGGCATGTGGCAGTGCAATGTGTGTGATGGCACAGGGGGCTTGTGGAAATGTAGTGTGTGTGTGTGTGATGGCACGGTGCTTGTGGCAATGTAGTGTGTGTGTGATGGCACGGGGCTTGTGGCAATGTAGTGTGTGAGTGATGGCACAAGGGGCTTGTGGCAATGTAGTGTGTGTGTGATGGCACAAGTGGCTTGTGGCAATGTAATGTTTGAGGTAGGTGGTGTCTAATTAATGGGTTTTATTTTGTTTGTGGGGTTATGGTGGGGCAATTTAATTTAATAGTGGGGTTGGTGCAGACTTATTAATGTAGGGTGGGATGATTCATTTAATGTTGGGGTTGTTTGGGCGCCATTAATTAAATGTGTGGCAGAGTTTTTGAAAAAGGATTGCTATTTCTTAAAAGTGAATGCAAGCTTAGGAAATACGTTTATTTAATAAATGTGTTTATGATTAATGTTGGGGTTGTTTGGGGGAAATATGTGTTTTTATTAAAGGTGAATAAAATTATTTTACAGTCGACTGGTTACAAGAAAGGGGCACTAATAATAAAACATGAGTTGTTCTGATTTAATGTCGGACTGCATAGAGGCAGGAAGGCCTACTGTGTTCACTCATTGCTGGTATTTCAATACCTCATGTACCTATTCTATTTCCAAACAGGGACCCACCATTCCAGGATCCAGACAAGCACAACTGAGCTTAGGACACGAGCAGCAGCAACAAGTATTGAAAGCAGGAAGAACAGGTAGGAGAGAGTGTCCTGATTCTGGTGGGGCAGTCCTGAGTTTGGGGACTGACCCACTCAGTCAGGACTTTGTCTTGACTACAGTGACAGTTGGGAGGTATGCCCCACTTCACACTGCTCTGCTCATGAATCTGCATGCACCTAACAGTAGTGCACGCAGCATTGCTCATGTATTTAATGGGGAATGGGAAGAGTTGGAGAGCTACCTAGCACTGTCTAAAATTGTAGCCACGCCCCCATGCATGCTGGTCACGCCTACGGGTGGTGTGCCGTGGAAACCCCCCTCCTCAAATCCTACGTTTGCCCCTGCATATTATATTTAAATAAAATTTAAGGAGTGGAGAGAGAGCAGTAGCTTTTTCTGGTAAGTGAAGGGCAGTAAAGTCTTTATCTTTTTGCAACAGGACTTAACAATAATGCATCCTAACAAGCAGAGGCAGATTGGCCAAAGAACCTTCTGGGACTTTTTCCGATAGGCTGGTGGCCTCAGAAGGCCACCTAAAGTCTTTTTTGGGGGAATTTTAAAAATAAAATAAAATAAAAAACAAAATTAAGTGTAGTCAGACTTTGGTCATTCCATGGCCTACAGGATATGCTGACATGTTGTTAGGGAAGGGGGTGGGGTATGCTGCCATGATGTGTGAGGGAGGGTGAGTGGTATGCTGCCATGATGTGTGCGGGAATGGGGGGTGGTATGCTGCCATGATGTGTGAGGAATGAGGGGTGGTAATATAATGTGTGAGGAGTAGTGAGGGGGGTGTCTTAATAGATGGGTGGGAGGTGTGAGGAGATGGGGGTATGTTGCCATGATATATGAGGGAATGGGGGTGGGGTGGTATGCTGTCATGATGTGTGAGGGGAGGGAAGGGGGGTGGTATGCTGCCATGATGTGTGAGGCAAAGAAAAGGGGTGGTGTTATACTGCCATGATGTATGAGAGAAGGGGGGCTATGGTGTCATGATGTTTGAAGGAAGGGGAGGTATACAGCCATGATGTGTGATGGAAGGGGGGAAATGTTGCCATGATGTGTTAGGGAAGAGTGGTATGCTGCAGTGATATGTGATGGAAGGGGGAGGGTATGCTGCCATGATGTGTGAGGGAAGGGGGGTTTTATGCTGCCATGATGTGTGATGGAAGAGGAAGTATACAGCCATGATGTGTGATGGAAGGGGGGAATGCTGTCATGATGTGTGAGGGAAGGGGGGGAAAGAGGTCGTATGCTGCAATGATGTGTGAGGGAATGGGGGGTGGTATGTTGCCATGATGTGTGAGGGATGGGGGTTATGGTGTCATGATGTTTGAAGGAAGGGGAGGTATACAGCCATGATGTGTGATGGAACGGGGAAATGTTGCCATGATGTGTGAAAGAAGGGAAGGGGGGTGGTATGCTGCCATGATGTGTGAAAGAAGGGAAGGGGGGTGGTATGCTGCCATGATGTGTGAGGCAAAGGAAAGGGGTGGTGTTATGCTGCCATGATGTATGAGAGAAGGGGGGTATGGTGTCATGATGTTTGAAGGAAGGGGAGGTATACAGCCATGATGTGTGATGGAAGGGGGGGTTGGAGGTCGTATGCTGCCATGATGTGTGATGGAAGGGGGGTGGTATGCTGTTATTATGTGTGAGGAAAGGGGAGGTATACTGCCATGATGTGTGATGGAAGGGGGGAATGCTGCCATGATGTGTAAGGGAAGGGTGGTATGCTGCCATGATATGTGATGGAAGGGGAGGGTATGCTGCCATGATGTGTGAGGGAAGGGGAGTGGTATGCTGCCATGATGTGTGAGGGAAGGGGGTATGCTGCCATGATATGTGATGGAAGGGGGAGGGTATGCTGCCATGATGTGTGAGGGAAGAGGAGGTTGGAGGTGGTATGCTGCCATGATGTGTGTGGGAAGGGAGGTATGCTGCCATTATGTGTGATGGAAGGGGGAGGGTATGCTGCCATGATGAGTGAGGGAAGGGGAGGTATGCTGCCATGATGTGTGAGAGAAGGGGGGTATGCTGCCATGATATGTGGGGGAAGGGGGGGTTGGAGGTGGTATGCTGCAATGATGGGTGAGGGAAGGGGTGTATGCTGCCATGATGTGTGATGGAAGGTGGAGGGAATGTTGCCATGATGTATGAGTGAAGGGGAGGTGGTATGCTGCCATGATGTGTGAGGGAAGGTAGGGTGGTATGCTGCCACGATGTGTGAGGGAGAGTGGGTGGTATCTGCCATGGTGTGTGAGGGATGGGGGGTGGTAATAAAATGTGTGATATGAGGGTAGTGAGGGGGTTGTCCTAATAGGACGGGAGGTGGGAGGTAGGCTATTTATTAATTTAATGGTGAAGTTTAGGTGAGGGTTATGCTGTCATGATGTGTCAGAGAAGGGGGGATATGCTGCCATGATGTGCGAGGGAAGGAGGTGGGAGTGGGGGTGGTATGCTGCCTTGATGTGTTAGGAAAGGAGGGGTATGCTGCAATGATGTGTGATGGAAGGGGGGTATGCTGCCATGATGTGTGAGGGAAGGGATGGGGTATGCTGCCATGTTGTGTGAGGGAATTGGGGGGCATGCTGCCATGATGTGTGATGGAAGGGGAAGGGTATGCTGCCATGATGTGTGAGGGAAGGGGGTGAGGGTGGTATTCTGCCTTGATATGTTAGGAAAGGAGGGGTATGCTGCTTTGATGTGTTAGGGAAGAGAAGAGGTATGCTGCCGTGATGTGTGGGGGAAGGGGGGGTGGTATGTTGCCATGATGTGTGATGGAAGGGGGGTGGTATGCTGCCATGATGTGTGAAGGAGGGAGGTGGTATGCTGCCATGATGTGTGAGGAAACAGGGGCGTGGTACATGATGTGTGAGAAAAATGGTGTGTGCTATGCTGCCATGATGTGTGAGAGAAGTGGTGGGTGGGGGTGGTATTCTGCCATGATGTGTGAGGGAATTGAGTGTATGCTGCCATGATGTGTGATGGAAGGGGGGTATTCTGCCATGATGTGCTAGTGAAGGGGGTTTGGGTTGGTATGCTGCCATGATGTGTGTGGGAAGGGGGCAGTATTTTGTTATGATGTGTGAGAAAAGGGGGGTATGCTGCCATGATGCTTGAGGAAAGGGGGGATGGTATGCTGCCGTGATGTGTGAGGGAAAGGGGGGTGATATGCTGCCGTTATGTGTGAGAGAAGAGAGGATGGTGTGCTGCCATGATAAGTGAGGGATGGGGGGTGGTATGCTACCATAAAGTGTGAGGGAAGAGGGGGTGGTATGCTGCCATGATGTGTGAGGTAGAGGGGTGGTATGCTGCCATGATGTGTGAAGGAAGAGGGGGGAGGTATGCTGCCATAATGTGTGAGGGAAGGGGGGGTATTTATATAATTTGTGATATGAGGATAGGGAGGGGCGATTTCTTTGTGGGTGGGATAAAGGCTATTAATTTAAGGGTGGAGTTTAGGTGAGGGTTAATTTATTTAATGGGTCTTAATTTATTTGTTGGGTGATAGTGCGGAAATTTAATTTATTGATGGGGCTTTTTAATTTAAAAGTGGAGCCTATTAAATTAAGATGGGGTGATGTGACAATTAATTTAATGCTGAGGTGGTTTGTGGGCTATTAATTGAATGTGGGGCTAAGTTTGGGAAGGTGGTCTATTTATTAAATGTGAATATGAATTATTTAATGCTGGGAGGGTTGTGGGAAATATTTATATTTATTAAACATAAACACTATTAATTTATTGCAAGGGTGGGGTCTCTACTGTAATTTGGGTGGGAGGTAGACATAATTTAAAGGAGGATTGTGGTTAGAGATAAGTATTTAATGGTGGGTGCTGTTAATTTATTTGTTAGTTGAAGGTGGGGCCTATTAATTTAAGGTGAAGTGACGGGACCTTTAACTTAATTCTGGTTTGATTTGGGGCTATTAATTGACTGTGGGGCTGAGTTTGGAGAGGATGGCTATTTATTAAATGTGAGTATGAATTATTTACTGCTGGGAAGGCTGTGGGAAATAGTTACGTAAATGCTATTATTTTATTGCTGGGGCTGTTTGAGGGAGGGAAATAGATTTATTTATTAAACAGGAATTCTATTAATATAATGTTGGGGCTGGTTGGAGGGAAATAGATCTATTTATCAAATGTGAATGCTATTATTTTAATGTTGGGGCTGGAGGGAGGCCTAATTATTAAATGTGGGTGTTATTGATTTAACGTCGGGTTTGGTTGGAGTTTTCTAAATTTCATGTACCCATTTTTTTCCAAAAAAGGACTCCAACATTCCACGATCATGTCAGACGCCGTCCCTGCGCTCTTCCATCTGCACAGAGACGGGTGCCTTCTCAGCCACAGGAAGCTTTGTCTGGTTGCCTAGCTACCAGATGCACCAAACCCAGCCACCTAGCGGCTTCATCTGCACATGTGTGTCCCAACGGGACGCTATTCTGACGCCCAGTGGTAGCCGCTGGCATCACCACCACCGGTGATTTCTCCTCTCCTCTACACTATTTAAGGAAGACACCATTAGGATGCAAGAGTATTAGGTCTATCCAGCTCAAGGCGTTTATGTTGTTACACTGCCCTAGGTTTGACTCCACAGTTCCTGGCTGGTATTTGACTCCTGCCTGCCTGCCTACTATTTTGGATTCTCCTCGTGTACTGCACTGACCACACAGCTTGACCTCGACTTCCCAAACTATCTGATTACTTCTACCTATCTCACTAATTGCTCTCCTGAAGAACTGTAACCTGCGCATCTCTCGCAACTAAACCCAAACTCCCTGGTAAAGGCCAGAGGCGTGTTAGACTCTACGACTCCAGATAGGGCTGTGCCAAAATCAGTAGGTAGCTCCAGACTCTTGAAAGATCCAGATACTTCCTATACCCGGAGACCACGCCCTGGACATCTTATGGTAAGTAATTTTCAGAAACTACTGGTGCACAAACTGGTACAGACACTGGGCACACATAAAATGGGTGCACACATACAGGGACAGACATTGTGAGCATGCACACATACAGGGACAGACACTCTGGGCACACATATACAGACTTTTTATGAGACTGAAGCATGTAATGAGGGGGTTTAATGAAAATAAATGAAATTAATTTATTACATGGGGTTTAAATATTAAACTGGATGAGGGAGTTAATGATTATAAATGGGTTATTGATGAAATGGGTTTTATGATGAGGCTGGAGAAAACGATTTTGAAGAAGGGTTAATTCATGTTGAGGGGGGGTGGTATTGTGAGGCAGTTACAAAAATGCTCTTTGTATTATATGACGGTCATAGCAATGCTCTTTGTGTTTTATGGCGATCACTAGGATGCTCTTCGTGTTGTATGGTGGTGACTAGGATGCTCTTTGTGTTGTATGACCGTCGCTAGGATGCTCTTTGTGTTGTATGACGGTAATAGGGATGTTCTTTATAGTGTGTGTGTGATTTTGTGTGTGTGTGTGTGTGTGTGTGTCTATGTGTGTATGTGTTATCATTCCATAACAGTATACACCTTTTGATACATTTTGTATGACACAACCCTCCTTGCTGCTCCACTCAAATAACCGATTTGTGTACTCCACCCACTGGTGCGCTCACTCTGTCTGTTTGTGTTTTCTCCATTTATCAATGCACTGCTTTGCCTACTTGAAATCATAAAGGTGTAGAATACACCTACTTTGAATTTGATGTTTTTACTCTTTCCACTGTTGACTGGTGTGATATTCCTAACAGTTGCTTTAGAAATTTTAATTAATATTCTGATCTCTGCACTTTTCTATTTTTGGTAATGGCCAGTTGCTCCTTACTCAGACTTTATCTCTGATTTTGATGTTGATCACTATCAATAACATGGATAATAAGATGGTGAGGATCGTTATGGGGTATGGTAAAAAATGTAGACGGAAAATAGCTCCTATACACTTGTGTGTGTGGTCCTCTTCCAATCACAGAATGGTTTATACGGGTGGCGCCGCTAGAGTACATGGTGTTTTTATCATATGAGCTGCACGAATGAGGAGTGAACCATACTTTTGTTTAAGGGCAAATTATATGAAAGCTTATTCAGAGCTCAAATATCTGGCAGGTTCCTATATATGTAATACATGTAAAATATGTAATTTTGTTCAGTGCAATGATTTAATGAACCTCATTTTGTGAGGAAGTGGCAAATATAATTTACCAGTATACGATTCAATAGTCTATATTCATGTGTTGGTAATGTCCTATATATCCAGTTTACATTGGGACTCGAGAATTCCTTTCCTCTCTTCCACTCAGATGTGTAGTGTGTAACTAATTACCTTAGTCAGTTGTTTTCTTAAGCGTTTTCATAAGCGTTGTTTCCCCTCTGTGATGTTCCTGCTGGCATGCAGTTGTTTGTTTTTGTGTTGATGCTTGATCGTGGTCTTGCTGTCTTCCTACAAATGATGGCAGAGGAGAGAGTTTGGTGACATAACTTGTGACATATCTGAACGCAATTACAAGGTTGGCAGGCCTGTGTGCTGATTGTTGACTCAGTTGTAAACTTTCTTACAAAGCGATGGACGTTAAATAAACCACATCACTACATTGCTCCACACTTGAAAACACCTATTTGTTATAACATATTGGTAACAGAGGGCCTGATTCATTAAGGATCTCAAATGAAGAGGATACTCATTTCAGTCTCCTCGACAAAACCATGTTACAATGGAAGGGGTGCAAATAAGTGTTCTGTTTTACACATAAGTTAAATACTGCCTGTTTTTTCATGTAACACACAAATATTTGATAGCTTATTTGTACACTGAAATTTAAAGTTGATATTTGTGTGTTACATGAAAAAACAGTCAGTAGTTAACTTATGTGTAAAACAGAACACTTATTTGCACCCCTTCCATTGTAACATGGTTTTGTCCAGGAGACTGAAATGAGAATCCTCTTCATTTAAGAACCTTAATGAATCAGGCCCAGAGTTATCTAATCATCACATCTCCATTACTTTAAACAAGAATGTGTAACACGAACTAGGAACCTGACAGCTATCTCAGCGCTGATATACTTTCTAACAATCTCTACCAACCACAGGCTACAGTAGAACTAAAAGTGATTCGGCTGCTCGGCCCAAGGAGTTCATCTTATTTGGTCACCCGTGTTTGAAAGGTAATCCTGCTAAAACTGGCACTAATTTTTCATACCTGCAGCCTTCTGTTACGCTGACGGTCTGTTCACAAACTCACAGAACTAGTTGGCGGAGGTCTTCACCTATAGCAGCCGCCTTTTCCATAGAGCTTTATACGCTCACCAGTACTCAGATGCCCCCAGGACTTAACTCCAGATGTAGTGTAAGTTTGTAATACAAAGCTGTAGCGGTAGGCCATGAGGCAGCGTAGATGGCAGCGGATGGTCAGACAAAAGCAACGGTCAAAGGTCACTAGCAAGCAGAATAATCAGGTAACCCGCCAAAGGTCAGGGTCACAGGCAATACAGCGGGGTCCAAGGTACAGGCAAATGAATCAGGGTCACAAGCAAGCAGGCAAGGTCCAATGTACAGGCAGGGGACATACACAGAAGAGGCTGCTCATTAATTTACTAACTTAGAACTGGCATAGATAATAACATAAACCAGGAACATGTATAAATATATAAATGAACCAATTTAAATCATAGGAGAGCTCCCCCTGGTGTTGGAGGATGTCCCTACACCCTCCTACTCTATGCCTCAAGGAAAAATAACAGTGCATTGTAACAAATGCACACGCCCGGCTGCTAGATCATGCCAGGATGTGGCGTACCGCCGCGGCTTGTGACACCTTCCCTTATCTTTCATTTACTCCGCTGTCATTCACCTCTCATTCTCTATAATCTCACTAATCACCCATTCATTCAGTTACCATTCAACTCTCATTCACACAGTTCTCATCTCTCATACATAAATAGCCTACTTGCTCCTCAATCATATGTCATACTTAATACAGATCATCTCACACTGGCCCAATAAACGTCATCAGTAGACCCCTCATTTTTTTCTTCCTCATCCTTCTAATAATACCATCCATGATCCTGATGTGCTTGAGTAATCTTTTTAGGTTCAGCTCGGCTTTTGGGTCCTCTGTGCACCTACATTTTGCTAAGGTGCATGGGTTTGCTGACCAAGAAGGCAATATTTACAGAGCAGCAGCAGTTTGCACATGCATAAGGGTGTTGTTGGGCAGACTAAAGGCCTTTTTAGCAAAGTATGTGCACCATTGTACTTCATTTTGTGGATCAGTGCAGACAAGATTTCTTCTTATGGTTAAAAATTTGGGAAGGGTGCATGTTCCATTGTTATATAAATATTTGTCTGCAAAAGAGCTGCTCTGCTAACAGGTTCTACTAAAACAATAGGATGAAACCCTTTCATCATCATCATCATTTATTTATATAGCACCAGCAAATTCCGTAGTGCTTTACAAGTGGGAACAAACATTAATTAAACAATACTGGGTAATACATACAGACAGAGAGGTAAGAGGGCCCTGCTCGCAAGCTTACAATCTATGGAACAACGGGAGTTTGAAACACAATGGCACATGCTACATCATATTACACATTGGTCCAGCTAGAATGCAAAGATAAAAGGTATTGAGTGGGCTGTGTGATCAGTCACACAGCAATGTTAGTCAGAGGGTTTTTATCTTGTGTTAGCTGTGTAGAGGGTGGTAATAGAGTAACCTAGGGATATTAAGATGATGGTTGAGGAATATCATAAGCTTGTCTGAAGAGGTGGGTTTTCAGAGAACAGTTGAAGGTTTGAAGACTAGAGCAAAGTCTTATTGTGCGAGGGAGGGCATTCCACAAATTGGGTATAGCCCAAAAAATGTTCTGTAACCGGGAATGGGAGGATGTGATGAAAGTGGAAGAGAGATACAGGCAGATCTTGTTAAGAATGGAGGTGTCGAGTTGGGAGATTTTTTGAGACACGTGATTAGATGTATGTCAGTGCAATTTTGTTGATGGCCTTGTAGGTTAGTAGAAGAAGAATTTTATATTGCATTTGTTGAAAAACAGGCAACCAATGTAGAGACTCACAGAGTGGCTCAGCAGAGGAAGAACGGTTTGCAAGGAAAATCAATCTAGCCGCAGTATGAAAAATAGATTGTAGTCTGATTTTGTTGGAGAAGTGCATTTCTAACATACTCCCTTACTTTTCCTACTTTGCTTCCAGAAGATACAGGGACAAGGCAAGAAAAAAAGAGGGGAGTAGAGCTTGATTACATAATTTGCATGATCAAGTGGACATGGCAATCACATCATCAAGCCTCACTTACCTCATTAAACATTGAGTGACAGGAGATGCCTCTCGCTGTTTAAGTGGGAGGGCTTGATGATATGTTTCGTGTCATATCCGTGCCCACCATGCAGTGGGTAAGACATTTCTTGGAGTATTGCAGTAGGTAAGCCCTCGCATTATGTCTATGAATATCATCAATTAAAAATGTTTGTCAGTTTCATAAATAGACCTGCCAGTGTTACATGAGAGCTGATATTCATAGTGAGAAAAGTGCAGGATAATAATAATAATAATAATAATAATAATAATAATAATAATATGGAAATTCAGGGCACAGTGTTTGAGACATTGTTCTGGGGAGAATACCCCAGTGCTAAATATATGCAATATTGATTTCCTACAGTCTTAACTTCTATGTTGACTATTAAGCTGGATTTTCTAATTATACTACTGTGTATATTTTTATGTTTGTTTAAAAAAAAAGTGATATACGATAAGAATGTTAAATAAAAATACATTTTTTTAACTATAAATTGGTTGGTGTTTTAAACAAAAGTCAGAGAATAGCATCTGTCTTTTTTTCCATGTTTATTATCTGTCCTGTTTTTGGTTTAGTACCAACTATTCCATAAAGAGGGCAGCTGTTCTCTGCTACTTTTATAACTTGTTAATAATAATTCCCAATATTTAGTGATTTATTCATCATCCTGCAACTTAAGAGGAAGGTTAATTGTTTGAGTAATTTCATTACACATAAATTCACCCTTTTAAGCGCCTAGGTAATTCCTTCAGGTACAGGTCTGAAGTTATTTTTTCTTTTCTGTTTTTGGTTATATATATATATATATATATATATATATATATATATATATATATAGCAGTATGACTCCTATTTAAGTCACATATAGTCAGTACAAATCAATATTTTTACCTGCAGTTGGCTATGTTCATTGCATGGTGAAGTCATCTGCAGTATAGACACTTGCTATCACTGATATAATTCCTCTCTTGTATATGCATCCTCAGTACACATTTCTAGCTCTAGTTGGACACACAAAAATTGAACATGCTTCGTTACATGTTCATGCAGCACAGTGTGTTTAGCACACACATTTATCTACACTAGGAATTCTCACTATATTGTGAAGCCAGCAATAAAAAAATGTTTTCCTTAAATGCTGTGTCTGATTTAGGTCTGTTCACTTTTGGGGACAGAAGAGGACGGATCGCCCCTGCAGTTGGCGGTACATTATGGCCTGGCAGTTACATCATTATATAAAATGTAACTGCCAAAGTCGCTCCAAAAGAACTGTTCCAATCATATTTAAATTACTGACATAACCAATGATTGTAATAGGTGTCAGCGAATTTTTGAGAAGGATGTTAGTTCACACGTTTGTAAACTTTACCAGGAATGTTGGTTTATTTGTAACAGGATAAAGTGAAGTATATCTTGCAGTGTACAGGATACAGGCATATATCTTGCAGTTGGTAAACAGGCTGTGGAACACAGGCACAGGTATATCAATATATCAGTATGAAGTCTCGGTGAACACTTATTCCTACACAGCTGATGGGAGTCTCTGTAGGTGATGTATTACCGCTGCCGGCTATTACATACAGGTCTGGGACGTCAATTCTGACGTCCACATCTTGCCAACGTACTTTTTGCTATTCACTTTGTCAAGGGATTACCTGATCAGCTATCGAAGGATTCCTTTTATACATCTTAGGACCAATCATCCATACATGTCTTTGATTAACATGAAACGCCACCAATGACTATTGTGAACATGTATTTGTTAACTCATCTGGCTATAGGGCCTATTTATCAAAGATTTCCCCCCTTTAAAATGCCCGAAGCTAACAGTTTTCGGGGATTAAACACGAAATTGCTATTTATGATTGTAGCATCGCAGCAGATATCTATGATATCTGCTTTCTATGATATCTGCTGATTTGCATCTCTTATCGTTTTACTGAGCACTCCCCATAACAGTGTATGGGGAGTGCTCAGTTACGCTATTTAACAAAAAATGTAATGAACTTTTCAATCACGTTATTGTACGCCAGCTCAAGCTGGCATACATTATCATAAATGAAAAGTTTTAGTGCTGTCAGCTCTGCTCCGAAGAGCAGAGCTGAACAGCGCATGTGTGGAGGGACCACATGATCCCTCCTGTCACTCACCGCTCTCTCTCTGCAACTATAATTGCCGAGAGAGAGCAGAGATGTTTATGCATATGCCTGAGGTTTTCACTCAGCGCATGCACACTAGAGTGAAAAGAGGAGCCCTGTTGACCGCATACTGCTTCGGGAACGAAAAGGCAGTGGTAAGTATGTTTCCACTTCGGAGCAGTTTTTCGGAGCTGCTGTTCCTGTGTTAATTTTTTAATAAATATGAGAAATAGTTCAATCCTTATCAATGCAATAAGGATTGAAAACTGTTTTTCATATTTTGCGAGTGTTTATAAATGTGCCCCTATGTATCAGATTAAAATGATATAAGATGACATATTGGACACAATCTATATCAATCTAAATCATGCATATAAAAATGTGTT
Source organism: Mixophyes fleayi (assembly GCF_038048845.1). Classification (NCBI taxonomy): domain Eukaryota; kingdom Metazoa; phylum Chordata; class Amphibia; order Anura; family Limnodynastidae; genus Mixophyes; species Mixophyes fleayi. The sequence goes on along the minus strand of NC_134406.1, from coordinate 119,950,921 downwards.
GATATCTTGGTAAGTAATTTGAGACACAAATAATTTTGTATTCATTTTTTATATATGTGTATAATTCAAAATCATAATTACTGTATTTATCCACTCTTAAAAGCAAATGTATGTATTTATTATTCTCATAATTCATATGACAAATATAATAAAATGAATAATATGATGATAAGACATTATATAATCCCTTAATGGAGATTATAAATGCAAATATGAAATAATTAAAAATAAATAAAGCAAATAAATAAAACTATATATGACAAACTGATATAAATAATGTGGCAAAGATTGAGAAAACCAATGTGAAAAAAGTGGAAAAAAGAGTGAAATGAGTGGAAAAAAGAGAAATAAATAAGCCATCCACTGAACACTTGGATGATAGATAATGGTGAAAAATGCAGAAAATAAAGTGAGGTGATGCATGTAACTGCAAGGGTGAAATAAGATAAGAATCTAAATATATTGTGAACAAAGAATTATTATATATTAAATAAAAAATATCTACAGATGTGATCTAAGTGTTAAGTGCGAAGGGAAAAGTGTGTGTATATGCAAAAGTATGAAAAATGGAAAGTGTGCGGTGCAGAGCAAGATTATATAGCTGTGTGATTAATCTCTATTTAGTACATTTTCTATCATAATGGAGTATTTGTGCTTAACTAATGTAAGGTACATGTTCACATCTATACAACTAATACATATCAAAGTGACCAGTTGACCCATAATCCAAGAAAAAAAATATTACTAAAACCAAAGTTCCATATGATTAACTACATATAAAACCGTTTTCTGAAATCACTTCAGAATATGTATAAATAAAGAAATTATACAGATGCACTCTAAGGTTCATCAATTATTTAAACTGATAACTTTATTATTATTTATATTAAGAACACCTTATGAGTGAATTTATTAAAAAACAGTGTTAGAGAGTGTAAGAAAATGAAAGAAGTGATATTAAAATAGTAATGTAATATATCACTGGTTGACAGTATTTGGATTCGTTATTAGAATTATTCCATTATATTAAAGTCTCACGAATTATACTGGGCTCTGTACTGCAATGCTTAAATCATGATAAGCAAGTGAACAATGAGGGTTATACACAAAGACACTTTATACAAGTTATTTAATGTTAGACAATTCCAATGCAGATCAAGTGCCCTCTGTCTATTACAAGGATAGATCAAATTGCCTTCATTGTTCATATGTTAGGCAGATGCCTATAAGTGAAGCTATCGTTATTTATGGACATTCTGTTTACACACTAGACATCTAGGGCTTCATTTAGAGTCGGACGAAATGTGCATCTAAAACTTACATGAAAGAGTAGGAGTGGGAGTGTGCCGCAGCTTGGGCAGCATGGTGGCTAAGTGGTTAGCACTTCTGCCTCACACCACTGAGGTCATGAGTTCAATTCCCGACCATGGCCTTATCTGTAGGGAGTTTGTATGTTCTCCCCGTGTTTGTGTGGGTTTCCTCCGGGAGCTCCGGTTTCCTCCCACACCCCAAAAACATACTAGTAGGTTAATTGAGAGCTATCAAATTGACCCTAGTCTCTCTCTCTGTCTGTCTGTGTGTATGTATGTTAGGGAATTTAGACTGTATGCTCCAATGGGACCACGACTGATGTGAATGAGTTCTCTGTACAGCTCTGCGGAATCAGTGGCACTATATAAATAAATGGTGATGATGATGATGATAGAGTATTACGAGTGGTATGCAACCCCAGTTGCGTCCCACTCGTAATACCTTACCAAGCTGCGACCAGTTTCTGTAGCTAGCTAACCACTTGCGCCACCTAATTCCTGCCGCACTTTTTCAGTCTTGTTTTGACCTGTGTTCCGCCTGGTCCTTGATCTGACTAGCTTAGTTTTTGCGGGTAGACGCCCATAGTATCTGAATTATTCTTGGTCATGCCTACATAACTCCGTATTACTCCCTTTCCCTTGTACTGAGATGCAAGCTGTCGCAGTGTACACTTGCGTCTGAAAAGCAGACGGAACTGCAGGGAACTGTTGCTTACTGCGCATGCCCTGTCAGAGGAAATGTGCAGGATGCGCCTGAAATGGACTTTGCGTCCGACTCTAAATGAGGCCCCTAATGTTCAGACTGGAGCACTATGTCACTTCCTAATTAGCCTGCTGTATTTAGTTGAAAAACATTGACTAGGGTTGTGGGGCAAAACACATAATGGGTAATTGAATTGAAAAAGATATTATTATGTAAATATTGCTATCAACTGCCCTTTGTACCATGAATTGTGGCTGTAACCACATAGGCAATATATTAACATTGACTCATTTATGCCTTTAAACATTATAGAGAAACAAAGTATCAAGACTACTAAAACAGGTCCCTAGAATGATGAACAGCCATCTTTAGATGACCACATATAGGACCTCACTTAGAGTCGGACGCAAAGTCCGTTTAAGAAGTGTAGGTGTGGGAGTGTGCCGCAGCTTGGTAAGGTATTACGAGTGGCAAGCAACCCCAGTTGCGTCCCATTCTTAATACCCTATCGAGCTGCGAGCAGTTCCTGCATCTAGGTAACCGCTTGCGCCACCTAATTGCGTCTGCGCCTCACTGCGACTAGGATTTATTTACATAGTCACGCCTTCACAATTCCACTTTCCTCCTATTCTCTCATAGTTATTTCAAAGCTGTCGCAAGTGTTAATTGTGTCCAAGATGCAGACGGATTTGGTGCTTTCTGCACATGCATGATAGTGTTTTTTTGTTGGATGCGCCTAAAATGGACTTTGCTTCCGACTCTAAATGAGGTCCATAATCTGTACCACGTATGTGAGTTCTATATTATTAGTTGTGCGGAAGTAAATCTATAGATCTCTTCGTTAGAGACTGTGTCATTCTTAGACAGTCAATGTACTATGTTTAGTAAGTGCCCTCTATTTGCAGAGCCATTTACTGCGGATATATCTGACTGCCTTCATTGTTAATTTATTATCATTAGGCAAATGCCTCATGTTAAAGCAACTGTTATTATCACACATGTCATTTGCATAGTGAATATCGGAATATGCTGAGACACTATGGGTTAGATTTAATAAGCTGCGGGTTTGAAAAACTGGGGATGTTGCCTATAGCAACCAATCAGATTCTAGCTTTCATTTATTTAGTACCTTCTACAAAATGACAGCTAGAATCTGATTGGTTGCTATAGGCAACATCCCCACTTTTTCAAACCCGCAGCTTAGTAAATCTAGCCCTATGTCTGTTCCACAAGAAGTGCTGGCCGAGACTTTACAGCCGAACACGTTGTGAATGATTCAATTAAGATAAGTGTTACTTTGTGAATGATACTGTCGCCAGCGTATAGTGCAATAGATTGCAGCTATGATGACATGGATAATGTATTAAAAGTATCTTACTCTTGCCCTCATATACAATATAGTGCTTGAAAACAGACAGGATATTTCCCTTATAATATGGCCGTTCTTATAGAATAATTTTTCGTGGGCAGATTATTAAACTTGTTCTATCTCTGCACAGTATATCAGTTGTTGAAGCAACTTTTTAACCAGGGACTAAACTCAATCTAGCAATCACATTTATCGGCGTGCTAATCAACTTTAAATGACCACATATAATCTGTGCCACAAATGGGAATTATATATTGTTAGTTACAGGCAAATTCATTTGTAGATCTTATAGTTAAGGACTGTGCCATTCTTAGTCAATATACTGTGTTTAATAAGTGTCCTTTATTCGCAGAGCCATTAACTTTGGATGTATCAAACTGTCTTCATTGTTCATATATTTTTAGACAAATACAACTGTTATTATCACACATTTCGTTTGCATAAGAAACATCAGATCTTCCATATGCTGAGATGATATGCCTCTTCGCAATTAATCTGCTGAGTTTAAACAAGAAACGCCGGCTGAGATTTTACAGCCGAACATGCTGTGAATGTTTCAATTAGAGATGGTCACTGACCCCCGTGTTTTGGTTTTGGTTTTGGTTTTGGATCTGGATTACCTTCGTCTTTTGGTTTTGCCAAAACTGTCCTTGCGTATTTTGGTTTTGTTTGGTTTTGTTTTGCAATTTTGTTTAAAAATCACATTTTTTAGTGCTAAAATAACCTAATTTAGTGCCCCACCTGTTTCTTGGATAAGTGAGGTAATTCTAAAGCTAATAAATTAGGAAAAAAACAGTTTAATCCCTGGTAGGCCGTCCTTAATTCTACACACAAACCTGATTGTCTTCCTCTCCATCTTAGCCTATTGGAAATGTAGCCATCGTCTTTGGGTGTAAATTACACCCTCCACTTGTAGTTAAATAGGAAAACAGCCAGCCTGCATAGACTGTACAAAAAAAAATATAAATAGACAAAGGGAGTTTGGTGACTGTCTGTATATCACCCCCTCCACATAGAGTTAAATAAAAAAAAAAACAGCCAGTATAGACTGTACGTTAAATAGAAATGGACAAAGGCAGTTTGGTGTCTGTCTGTATAGGCCCCCCTCCACTTGTAGTTAAATAGAAAAGAAGATGGTCTGCATAGACTGTACACTAAAAATAGAAATGGACAAAGGCAGATTGGTTTCTGTCTGTATCAGACCCCCCCTCCACTTGTAGATAAATAGAAAAGAAGACGGCCTGCATAGACTGTACAATAAATATAGAAATGGACAAAGGCAGTTTGGTTTCTGTCTGTATCAGACCACACCCCCCCCCCCTCCACTTGTAGTTAAATAGAAAAGAAGACGGCCTGCATAGACTGCACAATAAAAATAGAAATGGACAAAGGCTGTTTGGTTTCTGTCTGTATCGGACCCCCCCTCCACTTGTAGTAAAATAGAAAAAAAATCCAGCTAGTATAGACTGTACAATAAATGGACAAAGGCAGTTTGGTGTCTGTCTGTGTAGGCTCCCCTCCACTTGTAGTTAAATAGAAAAAATTAGCCAGCATAGACTGTACGTTTAATCGAAATGAACAAAGGAAGTTTGGTGGCTGTCTGTATATCACCCCCTCCACATATAGTTCAATAGAAAAAATCATCCAGCATAGACTGTACGTTAAATCGAAATGGACAAAGGAAGTTTGGTAACTGTCTGTATATCACCCTCTCCACATATACTTCAATAGAAAAAAAATCAGCCAGCATAGACTGTACGTTTTATCGAAATGGACAAAGGAAGTTTGGTGACTGTCTGTATATCACCCCCACCACATATACTTCAATAGAAAAAAAATAAGCCAGCATAGACTGTACGTTAAATCGAAATGGACAAATGCAGTTTGGTGATTGTCTGTATATGACACCCTACACTTATAGTGAAATTGACAAAACATCAGCCTTCAAAGACTGTACGTTAAAATGAACTGCCCCAAGTCCCTTTTCTGTTTGGGGGTAGATTACACCCTACACTTATATAGAAAGTTTTAAAAAGATGCTGTCGTCATCATCTTCAGCATTATCCTCACCCTCAACAGTGTGTACATAATCATCACAGACTATTAATTCATCGCCGCTGGAATCCGCCATTAGAGAACTGTCAGTGTTTCGATGTCTTTGATGGTAAAGGCCTTCCTCGTGGAAGATGTAGTTCATTTTTATGAACATCATCTTTTCCACATATTTTGAAAGTAACCTCCTACGTCAATCACTGACTAGGTTCCCGGCTGTGCTGAATACTCTTTCAGAGTACACACTGGAGGGTGGGCAGCTTAGGTATTGCATGGGTTTCCAAATGGCCTGCTTTTCTTCCCAGTAAGGAAAGGGACTGTCTGACATTTCCATATCAACTACCTCTTGAAAATAATCCTCCACCATCCTTTGCATGTTAATACTCGGATTGGATGGAGTTATGGGCAAGGTCACATATTTTTTTGAAAAATCTTTCACACCAGCCCAGATGTTAAACTGTTGTGGTCTTCCCACTGCGTCATCCCTGCTTTGCTTTGGAAAATGTAATTTTTTATGAGCAGCAGCTGCCTGACAAACTGAAGGAGGAGACGTCGTGAAGCCAAGGCCCAGTTCAGCGGACAACTTGCTGACCAATAGCTCCTTGCAAAGGTTCACATCTCGCTCATTTTAAAGCAAATAATCAATGTAGGTCTTAAACCTTGGATCAAGCACAGTTGCCAAAATGTAGTAATCCGAGTTCAAGATTTTAATTACTCTTGGATCATTGCGAAGCGAATTAACTACTTGATCTACAAGGTACAACATACTTTGCGGAATTGCTTTCTTTCATCTCCTCCTTCAGTTTGTCATGCTGCTTTTCCAATAGTCGAATTAAGGGAATGACTTGGCTCAAGCTAGCAGAGTCTGAACTCACTTCACACGTCACAACTTCAAATGGTTTCAGCACCTTGCACAGCACTGAAAGGATTCCCCACTGTGCAAGAGTGAAATACATTCCCCCTCCTTTCCCTATGTCATGGCTTGTGCAATACGCTTTGATGGCTTTGCGCTGTTCCTCCATTCTCTGAAGCATGTACAGGATGGAATTCCACCTTGTTAACACCTCTAGCTTAAGCTGGTGGCAGGGCAAGTTAATTTGTTCTTGGAGCTGCTGCAATCTCCTACATGCCGTGGCAGAATGCCTGAAATGTCCCAAAATTTTACAGGCCACAGAAAGCATCTCCTGCACCTCACGGTTATTTCTTAGGAAGCTCTGCACCACCAAGTTTATTGTGTGAGCAAAACAGGGAATGTGATGGAAATATTTTTATTGATTGATCTTGCAGCACACTTTTACACAACTCTACAAGGGTGGCACCTTCTTCTCTTAAAATATTAGGTCCAAACTCAAAGTCCAAAAAGGGGGCTATTTTCCCACAGGAAAATCCATCAACCTAAATATATAAATATACAAAAAGATAAAAACACATAAAACAAGAGGATGCCACCACTAAACCGTAAACAAAACTTCCAATTGATTTCATCATACTAACACAAACACCACCACAAAGAAATGAGCTGTGGGTGCATGTAAGCCATACTTGAAAATATACTTAGCTTCCAAAATCTAGGGGAGTGAAAGGACAGCGAGAAAAGCCATTTAGAAAAGATGACACCAGACTTTGACCTCCTTAAGGAGGTCTCAGGCCCCACCACAACCTGAGCCAGTTGGCATTGGTCATCCGACGTCTCTCCATACCCCTCAGCTTCCACACCTCGTGGAGAATGTTACCCACCACCACTTCACAGGGAAGGATTTTATGCCTGATGGACACCTGACACCATGCATTCCACGTGAAATATCTGACCACTAGACTGACTAAGAAAAGGGTACAAAAATCAAAAGCCCTCCACCTGGACTTGAATGCCCCGTAAGCCCATTCAGAGTAACTAAGCCCCGAAAGGCAGGGGATCCCCAGGGACCCGGAAACTTTTTCATAAACCTCTATGTTAAAGGGACAGTGAAGCAAGAAATGGTCCATAGTCTCCTCTGCCCCTAGACATTCCTCCCGTGGGCAGCCACGATCATCAGCATTTCTGTACTTGAGGTTCCCTCTCACATAGAGTCTCCCATGAAAGGAGAGCCAGGCAATGTCCCATAGCTTCAACAGGATTCTCCCTGAATTAATCAGGGAAAGCCCCACCGAACTCACATCACCCGGGCAGTCCTTCAGTGATAGATGAACCCAGAATTGGGAGTGCAGGACTCTCTTCTCCAGCTCCCTTCTAGAAGAGCTCCTGACTTCTCCTGCCTCCAGGCCCCAATGCCGTGTCACCTTCAATCCCAAGGAAATGTAGGCAGGGAGATACCCAAGCCGGACCCTGAAACTTTTCACCGGGCCTCCCCCATACCATGCACTGAGAAAGGGATCCACCCACACCCTGAAATCACCCACCCACCGAGGGGGGGTCTCAACTAGGAACTAGGAGACTGCTCATGTGCAACTTCAAAAAAGTTGTGCGCAAGAAAAGCACTGGGTTAACCATACCCAGGCCACCATCCCTCCTCTGGCGGTAGGTCACAGGCCGCTTGACCAGGTTCCGCTTATTCCCCCAGAGCAACTGGAAGAAAACTGCATAAACCCTAGACCATAAAGATTCCGGCAGAAGGCACACATAGCTGATATACAAGAATACCGGGATCAGGAAGGTGATAGTGAAAATAGTGAGATGATTTGCGGGTTACCACTGAGGAGTGGAGATGAGAGATGATCTGCAGGTTACCACTGATTAGTGGAAATGAATACACAGAAACACAGAGAGCGCAGGATCACTGGAGCACAGAGAACACAAGAACACAGTTAAACAGGAACCACAAGAGCACAGAAGTCGCAGGAGCACAGGGAGCTGCTTCCAGCACAGAACACTGAGAGAACTGACTGAAAGAACCAGCGCAGAGAATAGTGAGGGGAAGCCAAATATAGGACTGTCATTCTGAACAGAAAATGACAGAGGAACAAGGGGCCTGATTCATTAAGGATCTTAAATGAAGAGGATCCTTATTTCAGTCTCTTGGACAAAACCATGTTACAATGGAAGGGGTGCAAATGTGTGTTCTGTTTTGCACATAAGTTAAATACTAACTGTTTTTTCATGTAACACACACATATCAACTTTAAATTTCAGTGTACAAATAAGCTATCAAGTTTTTGTGTGTTACATGAAAAAACAGTTAGTGTTTAACCCTTGTGCAAAACAGAACACACATTTGCACCCCTTCCATTGTAACATGGTTTTGTCCAGGAGACTGAAATAAGGATCCTCTTCATTTAAGATCCTTAATGAATCAGGCCCAAGGTTTTTAAAAGGACTGGCGATTCTACGCATGCACAGAATCGCCAATGGAAATGACACCTGGTGGGGACGGAGCGGCGGTCAGGGAACAGGTAAGTGCGCCAGCTCCCGGGCAGATGCCGCGGGAGACCAGAGCGTGACATAACTGTTTATAAATACTAATGTTTATTAACACAGGATACTTCTAACATACAAAAGAGGAACAATCAGTCAACTTAAAAGTATAGTTCAGACTCTAAGGAAAAAAATCTTTTTATACTAGCTCATTTTATGTGCAATGTCAATCAACCTTAAAGCAGGAGCTCCCTACACTCATACTGTGAGTGAGGATAAAGTGTGACATTGTAGAGCTGCTGACTTCAGGAAGGAACTAGGGACAGATAAGGGCAGCAGGTGAGACAGTATAAAATGGATATACATCAGTAAGATTGGGGCTCCAAAATATCCAAAGGGCTGCACTGTTTTCTTTTGGCATTCAGAAACAGACAATGTAATATTATGTTCCTGATCAAGACAAGCTTAACTTTGTAAAAGGGGAATTTCTTTAGTTGGCCGAATAATTTTCTTTGTTGAATTCTGTGACAAAGAGACTATCTTTAAAGGCTGCTGCTATTTTTTTCCCTTATAGAGAAGAGCATCCCACTCTACTCAAAACTAATATTTTCAGTACTGCCTATTTGATTTCAGCCTCTGAAGAGCAAAGAACTGCCCTGGAGCTCTGCAGGATTGAGTTCCACCAATGAGACCAGGGATTGAGTAATGGTCCACATCCCTCTACAGTGTCCTTATAACTAATTACCCCAACTTGGTATCTTTCATCATCACAATTTCTCTTTGGCACCTTTAAAAAAATATCTTTAGTCACTTCCCAGTATTCCAGCGTATCTCTGCCAACAACACAAACATCTACATTTCCCTGAAAAGTCTGCAAAAGTCCAGGAGCAATGTGTAACACTGTCCACCTCCCTGCAGTGTCCTTACATTAAACTCATTTATGCCTTAAATCTCTCATGTCCTTATTTCGCTCGTTGCTAGCCCTTTGTTTAGACTGTGACAATGTGCTGGAGAGCAGACATTACATGAACACAGTTATCACAGAGCAGTGTTCGTATGTATATACTTCGATAATAAACATCTATACAATATCCACTTGCATTCAATATATTATAGTGTATGGCATCTGAGTTACATAATTTAAATGATGTAATTACATATCTACAGAAGGAGACCTTACGTAAATACATAACATAAATATGTCAATAAAATAATCTTCTATATTTTGGGTGAAATAGCACTGACAAATATTTAGAATTGATTAGTGCATTCTAGAAAGTATAAACAAATCACTACCAAAAACAAAACAAAGACAAAACAATAAGGAACAAGTACACATAAATACGATACATAACTTTTATTCTATGCACAGAAAACATTTAACAGAGCATGGAAACGTGATGTAGATTTGAAAAGCAAGATGGCAATGATAATATGTAAAATAAAATGCTATGATTGCAACAGGGCCTACCCACAGCCTAATCCCTGATATCTGAATTATTTTAGGATTGATTTTCGGTATCATCTCCACCAACGAGCTCACTTTCTGTTTTTATAACATAATTTAATTATTTTGCCTGCTGCACTAAGATTTAATGTATGTCTAATATACATTAAAATATAAAAGGTTATCTTCTATTATATATATTGACTTTTAAATGTAACTTATTGATCATGAATTAACCAGTGCACATTACTGGAGTCTGTTCTGTTCAAGTAACGTAGTTAGCCTCGGTTAAAAAAAACTGTTCTCCGTGGAAAGGACATAACGAATTAAAATGTCTAGACCCATTCCTCATGCAACAAGTCAATTAATAACATGATGCGACTCTTGTGAATTGAGCAGAGATCAGATATATTTTACGTTTTACATCTTACAGAATACTATACTTGCTATCCAAACATGGATCAGAGATCAATAAATGAACTTTCTGTATGTATGAGCTACTGTAGACCAGTACAATGTTACAGCTTCTAATTTTGGTTTGTGATTATCCATATTTGGAACACAACACCTGACGTCGATGCCTGGCGCAGGTACAATGTCTCAATTGTTGTGAGAGGTCGAGAGGTAAGGCGAGATTTGTATTGAAGTGTAGGTTGCGAATTTGTAGATATTGGTAAAATATTCGTGTAGGCAGACCAAGTGTAGCTTGAATGTCTGCAAATTGGGGGAATGATACATCGCGAGTTATGTCATTAAGGGTACGTATCCCTTGGGAGTGCCATGGAAGGAACGAGGGATGGTGTAAGCCAGGAGGGAAATCCGGGTTATTGAAGAGGGGGATTATTGGAGATGGTTGTGGGGAAAGACCGTAAAGTCTGATACACGAGTCCCATATTACTAGAGAGATGGAGATTGTGGGGTGAGCCAGAGTTTTTTTAGGTCGACGAGCCCTTGGAATCCACAGAAGGGAGGCAGGAGTAAGCATCCCCAGACTCTCAGCCTCCAGAGTTACCCAGACCCTAGCAGATGTAGAATCATTCCATAAGACACATTGAGCAAGTTGGGCTGCAAGGTAATATTTCTTAAAATTAGATATACCTAGACCGCCACCCCGTGAGGACCTCTGCAGAACCCCGAGTCGTACACGTGGACGTCTGCCTGCCCAAATAAACTTAGATGACTCAAATTGAAGGAACTTAAATACGTAAGAGAGATTTCAAATAGGAAGGGTTTGAAAAAGATATAATAGTCTAGGGAGGATATTCATTTTAACAGAGTTAATACGGCCAATCCAGGAAATAAATTGCTGAGACCAGGTACAAAGGTCTTTCTTAATTTGGGAGAGGGTATGGGGAAAATTAGCTTGAAAAAGGTGGGAAAGATTTTTGGTCAGGAAGACGCCCAAGTATTTTATTTTCTAACTATGCCAGGTGAAGGGGAATGTTTGATCTAGAATTGTCTTATCTGTTTTAGAGATATAAAAGTCTAATGTTTCAGTTTTGGCAGGATTAATTTTATAACCCGAGAAGTACCCATAAGTTTCTAGTTCAGAAAGGAGAGGGGGAAGAGAAATGACGGAGTTGGACATAAAGCTATTTTACTTTCCGCAGACCCGATCTTGATGCCAGAGATGGATCGGTTACAGCGAATTTTGGCCGCTAGTGGTTCAATTATAAGTGCAAAAATCAAAGGGGAGAGGGGGCATCCTTGATGAGTGCCATTGGAAATTGCAAATGGTTCGGAGGTAAGGCCGTTAACTGACACAGTAGCAGAAGGGTTTTGGTAGAGAGCTGAGATACCGGTCAGAAACTTACCAGAAAAGCCCATCGATCCGAGTACACCCCGCATAAATGTCCAAGAGATGCGGTCAAACTTTTCCGCATCCAAGGACTTCATGAGGGAGGGCAATCTGCCATTATGGATAGAGTGGATCAAATCGATGGTCCTCCTAGTTTTGTCAGGGGCCTGCCTCCCTGGAATGTGTCAGAATTACTCTGTGGAATCGATGATACCTGCCAGCAGTTGGCGCTACTGAGTACTGAGGCGCGGAGTCTAACACGCCCCTGGTTTTCACCCCGCAAGGAGGTATGGACTTTGTTGCAAGGGACGCGCAGGTCGCGGCCCTCAGTATCAGTCAGCTGGCGAGGTAACAATTAAGGCAGCGGTGACAGCCCACCAGGATGCAGAATGGAAGAGTAGTCAACAAGCCGGGTCACAACCAGAGGAACGGATATAGCCAAATCAGAAGCAGGAGAATGGTCAGGAAGCCGGGTCAATACCAAATATCTGTCTAAGCCAGAATCAGGAACCAAAGGAGAAGTCAGGAACAAGCCGGGTCAGAATCCAAGTAACAGCAACACAGGAACAAATGCTGGAGCAAGGCTGAAGACCAAATACTCTGGCACTAGACATGTGTCAGAGGCTGCTTTATATACCCTAAGGTGCCTCCTGATAGCGTTAGGGAGATTTTGGCGGTAACACATGCTGGCTGCAGACAGGTGAGCAGAGATAGCGTCCTGCTGCTAGGCAACAGGACGTGGTTGCTTGGAAGGTGCAGGCGTCCGTCTCCTGCCCCAAGTTTCAGTGCGGAGACGGCGCCTGACAGTACTCTCCCCTTTTTTCTTTTTCAGGGCTTGCAAGGTCGCCTCTCTCTCCTTCTTGAATTTGGCCAATAAGCGAGGGGCATGTATCTCTTGTACATCGATCCAAGATCTCTCCTCGTGCCATAACCCTTCCAGTCAACAAGATATTGCTGGCGACCCCTGGAGGTCCAGAAATCCAGAATCTGACTGATCTCATATTCCTCCCCATGATCAGTCTTTACTGGGACTGGGGGGTCGGGTTCTTTTGACAAATCTGTTGAGAACGAGGGGTTTTAGTAGAGCAATATGAAACACATTGTGAATCTTGAGTGATGGAGGAAGAAGGAGTTTGAATGTCACGGGATTTATAACTTGAGTGATTTGAAAAGGTCTGATATAACGGGGTGTGAGCTTCATGGTGGGAACTCGAAGTCTTAAATTCCTTGTGGATAACCACACTTTGTCCCCAACTCGAAGTCTGGGAACTGGTCTACAGTGACGATCTGCGCTAGCTTTGTAGCGTCGGGAGGATTCCAATAATTTGGACTTCGCCTGAGACCATATTTGAGAAAAGTCCTGAATGAGATTCTGCACGGTCGGAAGCGCTGAACCAGGTTGGGAAAGTTCAGGAAGGAGAGGGTGAAACCCATAGGTAAGGAAAAATGGAGACGAACCAGTAGATACATGCACCTGGTTATTATGAGCAAATTCTGCCCAACACAAGAAACGACTCCATTCAGCCTGATTACCCGAAGAGTAGGTCCTGAGAAATTGTTCAAGTCTTGGTTGACCCTCTCCGTTTGGCCATTGGTTTGAGGGTGGTACCCTGAGGAAAACTTTAGATTGACCCCCAACTCTTTGCAGAATGATCTCCAGAACTTGGACACAAACTGTACTCCTCTATCCGAGATAATATCCTGGGGACAGCCATGAAGACGGAAAATCTCCTTGATGAAGAGGTTAGCAAGGATAGAAGCCGAAGGAAGTCCCTTGAGAGGTATGAAATGTGCCAACTTGGAAAATCTATCCACTACCACCCAGATAGTATTGAATCCATGGCTAGCTGGTAAATCTGTGACGAAATCCATAGAAATACTAGTCCATGGTCTCTCTGGAAAGGAAGTGGTACCAAGGGTCCTGCAGGAGACTGCCTAGGTATCTTGTGTCTGCCACAGATTCCACAAGCGGCAACATAGGCCTTAACGTCCGCCCGGATAGAGGGCCACCAATAATGCCTAGAAATCAATGAGAAGGTCTTCTTGACACCCGCATGCCCGGCAAACAGAGAATCATGGGCCCACTTGAGAGCCTTGGGCCGAAGCCTAGAAGTGAGAAACGAGCGACCCAGAGGAGGAAACTTGGTTGAGGTTCTAGTGAGGGCCACAATGGTAGTAGTGTCCAAGATGGTTCTGGGGGTGGGGCCCCTTGAAGATCTCTATCATCAAATGATCGGGAGAGAGCATCTGCCCTGATATTCTTAACCACAGGTCGAAAGGTCAAAATGAGATTAAAACGGGCAAAAAACAAGGACCAGCGGGCCTGACGTGGGTTCAGACACTGAGCTGTTTGCAAGTACGTTAAGTTCTTGTGGTCCGTGTAGACAGTAACAGGATGCTCAGCCCCCTCAAGCAAATGTCTCCACTCCTCTAGGGCTGTTTTGATGGCCAATAATCCTTAATCCCCGATACCATAGTTTAATTCACTGGGGGAAAATCTTCTGGAGCAGAAACCACAGGGATGAAACTTCCCATCAGAATCTTTCTGTGAAAGAATGGCTCCTATGCCAATGGAGGATGCATCAACTTCAACAAAGAACGGCCGAGACAAGTCAGGTTGTAGCAAAATAGGGGCTGAGGAGAATGCCCTCTTTAATGACTGAAAGGCACTGAGGGCTTCGGCAGACCATGATTTTGCTGCTCCCTTGCGGGTGAGAGCAGTAATAGGAGAAATGAGAGTCGAGAAGTCCTGGATAAAGTGCCGATAATAATTGGCGCAGCCAATAAAACGTTGGATAGCCTTGAGATCCAATGGTTGTGGCCAATTGAGAATGGCAGCCACTTTCCCAGGATCCATGAAAAGACCAGCACCGGACACAATATATCCCAGGAAGTGGACCTGAGATGCTTCAAAGACACACTTCTCCAGCTTGCAGTAAAGGTGGTTGGAACGTAGTCGAGAGAGAACCTCCTTGACGTGACCTCAATGGGATTCTAAGTCCCTGGAGAATATAAGTATGCTGTCGAGATAGACAACGACTGAGAGATAGAGTAGGTCTCGGAAGATGTCATTAATGAACTCCTGGAAGACTGCTGGGGCATTGCAAAGGCCAAAAGGCATCACCAGGTATTCATAGTGGCCATCCCGAGTGTTAAAAGCAGTCTTCCATTCATCGCCCTCACGAATCCTAATCAAATTATAGGCGCCCCTGAGGTCTAGTTTGGTGAAAATCGTGGCACCTTTGATCCGATCGAATAACTCAGAAACCAGGGGTATGGGGTACCTGTTCTTCACGGTAATGGCATTGAGCAGTCTGTAGTTGATGCATGGTCTTAGAGAACCATCCTTCTTCTTTACAAAAAAAAATCCTGCACCGGCAGGTGAAGAAGATTTTCTAATAAATCCTCGTTCAAGGTTTTCAGATACATACTCGGTCATGGCTCGAGTCTCAGGGAGGGAAAGAGAGTACGTTCTACCACAAGGAATCTTCTCTCCAGGAATAAGTTCAATGGAACAATCACAAGGACGGTGGGGTGGAAGCATCTCAGCGGCAGTTTTACTGAAGACATCCACGAAGGCTGCGTATTCAGATGGCAACCCAAGACTGGGTGTGAGAGCGTGACACCTAATAGGCAGGGTCTTGAGGCATCTATCAGTGCAGAGCGGACCCCAGGAAGTAACTTGAGCATATTGCCAATCAAATTGGGGTGAATGGTCCCTTAACCAGGGTAGTCCTAATATTACTGGATTAACAGTCTGTGGAAGTACTAGAAATGAGATCCATTCAAGATGGAGGAGACCAACTTGCAGACGGATCGGCCGGGTGGCCTGAGAGATAGATCCATTGACCACTCTGTTACCATCCACCGCTGTCAGAAGGGTTGCAATAATGATTCCAGGGGTAGGTGAAGGTTAGCTGCTAAGGATGCAGAAATAAAGTTTTCAGCTGCCCCAGAATCCACGAAGACCTGAAGGGAGACCGGACCCTGGGAAGCATGGATGATGATGGGCATCAAAAAGTCAGTTTTGTCTGGAGAATTGGGGGAAGATGTACTTAGCCCTAGACTGGCCTTCCTGGCACCGACAAGGATCTGGCGTTTCCCGGTCTCTTGGGACACTGTGATAGAATGTGAGAGGGGTCAGCGCAGTAGAGGCATAGATGGTTTTTAACCCTTCATTACCGTTCTTCCACAGTTAGGCGAGAACACCCAATCTGCATGGGCTCCTCAGGTAGAATTGGTGGGTTCTGAAAAGTGAAAGTCAAGTGTGGACTAGCCCGGCGAGATTGTTCACGTTCCTGATTACGCTCCAGAAACCGGATATCGACCTTGATGCATAAGGAGATCAGATCATCTAGGGTAGCTGGTAAATCCCTGGAGACCAACTCGTCCTTGATCCGATCTGTCAGCCCCTGCCAGAAGGTAGCTACAAGGGCCTCATTATTCCAGTTTAGTTCTGAGGCGAGAGTCCTGAACTGAACCGCGTACTGACCCACGGGAAGGCTTCCCTGACGTAGCTTTAAAATGCTGGAGGCTGCAGAAGCAACTCGACCAGGCTCATCGAATACTTTTCTGAAGGTTTCTAAGAAGGAAGATGAATTTTGTAACAGGGGATCATCATGCTCCCAGAGAGGAGAGGCCCAGGCAAGCGCTTGATCTGTGAGTAGCGAAATAATATATGCCACCTTGGCTCGTTCTGAAGAAAAATTTCCTGGTGATAGTTCAAACTGGATAGCACATTGGTTGAGAAACCCTTTGCACTTTCTCGGATCACTACCGAATTTGTCGGGAGGTGGGATGCGAATCCCTCCAGTAGGATTAGGTGCAGCTGAAGCAGGAGAGCCGACAGCGGGGGGTACGGGAGCAACAGATACTCCGGGCGGAGTCAGGGTTCTCTGGAGGGTATCCATGCTTGTAGCCAATCCCTGAAGGCACTGCAGGAGCCGAGTCTGGTTAACCTCTTGTTGATCAACTCGGCGAGTCAGGTGCTGCAGGAGGTCACCGGCGCCTTCGGCATTTGACATGGCCAGAGTATACTGTCAGAATTACTCTGTGGAATCGATGAATCCTGCCAGCAGTTGGCGCTACTGAGTAGTGAGGCGCGGAGTCTAACACGCCCCTGGTTTTCACCAGGAATCCCCGCAAGGAGGTATGGACTTTGCTGCAAGGGACGCGCAGGTCGCGGCCCTCAGTATCAATCAGCTGGCGAGGTAACAATTGAGGCAGCGGTGACAGCCCACCAGGATGCAGGATGGAAGAGTAGTCAACAAGCCGCGTCACAACCAGAGGAACGGATATAGCCAAATCAGAAGCAGGAGAATGGTCAGGAAGCCGGGTCAATACCAAATATCAGTCTAAGCCAGAATCAGGAATCGAAGGAGAAGTCAGGAACAAGCCGGGTCAGAATCCAAGTAACAGCAACACAGGAACAAATGCTGGAGCAAGGCTGAAGACCAAATACTCTGGCACTAGACATGTGTCAGAGGCTGCTTTATATACCCTAAGGTGCCTCCTGATAGGGTTAGGGAGATTTTGGCGGTAACACATGCTGGCTGCAGACAGGTGAGCAGAGATAGCGTCCTGCTGCTTGGCAACAGGACGTGGTTGCTTGAAAGGTGCAGGCGTCCGTCTCCTGCCCCAAGTGTCAGTGCGGAGACGGCGCCTGACAGAATGAAGCCCGTTTGGTCTGGATGGACAAGATCTGGAAGAAGAGGGCTAAGTCTAATGGCCAAGATTTTAGCGTAAAGCTTGAGGTCTACGTTGAGAAGGAAAATGGGTCTATAACCTTCGTAATAAAGAAGGTCCTTCCCTGGTTTTTGGATGACAGCAATGTTGGCCAGAGTAGTAGCAGAGTCAAAGGATGCCCCCTCCAGGATCTGATTATAGAAGGTCATTAAATAAGGGACAAGGTCCACAGAAAACTTTTTATAATATTGAGCTGTGAATCCATCCGGGCCGCGAGCAGAGGAGGATTTGAGAGATTTTATCGCTATTTTGACTTCATCTGCAGTGATGTCCGCATTTAAGCTAGTGAGTTGGGACTGAGAGAGGTGTGGAAGAGGAGTATTAGTTAGGTATGACTCAAGAGTGTCCGATGGGAGGTCCCCCTGGAGCGGAGGGTCAGGAAGGTTATATAAGGAAGTATAGAAATTTCTAAATTCCTTAACAATATTTAGTGGATTGTATGTTATAGAATTAGCGGATTTCTTATGGAGTTTATCAATAGCTCCATCCGTACGCCTCTGACGAAGTTTCTGAGCTAACAATGAGCCCGCCTTGTCTGCCTTGTCATAAAAGCATTGCTGAAGTTTCTGTAGAATAGAGGCCGCTCTACGGGACAATAGGGTATTAAGTTGGCCCTTTAAGAAGTTAATTTGTGTTAATAAGGAAGGATCAGGGAGCTGATTATGTTGTGTCAAAAGAGCAGAAATACGTTGCTCTAATGAGGAAACCTCAAGGGCGGCCTTTCGCTTTACCTGTGCACTAATGAATCGCCCACGAATGGTGGCTTTATGAGCTTCCCAGATAACATCGGTAGCCAACTCTGGGAGGCGTAGGAAATAATCTGAGATAGCCGTTTTAATATTCATAAAGGTGGAGGTGTTTAAGAGTAAGGAGTCATCCAGACGCAATCTAAAGAAACGTGGATAATGGTGAAGGATGAATACTCCCGCAAGATCAGACCATGAGAATGGGACGATGCCCGCTTGAGTAGTTAAGGGTATCAGAGACTGGGAAACATGGATCATGTCAATGCGGGAGTATATCTGATGGGGAGCAGAGTAATGAGTATAATCTCTCGCGGTGGAGTTTTTGAGGCGCCAGGTGTCATGCAGGGAGTATAGTAACAGCAAGGCAGACAAGGCGGAGATGCCTTTGGAAGAAGGCGCGGAGGTTCCGCAAGGGGAGGGGAGGACCTATCAAGGTGCAGGTCTAAGACAACATTAAAGTCGCCGACTAACACAATGTGACCCTGGGCCAAACGTTTAATGTGTCGGAATAATGTTGGGAAAAACTGAGCCTGACCTTGATTAGGAGTATAAATAGAGGCCAGAGTAATCAGGGAGGAGTGAAGTGTGCCCATAACTAAAAGGAACCAACCTTCTGGGTCGGAATATGTGGAGGAAAGCTGAAAAGGGACCTTATTATGAATAAGTATTGCTACCCCCCCGCTTTTTACAGTTTGCTGAGGCAAAAAAGGTCTGAAAGAATTGCTTACCCTGGAGTTGCGTATGAATACCTGTAAGGTGAGTCTCCTGGAGGAAGACTATGTCCGCTTTTTCCCTTCTGCAGGCTCCCAGGACTATTGTATGTTTGCGAGGGGAGTTGTGGCCATTAACATTGATGGAAAGGAGTTTCAGAGTCATGGAGGCAGAGATGAGATGTTTGCTGTTAAATGAGTCATCTGGGTGCTGTAAATGAAAAAAGAATAGGTCCAGGAAGCTTTAAGTGGGGAAGAAGGGGAAGGAGAAAGAAGAAGAGGGGAGAAGGGAGAAAAGGAAGCCACTAAGAATGAAGAGAGAGGGAGAGAAAGAGAAGGGAGAAAAAAGAGGAAAAAAGAGTAGCCCAATTGGGCGGAAACCCTTTAACGGTGGGATCCAGGAGGGATCCAGACTTAATATCAGTAAACATTGTAATGCTAAACAACAATCGTATAAGGAGTGTGAGGGGTGGTATGGAAACATCTGTACGGACTTGCTACCCGAGTCGATAGCTCCGCCAAATATACTGGATGCAGCTATTAATGAGGAATTCACAACTGTAAGTCATCCAGATGCACAGAAAGTTGTGCAGCAGGGGTGGGGGTGGGGGGAATGGGGATACTGGAAGGGCGGGGGAATGTAGGTGGAAGAAGGGAGGGGGGTAGGGGTAATATGAGCAGAGACATGTTAAACATTAATGCAGTAATAAGAAACAAGAACTTTTGTTTAAGATATATGGGGAGTATCATGAAACATAATAACAGTCAACCTTAATTTATAGCTGAAAAAGAGAGATACCAAACTAATGGCTTTTGGATGCTTGAAATAAGAACATCTAGTTGACTAAGACTAAAGACAAAAGGATATATCAAATCCGGTGTCCATTTTGAGGTGCAAAAAGAGTAAAAAAGACAACTGAAGTAGACAGATTGCAGCGAAAAACAAAACACCAAAGACAAGTTCTGCTAGGTAGGACCGTCTGTTGTAGTCACCCCCAGACGAGTGAGCTAAGAGAAAAAGGTATGTAAGAACGTTTGAAAATTTCAGGCTGGAGGTTCGTCTCCAACTCGACGTCGGGAGATTTTAGACCACTCTGGGGTTGGAGGTGGTGATCAATCTAGCCTTGATGTGGAGTTGGGTAGTGATCTGTATTCAGGAAGGATGTCCAGTTTGGTTAGTATTTCCTGGCCTTGGTCTAGGGTTTTGACGTGGTGAGTGGTGTTCGCCGCAAAGATTTGAAGCTGAAAGGGAAATCCCCAGCAGTAGCGAATATTGTGCTGGCGTAGAATCTTGGTGACAGGTTGCAGAGCTCTTCTTTTTTTGGATAGTGGAGGGGGCAAGATCTTGGAAAAGTTGTAGATCCATGTCTCTATAGGGAATCGAGGTGGAGTTCCTTGTAGAAGTTAGAATGCGTTCTTTGGTGTGATAGTAGTGGAAGCGCACAATAATATCACGTGGGGGTTGGTCTGCAGCTGGTCTGGCTGTGAGGGCACGGTGTGCACGATCCATCATGCAGTCAGAATCTGTGAGACCAGGGAGTAGATGAAGAAAGAGGCCTTTGAGAAACGGCTGAATTTCAGATGGTGAAATATCTTCAATCACGTTACGGACTCGAATATTAATACGCCGGGATCGGTTTTCAGTGTCCTCTTGTTTTTCTTTTAGAGACTGAACCTCCTCATGCAGACGGAACTCTTTGTCAAATGTTGCTTGGGAGCGACAAAGGTCATCTGCTTTTGTTTCTAGAGTGTCAGTCCGTGTTCCCAGAGAGGTAAGTTCCAGTTTGAACTTGCTGACTGCCTTTGATAGTTCCTGTTTGAAGGCCTCTTTAACCTCCTCCAGTAAATTCGTCATAACTGCTTGAATCTGAGGGTCTAGTTCAGATGATGCAGACAGTTGTGAGGTTTCTGAAGTGTCAGTGGAAGCTTGTGAAGCTTTATTTTTGGTCCCAAAAAAATTGGACTGCCTGAGGGTTTTTTGTTCTTCTGTGACAATATTGATTGTGTTGAGAATATGGCTAGAAGTATAATCAGAAGGTGGGATAATGAGGTTGAGGGAGAGGGAGGGTGCTGCACAATAGAGTTTAGAAAATCATACAGAGCACATCAGGCCCAGGCGGGGCGTCAAAAAAAATTACTGCATATTGTACGATATGTATACAGGAAGGTGGTGAAGGTAGTGCGACATAGATGAAGGATTACCGGCTTTGCCATAGTAGAGAATAGTCTCCAATTCGTTATATTGAGTGATCACCACAGAACAATGTAGTATTGGAGATGAACACCAGGTGGAGCTGTGTCCCCAAAAAAGAAGTGAGGAGAACTTTGCTTGGAGAGACAGTAGTTGTTTTCAGTATACCCACTAGATGGCTGTAGCGAGCTCTGCAGAGAAGACGATACTGCGTGCAACAGTGATTAACCCCTTAGTGGCTGGAGCTACTGCACTAATATAGCCCAAGGGATGAGAGACTTTTTAACCCCTGGTTTGTAATGCTGAGTGGAACACTGAGGACTTGCGATGTGCAGCCCAAAGAAGGAATAAGGAGGTAGGGGCCAGATGCTTTTTGGACATACCAGCAATGCATCAACCAGACTCTCCAGGTAGAGTCAAGTGACACTGCAGGGATAGCCATACTGACCTGACCTGACACAGTACCCGCTAAGGTAGACCATCTCAAGATGACTGTGCGCCCGGCTGGTAAATTGACAGTGGCGGGGAAACTGATGTCTGAGGCCAGGGTCTGTGGGTGAGCGGGGTCTTCGTGCGTGCACCACGCAGGGTGTAACTCTGTGCTCCTGGGGACAGGAGGCACTACAGTTGCGATTCCTGTCAGGGATGGTTAATTGCAGACCATCATCAATAGCCAGTTAGCGGACAGGTTTTCAGCAAAGGTGGGGTGTGTAGTTCGCCACAACACTATGGCAGAGGAGAGGGCCTTGAGGTCGGAAATGGCGACCCCGGGCAGTCACCGAGGCCAGGCAGGGGTCCCCAAACAGGCAGTAGAGTACAGCAGAGTAGTATTTCATAGAAATACGCCGGCAGGTAGCCAAATTTAGTCGGATGACTATAGATTTAGGGATTTTGGCAAGGGAGCCGGAGATACTTGCGACTGTTCAGTATGGCCACTAAGCCACGCCCCCAAGGGGGGGGGTGATATTTTATATGCCTACCAAATATATTCTTAATTAGGTGTATTAAAGTTGTAGTCTTCACAAACTGCACCTGGATACTGTCCACGGCTCCAAACTATATATAAGAAACATGTGAAAGACAACAATAGTGTGATATTGTTTCAGGATAATTCCCAGCATCAAAAACACCCCATGGATGTGAAGACAATACCAGATTGAAGACAAATATCTCTTATCTGTAGTAATGCCCGGATCTCAGACCTCTTGAAGTCCCTTTTTACCTCATAAAATTAGATAAAATATTGTATGGTGTAGTATATTTATACATCCAATTTAATAGTAAAACACATAAAATGCACTCACATTTATAACCATAAAATGGGCTTATCTGGGTCTCTTTAGGAACTCTGTATGCTGTAGTATTCCAATGTAATCCATTCTGACGATTCACCAATGAAAAAATCAGACGTGACTTCCAACCGAGATCTCCCCTCTACCCCGGAGATCCCGGATAGGAGTGAATAAGAGGCGTGGCTAAGAACTCTAAGATTTGAAATCCTACTGGTGTCCTGCTTCGTTCTGATTTTTTTAATCACTTCTGATTTTTCATTGGTGAATCGTCAGAATAGATTACATTGGAATACTACGGCTTGGTGGAGCGCTTTAACTGCACATTAAAGCACATGATCCGGAAAACCGTGGTGCAAGAAAAAAAAAAAAGATTGGGACACTCCTATTCCTTATTCGATGTTTGGCATCCGTGAGGTACCTCAAACTTCGACAGGGTTTATTCCATTTGAGTTATTGTTTGGGAGACAGCCCAGGGGTATCTTGGATATGTTAATGGAAGGGTGGACACAGCAAGGCCCCAGGAAGCCAAATCTGGTACATTTTGTGTTCCAAATGTATGAGAGGCTAGGAAAGATAGGGCCCATCATACAACAACATGTAAAAGATGCTCAGGAATGGCAAAAGAAAAGTTATGACAAAAGTTCTTTTGTTGATCATTCAAGCCCGAGGATAAGGTCCTAGTCCTGGTTCTAATCAAGGAGAGCAAAGTTTTCGCCCACTGGCAATGTCCATATGAAGGCGTAGAGGCTGATGGTCCTGTTAATTACAGGGTCTGCCAGTTGCGTAGTAGAAGGGACAAACATTTATACCATGTCAATCTCCTTAAACCTTGGTATGATGAGGACACCTCTACTCAGGTAATGAGTACTGTGGGGAAACGAGTTTGATAACACCTTAACCAGCCTGTCACTCGTTTCTCACAATATGTGAATCATAGCATGTACTTTTTATAGCCCTTGCTTTTGTTCCCCAGCTCAACAGAGTACAACTGCAGTGTCTAATTACATGTATATAAGTGGACATTGTAGCTCATTGTAAATATGTATATTGTTTATTGTATTTTGTTGATATTGCATGGAAGCTGTTAGTCATTGTCCATAAAGTAATGCCAGGTGGGTTATGGGTAGGGATCAGGTTGCAAGATACTGGTGAGGGGAAGGCTAATTAGTATCCATTGTTCTCACACGACTACTCCAGACATTTGGTCAACAATCTAGCAGGGGAGTTTCTCTGAAAGTACAGCATGTCTCCACTCCCCTCTCAAACCCCCTAGTCCAGGACTCTCCAATGTTTAACCATGAGAGTCCCTGGGGTTTGCCCAGGGAGGGGAAAACATAGTGAAAATTAGGCCCTAGAGAGGCCACTCCAGGGGGGAAGGTGGTTCATTCTGGGAATTGATGGCAGGAAGCTGCAGGTGGCTGGTGGCTGTACCAGTGAAATGCATCGGCAGATCCATGGGTCATCAAGTCTGGACAGCCAGATGACTCTAACTCCTTAAGCTAGTGGGGTAAGAGACAGATGATGGACTGAACCTGCCTGGCTTTTATTTACTGTGTATACATAATATTCTAGTGATTGTTTTTGTTACAATAAATGTATTGTCGTACTTTTCAAACTGCATTTGCCTGAGTGACTAATAAGAACTTTAGATGGTACTGGGTAGGCTTTCTCGGCCTAGGAAGGCACCCGTGGGTGGTCAGCCAGAGTGATGTAGGTAGAATTGGGACAGAAAACCCGATATCTTCCCAGGTCAATGGTTACTCGATGCCATGTGTTGACGATCTGGTTGAAAATCTAGCGGGCAGTAACTACCTAACAGCTCTTGACTTAACAAAAGGATAATAGGCAAGTTCCCCTTACTTCCTCAGCTAAGACAAATACCACATTTTTCACCCCTGATTGTCTCTCCCAATATAAATTCCTACTCTTTAACCTAGCCTGATTCTACAGAAGCTGTCTTTTACGATCTGCGTGCAGCTTGCTGCTTTGTATTGGTAGCTCCTGCCTCCAGGACTATTGGACTTTATTATTGTGTTCATTGTATATATTAGGGCAGTACCTCTAATTCACCAGAGTTTTGCTTTATCCTTCTCACTACTATGCGTTAACCTGTTGGACTAATCATCTCTTACATCTGGTGGTTCCCTACTTATACCTGCCGTCCTCTAATTCCTGTGCTGGTCATTATTGTTTTGTTGCCCTTCCTATGGGTTTGCTCTCCTGCTGCACCTGTACCCTTGACCCTCACATTTTTCTGCTAATACCACTTCTCCGGATCTCTCTCCACTTACCTTGCTACCTATGTCTGCGGTATACCTTGTAATCAGAATTCAGCCTTATCAGAAATCCTTCTGCAGTTTCAACTATATTTGGTTTGTACTATTTATTTGTATTTTCTAAGCAATGAACACCTTATGCTTTATCACATCCCGGACTCCATAGCTTGGATTTACTTTGAAGTGTGACAGTATGACCAGCCAAAAAGACAGCTTTGGAGCCATGTGAAAGATCTTGCTTCAGATTTTCCCCTGGGACTCTTTCTGCAATTGTTTTTGATTTGTCTCCTCTTGCAACATGTTGCCTCACAAATTACTGAACTACCTATGCTACAGACACTACAGGCAGACATAATTTTACTATGCTCTCAATTGGCTCAATTTTCTGCCTTACTTATGGACCCACTCCGGAGATTGTCAGATTTTCCCTGTTCTGATGCTGTTGATGTGTCTCATCCAATGTTCTCTGCTGCTGAATCAGTGCAAACATCATCTCTTAATAGTGCTACTACAAATTTACTGTTTACCAAGAACAATGGTGTCACAAACTCCAGGTTCACAGGTGGTCCATGCCCCCATCTGACCAAAGAGGATTGGCGGCGCAGAAGAAATAATAAATTATGTCTCCACTGTGCCAGTAATATACACTTTTTACAAGACTGTCCTCTCTGCAGACCGCAACAGCTTACAGACTGGTCTTCTGTTTATTCCCCTCCTCATTCTGGATTTGTTTGCGCTTCACTATCCATTCCCACATTACAGTCTGTTCTGCTACCTGGGATGAGGTCTAGCCCACTAGTTCCAGCCGCCTGTCCTGTGGTGCCAGTTCCAACCACCTGTCCTGTGGCACCTGTTCCAGCCGCCCATTCTGTGGCGCCAGTTCCAGCCACCTTCCTTCCCAGTCCGAAGGTGCCAGCTCTTGTCGCCTGTCCTGAGGTGCCAGCTCCTGTCGCCTGTCCTGAGGTGACAGCTCCTGTCTCCTATCATGAAATGCCAGCTCCTGTTGCCTGTCCTAAGGTGCCATCCTCTGCCTCTAGCTCTGTGGTGCCAGCCTATGCCTCCAGCTCTGGGGTGCCATCCTCTGCCTCCAGTTCGGAGGTGCCATCCTCTGCCTCCAGTTCGGAGGTGCCATCATCTGCTTTCAGTTCCGAGTTGCCATCCAGTTCCGAAGTGTCAGCCTCTGCTTTCAGTCCTGAGTCTCCTGCCACTGCGTCCAACTCTGAATCTCCTGCCACTGTCTCCAGTCCTGAGTTTACTGCCATTGTGTCCAGTCTTGAGTCTCTTGCCATTGTCTCCAGTCCTGAGTCTCTAGCCACTGTCTTCGGTCTTGAGCCTCCAGCCTCTGCCTCTGCTCCCAAGTCGCGAGCGTGTGTCTCCAGTTCCGAGTTGCCAGCCTCTGTCTCCAGTTCCGAGTCGCCAGCCTCTGTCTCCAGTTCCAATTCGCCAGCCTCTGTCTCCAGTTCCAGGTCGCCAGCCTCTGTCTCCAGTTCCGAGTTGCCAGCCTCTGTCTCCTTAGCTTGTCTCCTCATATTGTGACACTGACCACGGTTCATTTTGACCTTGCACCTCTTTTCTTCCTGGTATTGTTATGGATGATCTGGCTTATAACCGTGGCTTGCCTGACTGTCCTCCTGTGTGATTCCTCTGTGATACCCTGAGCCTGTAGTGCTAAACCTGGTAACCTGAATCTGCACTTCATGTTTGTGACTGATATCCAGTGTTTCTTGCTTCATCTGCTAATCCCAGTATCCTGCCTCATTTTCTAAACCTGGTCCTCATGCTACCCTGTGCTGCAATTCCCCTTTTGTGCCTAGGATTCTGCATTTATTCATTATACCTGCTATATTGAACCTGCTGCACCTTTTACTCTCTGTGTGATCCATGTTCAATAATAAATACACTGTTTTTACTACCACAACTCTCCATAGTGTTCATAATGGGAATCCTGACATTAGTACACACACTACCACATTCTCCCTGGCAGCTCGTGGACAGGGGGGAAGTATACTCCCCCTGCCACTAGCAGCCATGTTAAATGGTGTTAAACTCTCTGGGTTGATTCACATGCAGGCTGCATGAATCAACCCAGATTGGTTAAAGAGACAGGAGGACAGTTTACCTCCTACTAAGACTAGTCTCCAGATGTGTATAAAAACAGCACTGTTTCGTATTAAAAGTTGTTCTTCTTGTTTCATCTGATCTGATCACTGGTACCTTCAACCACTGTAAGAGCAAATAAGCATCACTTGATTCAAAAACCTGCTTGGAAACTTCTCTATGCTGAAATTCCTGTGACCTACAGACTAGACCCAACTCTAATCCGTTCCCGGCTGCTCTGAGGTTTGGATCCAGCTTTCCGGTACCACCATTCTGCCCGATACCCAGCAGCTCTGGCCAGTGTGAAAAGCCAGGAGGGATCCACCCACAGCAGCCCTGATTCATAGTAAGAGGTCAGTGGTACCAGCCCAGGTACACCAGCAACAGGGGTACACTAGCAGCGACAGTTAACCAGAAGGAACCCGGTTCTAGATGTCAGTAAAGGAGTCCAGAAGTGGCAGCATTTGTAAGCCCCTCCTACTGCAGTTAGAGGGCGCATTTGGGATACCGAAAGGGAGCGGTGGTAAAGTAAGCCCAGACGGTTCCCAGTAACAACATACAGGGTGGCATAGGTGGTCCATCCTGTCACATTTACCAAATTGTAAAAAAAGCTATAAACTTTCTCAAAATTTTCACCCCTCAAAGGCACTCCACGGTCACTATAGCTTTCTAACAAAACAAACCACTTTCTTAAAGTACCCTGTACACTGAGTTACACTCTCCCAAAACAATGGAAACACTGTCACTTTTTGCAAAACGGAAACAAGACAAAAAGGTTAGAATTTCAACTTTAGATTATTCTTAATTTGTCTTATTCTTTGTCTTTTTTATTCTTTTTTTTGAAATGTGGCATATGGAACCCATAGACAATTCTTCATTGGCATGACAAATTGCAGCTTAATAGCTATAGTACTTTTTAAAAAGTTGTCCCTCAAACACCATGCCCTCCCTCTCTCAAAATTAACATGGCGGAATGTAGATTATTAGACTCAATCTTAATATAAGGGCACGACTGTGCATGAGCAGACACACTGCTGTCTCAGCAGTAGATGAAGGATTACGTCCTTTGTGGTGGGAGTGGGAGATGGAGGGACCCCATGTACACAACGCAGAGGCAGCCCACGGCTATTCAGTATACCCAAGGTGTGCAGACCAGCCTATTGCAGTGTGCAGCACAGTCCATACATGTGCCCCCTAACCCCTCCTCTACCCCTTCCCCTCTTCCTCCATTGGCTGGGATAGCAGAGACTCACTTGACTGCAAGAACTGCTGTGTATGAGCCCTGCCACTGTTCTTGACACAAGTGGACCAGGGCTATTTAGCAGGTAAACTACAGACTGGATGGGCTCCTTGCCTTTAATAAAGTACATTGAACCATTGTTCCTGATTGTCTTATGTGCTCAACAAAATGTGGGTTCTCATATTGATGTGCAGGGTTTAAGAAAAACAATGCTTAATATTAAAATAGCAGCTCATCCAGGAGGTGCAGCTTGTGTCTATTTTTCTAAAGCAACATAGGCTTCCCAAGAACAATGGTATGTCACAAATCCACCAGGCGGTTTAGCCTGCAGTTTAGCTGTTTTCAGTCCGTCACACATCGTCAGACATTTAACATCCCTGCCTCAAATTGGTCTCTAGTAAATGTGCCAGTTTGGAGTACTAAACTGCCAGCAATGTGTGGTGGTTTAAAACCGCCACCTAACATGCTTTTTAGTAAATCTACTCCCTGGTGTTTTACAGGTCAGAAGCAATGTAATAGTTTCACCTCTTCCCGGTTGATATCCAACCAGGAATATGTTGATGGTTTATGACCCTTTACATTGTGCTATGTTGAAAGATGATGATGTTTCTGATAAAGGGCCAGATACACATTTGTATGGACTCAGGGAAAAAAAACTCTGTTGCAGTGCTTTGAGAAGGAGGACGTGCTTAAAAACTTGCTACAAACTGCTATTGCCCAGCAGGCAGCCGTCAAGCAACAGTTGTTGCAAGATTCCGCAGGTATGAAGGAAGCCACTAGGGTGCAGCAGTTAACCCCATACTTGCCAACTCTCCCGGAATGTCCGGGAGACTCCCGCATTTTGTGAGAGTCTCCCGGACTCCCGG
Organism: Mixophyes fleayi; assembly: GCF_038048845.1. Lineage (NCBI taxonomy): Eukaryota > Metazoa > Chordata > Amphibia > Anura > Limnodynastidae > Mixophyes > Mixophyes fleayi. Next base: position 119,921,730 of record NC_134406.1, on the reverse strand, counting down.
GCGAGTGTGGCAATCTCCCGAATTCTGCCCACTTCACTAGGAAGTGCCCCACTTCCTAGTGAAGTGGGCAGAATTAGATCCCAAACGCCGCGATTCCCGGTGAATCGCGGCGTTTGGCCCCGCCCCCGCTGTCAAATGACGCAATTTGCGTCATGACGTCACAGGGGGCGGGGCCGAAATGACGCGATTTCGGCCACCCCGCCCCTTCACGCCCCCCTCCACTGGCTGGCTCCCGGAAGGGAGCTGAAGAAAGTAGGTAAGTATGGTTAACCCTTGAGGAGAGCTGGAGGCAACAACAATTAGCCCTTGAGGAGTCCTTAAGGCAAAAACAGTTAGTTATTGAGGAGTTCCAGAGGCAACAGCAGCAAGAACTTGAAGTCCTTTGTAAAACGGTGAGCTCTTTTCAAGAGGGAGCACTCAATGTCTCGTTCACTGAGGAAGAAAGGTCTCAGCAGCAAGTCATAGAAATGCTCAGATGTGTGCAACAAGAAAAAGAAATTGCTGAAACAAGATTTGAAGCTGCACAAGCGGAATATTTAAGATGCCAGCAGCGTATAGAGCACATGGGGAGGCAAATAAATGAGCTACAAGATAATTTGAAAAGATAAGATAAAGGAAAAGAAAAATCTGCGGAAAGAACTTGATGCCAAAATTGCAGATATACTAGAGAAAATTAAGACTATAACCCAGGTAGAAAATGTTGGAAAGTGATACAAGTCTCAGTATAAAGAATTTAAAAGTTCAATATGATAAACTGAGTACTGAGACCTTCTCAGTTCAGACAGCGCAGTCAGAAGAGCGAGCTTCTCAGAAAGAAATACAAGTGTTAAAAGTTGTTCGTGCCCAGGCTGAAACAAAGATAGCAGCAATGGAAAGCCAACAAAGATCTATAGATGAAAAAGAAAATAAAATGAAATCTCAACAGGAACAAGTCTCAAAAATTCTGGCAGAAAAAGTTCAAAAAGACCTTCAGTATGTTATAAAGATTTTCAAGACAGTGTAAAGCAGGTTAACGAGGTTCTGTCTGAAAACATCCGCAAAATACAAACTATTAAGGATAACTGGGAGAGGTTTTATCATGACTTTGAGACACCTTCCACTCGGAGTTCAGGAAAATAAAAGGAACTAAGTTATTTGGAATTATTTCAGATTTTACCGGAGCTTCAGGACACGAGAACTCAGGAAGATAGTAATGTTCATCAAAAGGTGTTGCAGACCAACCAGCCTCTGCAGCAGTTGACGGGGCCAAAAATTCAGCTACATCAGGAAGCTGAGTTCCTGTCCTCATCTATTGCTCCGCTGAAAGTGGTGCAGAGCAAGGATGTTGCAGCAAAAGTGACCTCCAGTAGACTCTCATAAGACTATTTCAGGAGAAAAGGGTGCTGGGCAGTGGAATGGACTGAAATATACAAAAACTGTAGGCTCCGAACTGAAAGATTGGCCAATTATTCTAAGAACGTTCTTGCCTTGTAAGAACTATGGTAGGAATGTGATTACCTGTTTTAGATGTGGTGGCTTAGGCCACATTGCTGTTAATTGTTCACGTGCTTTTGAGTTTGTTCAATGTGATAATGCTTGTAGTTCCACAAAACAAAATGGCGTCCGTTTATTTTTTTCATTCTTTATCGCCGTATTACCTTACTACCCACAGCCCAGGGGTAGTAGGAAGAGCCCTAGTGCTATCAGCACTGGGCTGGTTCTTTCTAGGGGGGGGCCCCGCTCGTTTTTTTCGGCGGACCCCACTCCCTAGGGAATCCAGCCCAGCGCTGAACAGTCTAGGGTTGGTTAGTCATTATGGCAGGGGGGTCCCTGCCATGTGTCCCACTGCTATAGTGCCACCAACCCTGGCTGGTTTGCCTAGTGTTGGTAAAGTGAAAATCGGGGGGACCCCACGCAAAATATTTCCTTGATTTTCACGGGACCAGCACTAGTCAGGCAGCACTAGGGTTAAGCAGGAATAGAGGGGGGACCCCACACTTTTTTTTTTTCAACTTTTATCTATTCTTTACCATTTTAACACTGCCAGGGCAGTGTAACAGTGATGTGTTTCTACAACACGCTGCTATCAAGCAGCGTGTTATATCTGGCGTGTTTTGAAGCAAACTCTCCTGAGTTTGCTAACTCGCAGCTTCATACATTTGAGAGCTGTATAGCTGCAGTGGCAAACAGTCGGGAGTTTGATCTCTGGCGATTTTGCAAATAGCGATTTTGACAGAAGCAGAACTCTGGCGATTTTGCATACATCGGCGAATTTCATCTCTCCCGAGAAAATCGCTGGAGTTGCAAACTCGCACTTTGATACATTTACCCCCTAGTGTGTTTACCCTTTTGCATATCTTTGTGTCATCCTCAAAGAAGCATACTTTCTCTTCAATGCCGTGTCATCAATAAAGATAAAAAGCATTGGTCCAAGTACAGATTTCTGGGGTACTCCACTGGTAAACTTCTCCTGTGAATGCACTCTATTTACTACAACTGTCTGTTTTCTATCCTGCAACCAACATCTTATCCATTAAACCATCTTAGAGTCCAATCCCAAGCTTTCTTTAACAGTCTGCGACGTGGAACAGTGTCAATGCTTTACTAAAGTCTAGATAAGCTACACCTATGCTCCCCCCACTTGCTCTATTACTTGAGTCATGCAGTTAAAAAAGTCAGTAAGATTTGTTTGACATGATGTCCTGCCAGTAAATCCATGCTGTTTGGGATCCTGTAAGTTACTGGATTTGAGATATTCTGCAACTCTTACTTTTTAGGAGTGTTTCCATTAATTTCCCTTTTACTGATGTAAGGTTCACTGGTCGGTAGTTGCTTGCCCCTTCCTTGCTTCCACTTTTGTGCAGTGGGACTACATTTGCTCTTTTCCAGTCCTGTGGAATTACTCCTGTAGCTAGTGACTGGTTGAATAGTTCCATGCATGCTCTAGACCCCTAAACATGCTCAGTAGAGCCAGAGCCGGATTTAGACCTCATAGGGCCCTAGGCAGGATACTGTTTTTGGGCCCCCTCCCTGAAACAATCCATAGCACTATATTTTTGCAGCCTACCATATACCCCTATAGTTACGTAGAAGTGAAAGCATGTGCCGCCACATGCCTACCATATACCCCTATAGTTAAGTAGATATGAAAGCATGTGCCGCCGGGGTGGGCGTACCTAACATGTGAAAAGAGCAAGTCCACCCTGCTGCAGAAAAAGGCACCCCTAAATAATAACCAAGCAGTCCCGTTTTTTTAAGTAGTTGGGTCAAAACAACTTAATAAATATTGAAGTCAGGGCAGAAATACTTACTTAAGTTGTTTGCAAAAATAATACGCATAAATCCAAGTATGTGCTCTTGTCACTTTTGTCCCTCTATCATCACACTGTGCCCCTTCATTGTCACTTTTGCCCCTTCACAATATCACATGTGCCCTTTCACCATCACATCTGTGCCCATCACCATCACCACCTCTGTGCCAATCACCATCACCACCTCTGTGCCAATCACCATCTCCACCTCTGTGTCAATCACCATCACCACCTATGTGCCCATCACCACCTCTGTGCCCTTCACCATCACCACTTCTGTGCCAATCACCATCACTACCTCTGTGCCCTTCACCATCACCACCTCTGTGACAATCACCATCACCACCTCTGTGCCAATCACCATCACCAATTCTGTGCCAATCACCATCACCACCTCTGTGCCCTTCACCATCACCACTTCTGTGCCAATCACCATCACCACTTCTGTGCCAATCACCATCACCACTTCTGTGCCAATCACCATCACCACTTCTGTGCCAATCACCATCTCTGTGCCCTTCACCATCACCACCTCTGTGCCCTTCACCATCACCACCTCTGTGCCCATCACCACCTCTGTGCCCATCACCACCTCTGTGCCAATCACCATCACCAATTCTGTGCCCCTTCACCGTCACCACCTCTGTGCCCTTCACCATCACCACCTCTGTGCCAATCACTATCACCAATTCTGTGCCCCTTCACATCACCACCTCTGTGCCCTTCACCAACACCACTTCTGTGCCAATCACCATCACCACTTCTGTGCCAATCACCATCTCTGTGCCCTTCACCATCACCACCTCTGTGCCCATCACCACCTCTGTGCCCATCACCATCACCACTTCTGTCCCCTTCACCATCACCACCTCTGTCCCTCTGTTGTTTTACTTACCTTTCTATTGCCTTTCTTCTCCGGCGCGCTGCTCCTCCTCGATCAGTCCAGATTTTAAAAAAAAAGAGTGACGTGATCGCTCGTCGGGTCCCGGCAGCCTCTCCTCCTCTCTCTATCACTGAGAGACACTGAGAGGAGAAGAGGCTGCCGGGACCCGATTCACGGCACCCGACTCCCCCTCCCCTGATTCGCGGCACCCGACCCGCCCCCTCCCCCGACTCGCGGCACCCCCCCCCCCGCAATACTTACCTTGCGGTCACATCAGTGGTGATCCGGCTCCCTCCCTGGTCCCCTCTTCCATGCTGTGCTCGCAGTGAATGCTGGGCTTGATGTCACGCCCAGCATTCACTGCAACCACAGCTCGGAAGAGGGCAGAAGAGACTCAGCGGCACGGAAAAAAGAAGAGGATCGGACTTAAGGTAGGTTAAGGGGGCCGCTATATATATATATATATATATATATATATATATATATATATATATATATATATATGTAAAAAAAAGTGATTATATATATAATCACGTTTTTTTTACATACATATATATTTTTTTTACACACACACACACTATTTATATATATATATATATATATATTTTTTTTTTTTTATTTATTTTTATTTTTTTTAGGGGCCCGGTACACTGCATTGCCCGGGGGCCCATAAAGTTGTTAAGGTGGCCCTGCCTGTCCCCCTTAGCTGTGCCCCCCGAGAGCCGCTAGGCCCTAGGCAGGTGCCTAGGTTGCCTAGCGGTAAATCCGGCCCTGAGTAGAGCAAACGAAAGCCTCAAGGGCAATAAGTAGCAGTTATTCTTCTGGATAGAGCTGCCACAGCAATATAATAATGGTAAATCACAGCAATAAGTATTTATTGCATAATAAGCGACACAGTTTAACTTCTCTTCACATAGAATATTTTGACACCTGAAGTATACCAGGGGGCACCTAAAACCTTACAAATAACTATAAAACCTTTTCATAAACTATATATTTTTTTTACAGCATTTTAAGAACATACAAATATAAGGTGATCCAATAGATCAGAGCCATATACACAACTCGCAATAGTCATAACAAAAGCAAATATATTCCGAGACCAGCAAAAACAAAATGAATGCTAGTAACATAGGCTACATTATTATAGCCAATATCAGGCAGTGGCCCGATATTACAACGTTTGTGACCCTAAAGTGACAGTGATGCTTTATCTTGATTCTATTGAAACTGATAGGATCATTCTTTGTCAGGAATAAAAACACCTTTGAAAGATAATTGCTTTTGGCTTGTGTGTACAGTCATCCTTCAACTACACTAACAGGTCTTAATGAAGCTGAGAAACCCAACTTCTCGGCCTAAGGACAAATGCACAAATATTTTCCGATTTGGCCACCTACATGTGATTCACAATGATCCTGAAGTTTGACTCTCAGATTAATGTGTGGGGTGGAAAGGGTTAATAGGATTGTGACTTATGCAAGTGTGGAGGTGTTGTCCGCTGTCGTGCCCTGAAAGAGGGTGAAGACCATAGAGAAGATGGATGCCCGAAAGAAAGAAGAGGGAAGAAGACTTCACTTACCCAGCCCAGGTTCCAGTGGCGGTAAGTTTCTGTCTTTTCTTTTAGGTCCCGGCAGGAGCCGGCAAGTGAGCCAACCAGGGCTCACTTTCCTCTCTTGGTCAATTGGCAGCTGTTTGAATTGTTGGCGCCGCGGCGAGCCATTCAGGCCTCACGGAGATGCCTGGTGACGTTGGTGCGCCAGTGGCTATATAAGCCGCTGGGTGCGACCATCTTTAGGTCAGTACGCCAGCGGAGCAGACGAAAGAGGATGTCGTGGGAGGTCCAGCGGCGAAGAAGCACGAGATGCAGGCGGAAGAGGCAGGGAGCCTTTGTGAAGGATAGGGGCTACCCTGCCACGAGAGGAGGATGGCGAATCAAGAAAGAAAGGTGCCACAAGAAGCGCTGGCCAGATAGAAGGCAGAAGACGCGAGGATCACGTAAACAAAGAGATCACCGCACCTTGTAAGGGCTGAGAGCACCCCCGCCAAGAAGAAGTAGGGGACCCCAGCACAAAAAAGGAGAAATGGCGCCACCAACTGGAGGGTCTGGAAGACCCGAAGACAAGCAGAGTAGCCTGCTCGGAGCAGGTGAGTATAAAATATTCTGGTTAGGTCGGGCACAAGGCCTGTGGGTACAATTCGGGCACTAGGCCCGTGGCATTAGTAGTGGGCACAAGACCCTGGTGCAGTTAGGCTATAGGCAGGGTTTACTTGGGTACGAGGCCCATTTGGTAGTTCATGGGCACAAGGCCCATTAGGTAGTAACTAGTAGCAGGGCTTAAGGCCCTTGAGTGTAGGCAGGGCGCAAGACCCTATAGTTTTCTGGGGCCCTAGGCCCCTATGGTTTGCTGGGCACAAGGCCCATTGAGTTGAAGCAGGGCACCAGGCCCATAGATGTAGAGAGTCACAGGCCTCTGAGTTAAGTGAGACGCGAGGCCCCTGATATGGTAGCAGGGCAGCATCCCGATTGCTAGAAGGATGCTAGGTCCTTGTTAGAAGGGCATTAGGCCCTTGTGGTTAGAGGGACATTAGGTTCCCTGTGTTGGTTAGGGCAGTAGGCCTTTACAGTTTATAGTAGGGCAATAAGTCCTTGTGAATATAAGGGTGTTAGGCTCTAGGAAGTGAAGAGGACACTAGGTCCTGGTAGTCTTATTAGTGCACTCTGCACTTGATGTAGAGGGACACTTGGTTCCTTTTGTAGTGTAGTGCAAGGCTGAGACTGGCATATAAGGCCCCTCTCATCTCTCTGAAAGGGCACCTAAAGTCCTGAGCCCCAAGACAAGGCAGACTTAACAGCCGGGGTTTGGGCAGCAGGCAGAGGCCTACAGAGCGGCTGTGTTCCACTGGACATGGTTGGCCCAGAGCAGGTAAGTAGGAGTGATAGCATACATACAATGGTTCCTGTTATACACATTTCTTTGTCTGAGCGCAACTTGCATTAAGATGTGTGTTTAAAACGTGCATGGAACTTGTGCATAGCGACTGTATTCATATACAAGCATATCTCAAGGTTTCCATTTGTATCTGTGTGGTAGTAAACTCTGCCTAAACAGTACTTACTGTTAGACACACAGAACAGACTGCAGTATATGCACAAGTGTATGTACACTAAAAGGTCACATCAGAACGTATAAAACTTTATTTGATTGTGAAATAAAATAACAACTATTATCAGTGTAATACGAATTTATTTATACGAATAGTAAATTGTAAATATATATTTTATATTTTTTTTACATTAATTACATAAATAAAGATGCTTTAAATGCACACTGTACATACAATGCGTTTTTATGTTCTATCAGTGATACCTAGTGGCACACACACATGCAACATTTAAGTCAAAGACTATGCCATGTGAGTTATCACTATCAGTTGGCATTTACACCTGTTCTGTAGTGGGTCAAATGATACAGTGGAAAATAAGTGCACTTACGACAAACTCAGGACTTGAATCTACCACATCTGCGTTGGAACACCATTACTATACATTGCCTAAGTTAGTTCGCTCCTTCTCTCCCCCATTTCCGCCTCTCAAGTCTTCAGCAGTTGTAAGTGTCATTTGCGTTCAGACATGAATTGTATGCGAACGGCGTAAATTCAGTTTCTGAACATGCGCAGAAATCTACGCAAACTGACTTACATCTGAAAATGAATCAGGCCCAGTAGGTCCAGTAAAGACCTGATTTGAACAAGTTTCCGGTGAGAGACGGGAGATTTGCTTCAGAGTTTATTTGGCAGCAGACACAGAAATAGTTTTAGCTTCAACTGGAACACCGAAGAAAGCTTTATCCAGCACATTATCCTGATTTGAGTGCTTTCTAGTAATGGGGCTACTCAGTCACAACATTTCTCAACAATCAAATTGTATTCTAAGTACCTATTCATTTATATTTATCTATAATAAACATTTGAATTATCCATTTTTATATTTATTGTTGTCTGTCAATCATTGTAATCTCACAACAAAACATAAATTAATGTCCATGTGACTGGATCACTGATAAATAACTTCTATAAATTTATTTAAAGAAAATAGCGCAGGGCACTTATTTATATACTTGCACATGCACTTATTTTTGATCTTGTGTATATTTTGAGATAGGAAATCGTTATTTCTGAGACCAGGGTAGAAATTCGTTTTTTCTATTTTAACCTTTCTAAAGCAAATGCCTTATTTCTGATGTATATATCTCATACAATGAGCCTTTGTTTACAAAGTCTTTTGTGTATTGGGATGTGTTTTGTATGGAAGTATCATTGTTGGGGTTTCCAAGGTTGCTAGTGGAAACCTCTAATTAGGCCCATGAGGAGTGAGTCTGATAGCAGGAAAAACCTCCTCTGGCCAAAGGCCCAGTGCGGGGTTGTTACTGTGTGGCCTTTTGTCAGAGTGTGCAAACCTTTCTGAACATTGTGAACAGCATGTGATGCATGACATCACAGCGTCTCTAGAATTTCATAGATAAGTGTAAATATTGTTGGATTTGCAATGCATGTACATCCATGTTTGTGTAAACACATTACATAATTATTCTAAAAATAGCCTGTGTCTAAACTGTATAAAAGCCACTGCCTTGTATTGAAAACTTGTTCTTCTGATTTCATCTGACTTGAGTGAGCACTGGTACCTTTAACCAGTAAATAGAAATCTTGCTTCAAAGACCTGCTTGGAAATATCTTCAATATTGCTGTATTCCTGTGACCTATAGATTAGACCCAAAATTTAATCCATTCCTGGCTGTCCTGAGGTTTGAACCCAGCTTTTCCAATACCACCGCTCTGCCTGCTACCATGAAGCCCTGGTCAGTGTAATAGACCAGGGTGGATCCATCCACAGCTTCCCTGATCCAAGAGGTCAGAAGTACCAGCCCAGGTACACCAGCAACGAGACATGCTAGCAGCGTCAGTTACTGAGAAGAAACCATGTTCTGGATACTGGTATATGAGTCCAGTGTTGGCAGCATTTGTATGCCCCTCCTACTGCGGCAAGAGGGCGCATTTGGGATAACAAAATGGAATGGTGGCAAAGTAAGCCCAGCCGGTTCCCAGCAACAACAGACAGGGTGGCATTGGCGGTCCATCCTGTCACAGTCCATCTTATAACAATGTGTGACTACCCTAAACCAATAAAATAAAGGGACACCACCAAATTATACAATGCAAAGAAATGTCCAGCTATAAAATTATGAGACTCGTGGTTCACAGACTGACAAGTATGTCAATATACGGCATGCAGCCAAGTTTATCAGGACAGTAAAGAAATATTTGTCTTTACCTGGCAAGCAGCTGACATAGTGGACCCCAAGACATGCCAACTAAACATGAAACATGAAACCAATCTCTCTATAAAGTGCTCACTGTGTATGTCACCATAAACCTCACATCACACCTTTAAAAATTACTAAAAATTTGCATGCAAATAAACACACGAAGACTTGGATAAGTTATTAAAAAATTGCGAGAACTTTTATTATGAGTTTTAATTTTAACTAAACCTATGGTGGCGGAGAAAGGGCACTGCGAAACAGCTCTCAAGCTGGTAACACTATAACACAAGTGGACTGGCGTAAACCGCCGTACGTCCACAACCACAGAGGAACAAATCCCGTCATCACTAGCGCTGAGTTGGCATCAGAGTGACTGCCCCTTTAAACTCACGCTGCCCTCCCTCACCGAGCCGGACAGGGACCCTCCTCACCGAAGGACCAAAAAGGAGTTACTGGTGCCACCTAGGGGACAGTGACCTACGACCAACTACCTGTGCGCCCACAAATCAGCCGCTGAACGCAGTGCCTTCCTACCACAACATTAACCCGGAAAATGCAAAAAACCGAGGAGTGGGTGGGTGGGATCTCGTGCTGTAGGAATGAGGCAGACAGTAAGTGCAGCCTACTATATCAAACAAGGTCCCTCCCCCAGAAACTCACATTGGTTGGGCCCAACCCCAATATTAACCCCTTCAGGTTAGTGTTCAGCTTATTACAAACCCTGTCACCCTTTAAGTGCGTTCGTCCCATGAAGCATCACTTGTCATTTCCAGTGTTTTAGATACAAGGTGCCACAAAGTAGAATAGCTTTGTGCCAATATATTATCTCATGTACCTCACTCCAACCCCTTCCAAGGTCCAGAGTACCCACCCATGGCTGTACACAGTCTTTCAAGAGCAGCATTAGAGCTTCATTGCACATTTGTCTATCCCCTGGTCCTTGCTTTGCAGAGTGCTTGGGAAATGTGGAGACATAAGGGGAGTGACAGCAGCATTCTCTGCCAATAGTCCGGATGGTATTAAATAAATAATTGAAAAAACCCTAAGTGTTGTTAAGATCACTTAAAAGAGCAACATAAAAACATACATCAATTGTGAAGCAAACAAGAAAATATATAAATATACTTTTATTTGTACAACGTATTTTGAAGTATTCCGGGAATATCATAAAGAAAGGAATAAACAAAATATTATTTTGCTAAAATTTAATACAGCATTTGTCAGTGAAAAAAGTGTCCAATTTTTCAATAGTGATATCTTTCATGCTTCTATACTGTGCTTATTAGAACTGATCAGCTCAACTTCTCATCCCATAGTGGAAAAGAACTTACTTGAAGTTTTCTTTTATTTCTGCCTTTAAACCACAAACTTTATATAGTTACTTTGAAACTATTTTTTGAAACGTGTTGCCCCCTAATGGTTAAAAACGTACTAGAGGTTGCCTTGCAAATCAGCCTTGAATGGTTTTAAGAATTTACATCTGGGCTGCAGTTACTGCAGTTAATAGTGAAGCGCCATAGAAACTTTAAGTATTAATTCCAAAATAACAGACAAGCAATGCTAGGGGCTCATTTAGAGGTGCACACGTAAGCTCCTTTGACATATATATGAAAATATGCATGCAGGAAAATTTGTTCTTGCGTTCGTATGTAGAGTCAGACAAATCTTATGATTCTAAGAACTCAAAAATATAGTTCTTCTATTAGGTGTAGCAGTGTGTGTATGCTCACCTGATGAAAATGTATGAAGCATTAGGTATACGCACATGCACATTCGTATAAAGATTTTGGCATATGTTAGGCTTGCAACTTCATATGAAAGTCCCTTAGTGTCTAAGCAGCTACTACTGCATACTTGCTCTTTTTTAACATGTGGGGACAGGGTTGGGTGCCTGCTGGTGTGTTGCCATGGACACCAAATAAGTGCTGGGAGATCACCCTGGCCACATTACCCCACAGGTCCAAATGCAAAAAATAAAAAAGCATGAAGTCTATTAAAACAATAGATATATTATCCAGATGTTTTGAATCTCTCTTGTCCTGTATAATAGCAACCTACACCAGCAATGACATGGCCTTGGAGCTGATATTATTTTACAAGTTTGAGGTTTGTATAACTATTCCTTAGGTCTACAACATGCATTGGTCATCAAGGGCAAGCACGGGATTTCTAGAAAGGGTTTACACCCCATGCCACTAGAGTTGGCTTGATCAGCATGCAAGGGATGTGGCTATCATTTTAGACAGTGCTAAACTGCTCTCCAACCCTTTCCCATCCCTGTTAAATTTATGGTCAATGTTGTGTGCACTGTGCACCCAGCTTTCCCTTTATGAGTAGAGCAGCGCAAAGTGGGACATACTGTTCCAATAAAAGCTTGACTTACTGGGTTAGTAACCCAATATCAGGACTGCTCAACCTGAATCAGGACAGTTGGCAGACTGTCCTGCTCTCCTCTCCCTGTTCTTGGAGCATTTTCTAACTTTTGCTTCTTGTGCCTTAAACTCAATGGGCCTAAGTCATTAAGGAAAGTAAGGCAAAAAAAAAGGAGTAAATGCTCTCCTGGACAAACCATGCTTCAATGCAAGGTGTGAACATTAATTTATAGACCTCATTCTCCCTAACCAGTCCTGACATTAAATCAAAAGCACCCACACTTAATAATTAGGCCACCTTCTCTGCAACCCCACCAAAAGATTAATAGCATTCACTTAAAATAAATAGACTTATATCTCCCCAAACCAATACCAACTTTAAATAAACAGTATTCACATTTAATAAATAGACGTATTACTTCCTAACCTGTCTGGACTTTAAATTAATAGTATTTACATTAAAAAAATAAACTTTTTGCCTCCCTAAAAATCCAGACATTAAATAATTAGTTTTCACATTTAATTAATAACCCTCCTTTTCCAAAAATTCAGTCCCACATTCAATTAGTAGCCCCCAAACCACCCTAGCATTAAATGAAGTCCCTTCACCCCCTCCCTCCTTCAGATAATAGGCCCCTCCATAATCACACTAATAAATGAAATAGTCACTACAATCAAATAAACAGCCCCCACCCTCACCCCACCAATAAATTAATAGCCGCCACCCTCACCCCATCATTAACTTTATAGCTCACGTAAACACCTACAGTACATTAAAAGCCACCCACCGCCCCCCTTATTTACATTAAAAGTCCCTACGCTCCATCAACTTTTAATGTTTACTGGGGAAAAGATTTAGAACCCCAAAAATATGGCACAAACATCCCTTAGACCTGCATATGAAGTTCAGAGGGATTCCTGCAATATAGAATCTTGCTATTTATATATAATTTAAAAAGAGAGGAACTTGCCTGTCAAAACTGAAAGATGTTTTGCCATCCTCACACATATAACCACACAATGGTGCACTTAATGAGATTTGTTTATTGCTTCTAGTTTTTTTGCAAGGCTTTGTATTTTCATAGAGCAAAACAGATCAGCACAAGCAATGTTCTTCTTCACAGCTCTACTCTCAACTTTTTATATTAAAGTCCTCTTCTCTCTCAACCACACACTTATCTTCTTTCATCATGCATTACATCTTGTCTCCTGCTGCCTGCACAGCTGTGACATGCTGGAAGAGAGATAAGGAGAGCAGATCATATTGATCAGCGACTGCTGCTTCAAGGTTCCAGGGGAAGGACCAGCCACAAGGAAGCATACTGTGCTCAGCCACCCCATGCCAATACATATAAATATTCTTTCTATCTTGGTCCACCATAATCCAAAGGAAATTTTGTAATCCATGAGGAGAAATTAAAAAAAACCCTGAACCAAATAGACTGCTCTCTAGTACCACGCAATGAAAATAAGTTAAGGTCTGGTGATTTCAGCTGGATAGCTCAATTCATCACATACCTTTTTTTCAGGCCCTCCATAGAGGATCAGGTATTATGCTGAGCTGGGCTTTTAGAAAATGTAAATGTAGGAATATTTTTTCTGTTACTTTTTTTTCTCAGTTCTGACTAGAGATGGGCGGGCTCGGTTTCCTTGAAACCGAACCCACCCGAACTTCGGGGTTCCGAGAACCAAGACGAGTCGGCTCGGTACTCTCCTGCCTATTCGGAATCCAAAATGAGGCAAAACGTCATCGTGACTTGTCGGATCTCGGATCTCGTGAGTTTTGGAATCAATAAATACCCGCCTCCACGACGATCTAGCGCCATTTGAGAAAGGGACAGAGAAGGGTTAGGTCACAGTAGAGAAGGCAAAGTGATAGAGTAGAAATAGGAGGGTGGGTATTTTTCTGAATTTGCACTACAAAGTGTTCAGGGTCTCATATACCCCTTCTAAAAAAGCTGAATTGTCTGAGAGCTGAAATCCTAATATAACACTGTATTTTTTGTTTGGGATCTCATATACACCCTTATAAAAAAAAGCTGAATTTTCTGAGTGTTTGGGGTCTCATATACCCCCTTATAAAAAACCTGTATTTTCTGAGTGCTGAAATCCTAATATAGTACTGTATTTTTCTGAATTTGCACTACAAAGGGGCATATTCAATTGTTAGCAAGACGGGTGAAAATCCCGCGCTCGAAAAAAACAAAAAAAAACCCGCGCTAGTTTTTTCCTGTTTGAGCACTCGTTTTAAAAAAAAACAAACCGCTCAATTAAAATGTTAATATCGCATCCACCCCCTCGCGCTCTATTATTGGTCCTAGCGAGTTTGAAATGAGGAGTGGTTAAGGCAGTCATTTTAGTATAAAAAATGAATGCAAATTAATTCAATCAAGAATGGCCCCAGCACTGCACAAGAGAATGGGCCCCCACACTGCAATCAAGAATGGCCCCAGCACTGCACAAGAGAATGGGCCCCCACACTGCAATCAAGAATGGCCCCAGCACTGCACAAGAGAATGGGCCCCCACACTGCAATCAAGAACGGCCCCAGCACTGCAAGCAACAATGCCCCCCCCCTCCCCCCCCGGACAGCAGATTAAAAGATTTTACAAGGAGGTAAATTTTTTGCCATTTACAAACATTTCTTGAACACTGGCCAAGCATGGACATTTGTAAGGTACAAATATTTGTGGCACAGTGGGCAAGCCGGACATTTCTTCGAAGGTACAATCATTTTTTGGACTTTGTGTAAATGAGTGTGTGTAGGTAAAGCATCATAAAACTGAGAATTTCGTCCATGGTGAGTATTTTGTTTTGGGTTTTTTTCAATAAGAATCTATGGTGTACATGAGGGTGTTTACTGTATTTCTTGGGGTTTTATTATTTTTAATAAAGATTTGTGGTTGGAATGAGGGTGTTGTGCTTTTATTTAACATTTTACTTTGTGGAACTACAGATCACAGCCAGCCGTGGGTGTAAGAGCATGTTGGCACGCTGGTGCTTGTAGTTAGACAAGTAGCAGCATGTCCACACTATTTAGGCCAACATGGCTGGCTGGGACATGTAGTTCCACAAATCAAAATTTATTTTTTTGGGGTTTTTTTTCATACAAAATCCCCATTTATTACCCTACTACCCACAGCCCAGGGGTAGTAGGAAGAGCCCTAGTGCTATCGGCACTGGGCTGGGTTTCCCGAGGGGGGTGGCCCACTTACATTTTTCAGCGGACCACACTCCCTAGGGAATCCAGGCCAGCACTGAACAGTCTGTGGGTGTTTAGTCATTATGGCCGTGGGACCCAAACTGCGCCCCCCCCCTCCGGGTGGTTCAATTAAAATAGGGGGAACCCTACGCCAAATTTTTCAAAGATTTTAACTCACACATCAATAGCCTGCCAGCACTAGGGCTAAGACTAAATAGAGTGGGGAGCAAACGATTTTGATTTTAAAAAATAAATAAATAACATGCTACTTTTCACCGAGAGCTGACTGAGGTCAGGCACAACCACCCCTCCCCCCCCCTTAGAAAAAATGATATAAAAAAGTTTAAACACATGCAGCACTAATGGTTTTTTTCTAAAGGGGGAACTTTCAAAAAATTTATAATTATTATTACACTTTTTTAAGTACTTCTCAGTTTTTAGGTTATTTTTATGAACTTTTACACCTATTTTTTCAGTTTAATGTATATTTTTCTTAACTTAATAAAAAAAAAATTTCTTTGAGCAGACCAAGGAGGTGCGAGATGAAACAGCAGATTTGCCTGTTTCACACTCAGCGTTAAAAAACAATTGAATAGCTTTTTCCGCTGAGGGTTCGCATCCAGCCTATACTTTAACATTGACAAACGGTTTGAGCGTGATAGCACCGTTTCGGTAAAAAAAAAAAAAAGATTAGAATTGCGGGAAAAGTTTCCACGCTCGAAAATAAGGAAAAATAACCAAAAAATTACTTAACGTGCTCGAACTTCGAAACTCGCTAACAATTAAATATGCCCCAAAGTATTTGGGGTCTCATTTACACCCTTATAAAAAAGCTGAATTTTCTGAGTGCTGAAATCCTAAAATAGCACTGGATTTTTCTGAATTTGCACTACAAAGTGTTTGGGGTCTCATATACCCTCTTCTAAAAAAACCTGTATTTTCTGAGTGCTGAAATCCTAATATAGCAGTAATTGCATTGTATTTCCAAAGAGAAACATGGATGACGCAGGTGGCAGACCACAACAGTTTGACATCTGGGGGTAAATGTATGAACCTCCGATTTCTTCAAGTCGGCGACTTTGCAGGTAAAATTTAAAGCGGCGATGGCTTGTAAAGGCAAACTTGCCTTTACAAGCCATCGCCGCTTTAAATTTTACCTGCAAAGTCGCCGATTTCCGGTGACTTGAAGAAATCAGAGGTTCATACATTTACCCCCTGGTCTGGTTTGAAAGATTTTACCAAAAATTGTGACCTCGGCCATAACTCCATCCGATCCTACTATTAACATGCAAAGGATGGTGGAGGATTATTTTCAAGAGTTCATTGAAATCGAAATGTCAGACAGTCCCTTTCCATACTGGGAGGAAAAACAAGCAATTTGGAAACGCATGTACAAAGTCGCTTTGCAATAGCTAAGCTGCCCACCCTCCAGTGTGTACTCGGAAAGAGTTGTCAGCACAGCCGGGAACTTTGTCAATGATCGACGTAGAAGGCTACTTCCTAAAAATGTGGAAAAGATGATGTTCATCAAAATGAACTACATCTTCCACGAGGAAGACCTTTACCGGCAAATACATCTAAGTACTGACAATTCTCTAATGGTGGATTCCAGAGGAGATGAATTAATAGTCTGTGATGATGATGTACACACTAATGAGGGTGAGGATGATGCTGAAGATGATGATGACAACATCTTGACAGTGTATAATTCATTTCACAGCACTGTTGGTCTAACATGCCTTTACGGCATTGACAGCTGGTTTAGTGGGGCCTAGCAGGGATTAAACTGTATTTTTATTAATTTGCACCAATAAGTGTAGGGTCTAATATATACACCCATATAGAAGAGCTGCTTTGGTCATTTTTATTAATCTACAAGTCTTTGCAGGCTTTTTTTTATTAATTTGCACTAATAAATGTAGGGTCTAATATATACACCCGTATAGAAGAGCTGCTTTGGCCAGTTTTATTAATCTACAAGTCTTTGCAGCCTTTTTTAATTAATTTGCACTAATAAGTGTAGGGTCTAATATATACACCCATATAGAAGAGCTGCTTTGGTCATTTTTATTAATCTACAAGTCTTTGCAGGCTTATTTTATTAATTTGCACTAATAAGTGTAGGGTCTAATATATACACCCATATAGAAGAGCTGCTTTGGTCATTTCTATTAATTTACAAGTCTTTGCGATCTTTTTTTCTGTATTGGCACTACTAAGTGTAGGGTTATACATAGTTTGCTGGGAATTTCTATGGCTCTTTTTAGTGCATTGTCTGGCACCCTGAATTGGTGTGTGTCTGATAAAAGCACGTATCCCGGGGGGGTCAGCGCTCATTGCCATGTATTAGCTGTAGAATTACCTCCCTTATCCAAGAAATAGGTGTAGCGATCGATCGTTGCCATGTATTAGCTGTAGAATTACCTCACTTATCCAAGAAGCAGGTGGAGCGCTCGTTGCCATGTATTAGCTGTAGAATTACCTCACTTATCCAAGAAACAGGTGGAGTGATCAAATGAACCATAACTGGTTTCATGATCCAAGGACAATTCCATCTTGCACCACTTTTCTTTTCTGCCACTGCTGTGTGCCAATGTGTCCTAGATGTGCTAGGGACTGCCATGTGTTTGAGTCATTGCTCTGTCGCTTACCATCCAGCCAGCTCGCTGCAGTATTTGGCTGAAAGTGTATGAAAAGCATATTGTGACCTGTGAGATGGTAAAAATTGAATGGAAATCACTGGAATTTTGTGTTAGTGAGGTTAATATTAATGTAGGTACAAAATAATACATAAATTATGTGATTTTAGTTTAGCCCAAAAAATTTAATTTTGAAAAAAAAAGGCAATACAAAACCAAAACCAAAACACGCAAGGGCGGTTTTGGCAAAACCAAAACCAAAACCCGAAGGTAATCCAGATCCAAAACCAAAACCAAATCATGGGGGTCAGTGAGCATCTCTAGTTCTGACAGACAAGATAGCTGAAAATGCATATTGTTTGAGCTATCTCACCTGTCAGAACCATGTATTTTTTTGACGAATGCATGTGATGTCTTATATACCAGCATGGTCTCCAAACCGCAAATGCAGTTTGAGATCTTATAGCTTTTATTTATGTGCTCTAATGTGTGATTTGGCCTTTAGTAAATCACATGGTTTACAAACTGCACATGAATTGACAAAACCACACTTTAGTATATCTACCCCTAAAGCTGGTGACTGTAAACCACCTTTTAAAGATTGCATAAAAGGGTTGATTTTATATAAGGCAACTAGCATAGGTTATGTACAGTAAGGGTGTGCCAACAGATGTGCAGCCTATTCTAGTCCTCAGTTTTTCATAAGTGTGCTTGGTTATAGCCATATCACTTGCACCAGCTACAGGGTAGGTGTAATTTCTGACTGATAGTGATGACTGACATGGCATAAACTTTTTTTAAAAAAACTACATATATGCGTGCCACATGTGTATGCAAGTAAGAAAAACTAAAACTAAAAATGCATTGTATCATTTATTGTTCATTTATTTTATTGTACAGATGCCTGTGTGTATACTACAGTCTGTTGTGTCTGTCTATAAACGGCAAGTAACATTAAGCCAGTGCAGACCTACACCCAGATTAAAATTGAAAAGTATCTTGAGACATGTTTGAATTTGAATATGACATTTGAAAGCAAATGTTAAGTGTCCATACATGAATCAGGCAACAGTTAAAATCAGAAAGACAGTATATTACTTGTACAAAGTAGGACCAAGAGCTCTGCAATTAATTAGTAGTGCATAGAGGAATTAGAGATGATACCATTAAAGTATATAGGAGGATAAATAGATTATTTAAATATAATTTAAATATAATTTAGATTACTAAATATCTGACATTTCCTTAGACATTAAAGAAGTGCCTCTATTCTGGAATTCTTCATATAAGCATACAGTAATCCAATCAGGTGCCATATTCATCACACTTCTGTTCCATCTGGGCAAATTACTAAAATGGAGAGTGTCTACTGCAGTCAAAGCTCCTTCATTTTTCTGAGAATGGCAGATCATTTATCAGTAAGGCTCCCATCTTATTGTCATGTCTTCTTTAAAAAAGTTTCAATATTTGCAAAAAAATAAATATATGTTTCATTGTTTTATTATTTAAATTCAGCCAGTAATAAAAATGGCACCTACCTATCAAAATGATGTGACTCCTACTGCTTCCTCTTCTCTCTTTTTTCAACTAACTAGCTCATGTCTTCTAGTTGAATGGGGAACTTCACATATATACAGTATTGTTCTTATGTGCAAAAATATGCTCTATGCATACTTTTACTTCTGTAATAAAATTACATTTCCTCTTTCTATAGATTTGCAAAACATTTTTTTAAATATTTAAATATTGTCAAATGTTTAAATGGTTTCCCTAAAAACTAGCATATAGTATAGTTATGTTAATTTTATTTCAATGATTTATTGGATAAAAAGGTAAACGCATGCACATGTTATTGTCTATTTTTTGCTCACAGGATAGATATATGAAGTAGGCACGCCTAACTTGCAATTGATAAGGGGACAGACAAAAAATTACAATTATAGTTCTATAAAGGGTGAGTGGGCCATTATAGTATAACCCCTTATCCCAGGTAAAAATTTACAAAGTAATTTGCTATTGCAGTCACGTAGGCTGGATTATTTAGCTGATGATTTTTTGTAAAAACAGCATTCTCGTCAATTAAATGAGCTAAGGTAGACTGCAATTGTAAATGGCTTGGTAAATTTGGGAGCAGAGCATTTTGTACAAGGTGGAAGAGGTCATGTTGAATGGTCTAGTTTGTTTTTTTTGTAAATGACTATAATGGCCCACTGTCCCTTAGAGGACTAAAATTGGAAACAAATTTGTCTGTCCCCTTGTCAACTGCAAATGATATATTGGAGGTGTGGACTGTTCCTGTCCCTGTTTTGTGCAGAAAAAAAACAATAACATGTGCATACTTAATTGCAAGCATTCATAGTTGTATTCATCTGGCACTTGCAAATTTGTAACACATTTTCATGGTACAAATCTCCTGAAATGCATGAAGAATTAAAAAAACATATAAACAGGCCAAAATACAAACTGCAATGTGGCATATTAAATAGCTGCTGTCAATCAGACTTTATGATTATAAA
The DNA here is from genome assembly GCF_038048845.1 of Mixophyes fleayi. Taxonomy (NCBI): domain Eukaryota; kingdom Metazoa; phylum Chordata; class Amphibia; order Anura; family Limnodynastidae; genus Mixophyes; species Mixophyes fleayi. The sequence goes on along the minus strand of NC_134406.1, from coordinate 119,901,501 downwards.
CCTGGGTGCTAGGACGAGCCCCAGCAACCCGGGTCGAGGCTGCAGTATGAATGACTCCGCGTCTAATTCCCGGTTTGGCTGACCCGGGAATTAGATCCGGGACTTTTGGTGGGGTAATTCCTGGGTCTGACCCGGGTCACCCGCACTATGAATGGTGAGAATCGGGTTTTTCAACCCGGGTCTCACCAGACATAATGTTAAAGTTTGAAAAAACACAAAAAAATCATCACAAGAGGAGCCAATCAGAGCTCCTCTTGTGCTGTTGCCATGGAGACCCGGGTAGACCCGTGTTCAGTATGAACAGGGTCTACCCGGGAATTTAACAGGTAAGAGCCTCTGCCACCTCGGCAATATCACAGTTTCATATACTCGGGATATTGCCGGGGCAGCACTATGAGAGTGGTATAAGTGTTGAATCCAAGACTCAAAGGGAGTCCTGTTTGTAAAGTTTGGTAGTTATAATTTCCAGATTTTTTTCCCCATTATTTTAAGGCCTAAAGTTGCCTTTTACAATGTTACTTTTCATAAAACTGTTAACTATTTCTTATGATCCACAAAAAAGGTGTTAATATTTATCCGTTTTCTGAGAGAAGATTTGAAGCCATTTTATTTTGACTAGAGATGATATAAGATAAGAATATATAACTGTATTATGAATTGAAGAGTCATATTCTTGTTTGAAAATCATAATTGTTAAGTAAAATAGTCACATGACGAGCTCACAGGTGGTCTTATCAGTATAAGCCATTTGACATCACCTAGCCTCTAAACCAGAGGTGTCCAAGTTCAGGCACCAAGACCTACCAACAGTTCATGTTTTCAGGATTTCTGTCTGTAGAAATAGATGGGAAAATTACTGACCCAACCAAATAGATTAACACACCTGTGCATGATTAAAGAAATTCTGAAAACATGAACTGTTGGTAGCCCTTGAGGACTGAACTTGGACACCTCTGTTCTAAAGGGTATTTACTGTATACTTGGAAATCAGCTCTTTGACTCCTGATAACCATTTATCATGTTCTAATAGGAGCTCATGCTGATTATTGTCTATGCTGTTTGCTGTGATATGACATCTGCCTTACTGCCACAATAAAGTTTATGAGAGTTCAGATTGGTGCTTGGAAGTCTTCTTTTTGTCTGAATCACACAAATTCTCAAAGTGGGAGGAGACCGGAACACCCGGAGGATGCCCAAGCAAACACGGGGAGAACATACAAACTCCTCACTGATAGGGCATTGATTGGAAATAAAATCATGATCCCAGAACTGTAAGAAAGCATTACTAACCACTATGCCATCATGCTCTCCCACATTGGTAGATTCATTGTGTCTCACACTGCAGCAGTCTTGGTTCATCCATAGGCAGATTATAGTCATTTAAGGTTTGACCTTAAAGCTCATATTTTAAACATCTTGCTGTTAAGTATGTTTTACATGTATTTTGGTGCTTGGCTTGCAGGCTAGAGTGCAGGTAGATTGGAGCTGAAGGAAGCTAATGAGTTGTAATGTGTAACTGCTGGCTGGGATAATTATGATCTTCCCACAATGTTTTAGATTGAATTATAATATGTTTATAAGGAAAATGTGTTATTCAGAAAACAAAAAATTGTCCGATTTTGTATGGTTATGATTAAATATAATGTGTTATTCAGAAAACAAAAAATTGTCCAATTTTGTATGGTTATGATTCAATTAGATTGTTCTCTATAAAGAGCCAATAAAATTAAACTTGTTATGATTACTCACATGTTTTTAAAGCTAAATGATAGGAATTATATATATTTCCGAGATATAAAGGATGTGTTATTGGCCATAATGAACTAGTTTATCATTCAAAATCAGTTATACCAATGTCTTTATAAATAAAAACAAAAAAATAAAAAAACACTATCCTATGGGTCATTGAATCATATCAATAAAAGGTACGAATAAACATTCTAAGAAATTGTAAGAAATTATAAAAACCAATGTAACTCAAAATCAATAATGAGCCCATTGGGGACAAGTTTTTGTAATTTATGTATCCAATACATTTCTTTTTTGCTAAACTAATAGCAATGTTTCTACGTTTACAATCTACATTTATCTTAGTAATACCCATGAATTCAACAATCCCTTTGGCTGAACAGTTGTGTTTTTCTGCAAAATGTTGAGATAAAGGGTGAGAGGAACGCTCTTTTTTGATGTTATTTTCGATTTCATTTCTCCAGAACATCAATTCCTCCGCTGTACTGTGAGGTTAAGCATAAAGTCATTCAGTCCCTAGAAAATGCCATTGTACCAACAGTCCACTTAACTATGAATATGTGGACAAGCGGTCTCGGTCAAAACAAGAACTATATGACTGTGACAACCCACTGGGTAGGTATATCACCAGCAGCAGCACAGGTAGCTTCACTACCATCCTCCTCATCCTTTATGCATAGTAAACCTAGCACTCACTGGACAGGACATTCACAGGCAAGCTACTCTGTGTACCGCTAATTTCACAAAGAAACATACTGGTATCAATCTTTTTGAAAAACTCAGGATTGTCAGGGGTGGGCTGGCCCGGGGGGCAGGGGGGCATATGGCACCTGGGCCGCACTGAAGAATAGTATTTTGGGCCGTCTGGTGGTCCAGTGGTAATGCGATGGAGACAGTCTTTGCAGTCTGTGCAGGGGCTGTCACATCGCGTAGTACTCACAGCAGCCACATTATTCATTCATAGAATATTTTACTACAGCTTGTAGCACAATATTCTGTGAATGGATGATGCCCCCGCAGTGAGAACTACGCGATGTGACAGCCCCTGCACAGACAGCAAAGGCTGTCTCCATCGCATCTCGGTAACAGCTTCCGATCACTGTATCATGTGACCGCAGTGGTCACATGGTACACAGTGTAGGCGGGGCTGATGGAGTTCTGTGCAGGAGCTGCAGCATTTCTGTATATTTCTGGAGTCACTCATGTAGAAAAAGGTAAGAGGAAGGGGTACTGTGATGGGGGAGCTAGCGTGTGTGAAGGGAGGGAGAGAGGTGGGCGATTGAAGCTGCAGGTTATAGGGGGACATGTGTGGCTAAAGGTGCTGGGGCAGTGGGGGGCATGTGTGACTAAAGGTGCTGGGGGAAGAGGGGGGGCATGGGTGACTAAAGGTGCTGGGGGAAGAAGGGGGCATGTGTTACTAAATGTGCTGGGGCAGAGGGGGGCATGTGTGACTAAAGCTGCTGGGGCAGAGGGGAGGCATGTGTGACTAAAGGTGCTGGGGGCAGGGGGGGGGGCATGTGTGACTAAAGGTGCTGGGGCAGAGTGGGGGCATGTGTGCCTAAAGGTGCTGGGGGCAGAGGGAGGCATGTGTGACTAAAAGTGCTGGGGGCAGAGGGGGGCATGTGTGACTAAAGGTGCTGGGGGCAGAGAGGGGGCATGTGTGACTAAAGGTGCTGGGGGAAGAGGGGGGCATGTGTGACTAAAGGTGCTGGGGGAAGAGGGGGGGCATGTGTGACTAAAGGTGCTTGGGGAAGGGGGGCATGTGTGACTAAAGGTGCTGGGTCAGAGGTGGGGCATGTGTGACTAAAGGTGCTGGGGGCAGAGGGGGGCATGTGTGACTAAAGGTGCTGGGGGAAGAGGGGGGCCATGTGTGTCTAAAGGTGCTGGGGAAGAGGGGGGCATGTGTGACTAAAGGTGCTGGGGACAGAGGAGAACATGTGTGGCTAAAGGTGCTGGGGCAGAGGTGGGGTGTGACTAAAGCATGTGGGCATAAAGGGGGGACCCAATTATAAAACATGGGCTATATATTGATTTAATGCCGGGGATTGTTATTTTCTAAGTTTTGTAAATTTTATCTAACCATTTTAGTTTTTTTTACCAAATAGGGCCTCCAATATTCCAAGGATCCAAACAACCAGCAACGGAACTAAAGTAGTCAGCTGCCACAAGTGGTGACAGTGACAAGACAGGTAGGAGAGAGCAGGACAGTCTGCCAACTATCCTGAATCTGGTGGGACAGTCCCGAATTTGGGTGACTGTTTTGCTTAGGACAGTTGGGAGGTATGTCCCGCTTCACCGTGTACTGCTCGTGAAGGCAGAACTGTGTGCACCTAACAGTATTGCACACAGAATTGTCTGTGTATTTGTCTAAAATGATAACCATGTTACATCATAGGGGGTTACCCTGTCTAAAGTGCCAAGGCCCCCCAGAGCCTTAATCCAGCTCTGGGCCTGGGCATAAAAATATATATATGGATTAAGCAACACTAAAATAGCCTCTTTTTATATAGATAAATATATATTGTACCAAAAATATATATTGTACCCTTTAAAAATTGGCTGCTACTTGTGGGCCAGTGCTGTGTGCTTGCCGCCCGGGCTAGTCTGTCAGCCCTCCCCTGAGGTTTGTGATAGCAAAATGGCTCACGCCGCTAAGACAAGGGAGCAAACATTGTGTGTGCATTACGACTTGGCAAATTTCAACCTGTACCATGCTTTGCACACACAATAAACTTGGTGGTGCAGAATTTCTTTAAAAAAATGAGAGGTCTGCTTTCTTTTTCCTTTCTTCTTTCGGCGGCCTGCCACACCGCCTCCTAATCTATCTTGCCCACTTTTCTCTGACTAGCCTTTCTTTTCTGTCTATTCTTTCTTTTATTCTAATAGTTAAAATTTGGTCAATATCAAGACTCTTTTTATTATGATATACAATGACTGTATTAGTCCCCGAATATGCATAATTTGATTGTAACAGATTTTGTCTTGGATTGATGCTCAGTGTTGACCTTCTCAAAAATAAAAACTTTAAAAAAAAAAAGAGAGCTCAGTGCAGGAGATACTGTTTGTGGCCATAAAATTTCTGCCCATTTTAGACATTCCGTGACTGTAGAGTATTGCAGCGGCTGCAAAACAAATGCCATCTGCCATGTCAACAACTGAAGCAAGAGGTAGTAACAAGGTGGAATTCCACACTTTATATGCTTCAGCGACTAGAGGAACAGCAGCAAGGAGATGAAAGTTAACGATTTGGCAAAGTATGTTGGCCTTGTGGATCAAGTTCTTTATTCACTTCACCAGGACCCTAGGGGTTTGGAGTATCTTGAAATTGGAACACTACATTTTGGCAAGCCTGCTTGATCCTAGGTTTAAGTCATATGCCATGTCTTTCTTTCAGAATGACCCAAATCTTCACAGATGTAAACAGCTTCTTGTGAGCAATCTGTCAGCTCAAGTCTCACTTGACAAATTCCCTGCTGCAGCTTCTCCAAATGCTATTAAAAGAAAATAGCTATCCTTTTTTGATAGTCACACTGACTTTACATTACACAAATGTGTAAATGTAAAAGTTCATGACATCTGGTCAGGCTTAAAAGAATTGCCTAAATGTACTACTGACAACTCTAGAGTGTCTCAATCAGATACACGTGGTCTTATTAGAATGGTGGAGGATTAACTTAGCATCTCTGACAGTCCCTTTAAATTCTGGGGGAGGGGAGAAATTTGGAGCCCCTTGTACAAACTAGCTATGCTATACTTAAGCTGCCCACCCTCCAGTGTGTTCTCGCAAAGATTATTTAACGCAGCCGGGAAGGCAGTGAGTGATTGTTGAAGAAGACTACTTACCAACAGAATGTGTAGATTCCAGTGAGGGTGAAGTAATGTTATGCGATAATGATGATCATGACATAATTGATGAGAATGATGATGAAGATGATGACATGGTCATCAACATAGAGGAAGATGACCATTGTTAGCCAAATGACCATTAGTAATATGTTAAAAAAAAATAATTAAGCTGCTATTTATTCTGTCCAGTTCATCGATCAATAACCAGACTGTTTTCTTTTGTGTGGGCTCAAACAAATCAAGCACTTTAGCCACAAAAGTGGCAGCACTTGTCGCTGAAGTGCTTGGTTTGTTATTATGTTGCTATGTACATGTCCTTTTTAACATGTTCCCAAGGACAATTCCATCTTGCACTATTTTATATTTTGGCCTTGGTCTATCAGCTTGTGTAACAGTAGACAATTCAAGTGTCAACAGTATTATTAGGTCGCCAATTCATATGGTGGACAGTATGATTAGGTATACTATTCAAATGTGGACAGTATTATTATAGTGATAGGGATATGGTTAGAGACAGGTCTATGGACAGGAATAGGCACAGGGATAGGGACAGAGGCAAAGATAGGGATAGGGACAAGTCTAGGGATAGGGACAGGGATAGGGACAGAGATAATAATGTTTACATTTGAATTGTCAACCTAATAAATACTGTCTACTGTTGATGTAATTCTTTTGTTTGACTTTACAACTCTGTCTATTCTGCTGCCCACCAATCATATTATGTCAATCCTGTAGCTGTCGAACACTTGTATGCCATCTTGGGGCAGCTCAGTGGCTTAGTGGTTAGCACTTCTTCCTCACAGCACTGGGCTCATGAGTTCTATTTCCGACCATGGCCTTCTCTGTGTGGAGTTTGTATGTTCTCTCTGTGTTTACTTGGGTTCCTCCAGGCAATTCGGTCCTCCCACAATCTAAAAACATACTAGTAGGTTAATTGGCTGCTATCAAATTGACCCTAGTCTGTCTGTTTGTGTGTGTGTTAGGGATTTTAGACTGTAAGCTCCTATCGGGCAGGGACTGATGTGAGTGAGTTCTCTGCACAGCACTGTGGAATTAGTGGTGCTATATATATAAATAAATAAATGATGATGATCTTGCACCATTTAGCATTGTGCCCTTATTGTCTCATCGTTTTTAAAATAATGTCTATTGATGCAGACTCTATGCGTCTAATGAGCTCTGATACTGCCACAGCTGTTCCCTCTTTAATGTATTTGCTGCTGACCCTCTTCAATGTATTTCCTGCAGTGCTGACCTTCTCCAATGTATTGTTGCTCACCCTCTCCAATGTGGCACACATGCTGCATAACGGGTATCTACATGATGTATCTTCTATATTCAAGTAAAATGTAATTGATGTAGATATCTTCAATGAGGGTGATGAATACCATTGAGGAAGGTGACCACTGTTATCCAAATGCCCAAAATTAATTTGTTAACTTCCCTATCTAATATCCAGTTGAATAACCAACAACCAAAATGTTTTATTTTGTGGGTGCCCAAACAAATTAAGCACTTAGGCCATAAATGGGGCAGTGACTGTCGCTAGAGTGCTTTGTTTGGTAACCTTTGTGCATGTAATTTTCAACATACTGAGCCCAAGGACAATGCCATCTTGCATGATTTTGGCTCCTCCACTTTTCCCCAAGAATCGTCAGAAGCCTTTCTTAAATTCTTGCACCAAATTTCTCTTTTTAGGGGGCTTTTTGTAACTCATTGCAATGCCTGTTTTCAGCATGTTACTAGTACTGCTAAATGCCAACTGTCAACTGACTGCTGGTTTGGTGACCAATATGCCAAATTCTGTCTATTAATCTCTCAGAATGTGGACAATAAAATTTAATTGTTTTGTCTTGTTAAGACACAAGTTTGGCAACTAGAGTTGATCGGGCTCGGTTTTCTGAAAACCGAGCCCACCCCAACATCGCCAATCCCTGTACTGAGCCAAGCCGGCTTGGTACTATTGCGTGTCCTCAAACTGAAAATGAGGCAAAACATCATTGCGGCGTCATTGGATCTCGTAAGTTTTGGATTCTATAAGTACCACCCTCCGTGGAGATCCAGCACCATTTCACTGAGAGACACAGAAGGGGTAGCAGGACTCTTGGCAGTTTCCAGTGCAGTTGGGCAGCGTGATTAATGAAAGAGAAAGAGGAGGGCTGGCAGTGTTCTTAAAAGTCTCCAGTGACATTCTACTGTGCCATAGCTCACCCAGAAACAGAAGAGGTGACAGTGTTCAGTGCTGATGCAGAAATAATAGGACTGGCAGTGTACTTAAAAGTCTCCAGTGACATTCTACTGTGCCATAGCTCACACAGAAACAGGAGAGGTGCCAGTGTTCTTGCCATTACTCATTGTCAGTGCTGAAACAGAAATAATAGGGATGACAGTGTTCTTAAAAGTCTCCAGTCACATTGTACTGTGTCATCAAAATGGATTCACATCAGTACACAGAAGACCAGGAGCACCAAGCAGCTGCTGGCACAAGTCATGTTGATAGTAATCCCTCATCTGCTAAAGCCTATGTTAAAGTGCATAGTGTTTTTAAGTCGGGGAAACAAAAATGTAAAAAAACACCCTTTACCTTGGTAAATAAAAAAAACACCTGTAATCCAGGCAAAATTAACTACAGAAAAAACTTAAATTGCCAACAAGCCATTCTACACACACAGTGGAAAAGAAAGAATCAGGCCTCCGCCTTTCTCTATCAGTGCTAGCTCTGCAACTGTCAGTGACTCATCTTTTGTAGGGTCAGTCATGACGATGCAAGAACTTGTCATTCTGAGTCAAAAAGCCGAGCTGGAAGAAAACAGTAAGGCATTAGAAGAGACTGTATGTTCAGATTCAGAAATAACACAAATCCCTGAGGAGAGTCTATCCACGAGAGTTATGTGTAAGCCTGACCTTTTTGACACTGTTCTCATAAAGAAGACTCCTTTCAGCATTTCTGCATATGTGTGGATGTGCAGCCCAAGTGTAGCCAGTGATACACAAATTGAGGATGCCACTTTGGAATTGCAACAGGGTGAGGAGGATATTTGTGTAGCTGACGACTGCGCTAATGAGAATGTTGATGACGATGATGTTGTGTGTTTAAGTCCTGCACCAGTGGAAGCAGTTCTTGCATGTGATAAGACGAAAGGCATTGTCATGCCTGGGCATAAGACCAAAAAATAGACCTGTAATGTGTGGAATTATTATTGCCCAAATCATGACAAACAGTTGTCTAGCCATTTGTAGCGTTTGTAAAGCCACAGTCAATAGAGGTAGGCACTTTAACCATCTAGGATCCTTATCCATGTTACACCATTTGAAGCGAATACATGGCAAGCTGTTGGGAAAATCTGAAACTTATGCTAAAAAAATAACAAGCAGTCCAGCATCAGCTAGCTCCCTTCTCTCACCTAGATCTCGGCACCTGCAATCTACACCCACAACAACGTCCTCATCAATATCCTCAGTAACGATCTGAGTTAGTCCTGCATCCAAGTTCCTAAGACTCGATGACTCCTTCAATATCCAGGATTCCTCATAGGAATTCTTGAGCATTGCTCCCAGTGCTGCTGCTGGGGGTGGATCTTCATCCCAGAAGCAGACCAAGAAGAAGACTACTAGTAGTTTACAACAATTGACTGTTAAACAATCCTTTGCAAGAGGAAGCAAGTATGAAAGCTGTCACACAGTCGCAAAGCAGATCACAGACGCCATGGTGACCATGTTAGTATTAGATCTGTGTCCAATATCCACTATTAATAAAGCTGGTTTCAGACAGTTAATTGAGGTCTAGTGTCCCTATTACCAAATTCCATCACAACATCATTTTACTAGAAAATCTATTCCTCACCTGTACAAGAAGGTTCCTAAAAGTGGAATTATTGGGCTACAAAATGCCATTCTACCCACTGTATACTTAACCACAGATATGTGGAGAAGTGGAACTGGGCAAACTAAAGATTATGGGCCTGATTCATTAGGGATCTTAAATGAAGAGGATCTTTATTTCAGTCTCCTGGACAAAACCATGTTACAATACAAGGGGTGCAAATGACTGTTCTGTTTTGGACATGAGTTAAATTCTGACTGTTTTTTCATGTAGCACACAAATACTTGATAGCTTATTTGTACACTGAAATTTTGATATGTTTGTGTTACATGAAAAAACAGTATTTAACTTATGTGCAAAACAGAACACTCATTTGCAACCCTTGTATTGTAACATGGTTTTGTCCAGGAGACTGAAATAAGGATCCTCTTCATTTAAGATCCTTAATGAATCAGGCCCTATATGACTGTGACAGCCCATTGGGTTGGTGATTCGCCTTCACCAGCAGGAACAGCAGCAGCAACTACTACACCCAACTACATCACATATTTAAGAGGCAGGCTACTTTGTGTATCACCGGCTTCACTAAGAGACATACAGCTGACAATCTGTTACAGAAACTAATTGATGTCATTGCAACATGGCTTATCCTGCTTGGACTCTTCTTAGGATATGTCGTTTCTGATAACGCCACCAATATTGTGAGAGCATTACAGCTGGGTGAATTCCATCACATTCCCTGTTTTGCTCACACAATCAACTTTGTGGTGCAGAGCTTTTTGAAAAAAGACAGGGACGTGCAGGAGTTGCTGTCTGTGGCCCATAAAAGATCAGGACATTTCCGGCATTCTGCAACAGCATGTAGGTGATTGTAGCAGCTACAAGAACAATTTAATTTGCCCTGCCACCAACGGAAGCAAGAGGTCGTAACAAGGTGTATATGCTTCTGAGGATGGAGGAACAGCGAAAAAAGCCATCCACGCTTACTCCACAAGCCATGATATTGGGAAAGGAGGGGAAATGTATTTTACTCAAGCACAGTGCAGAATAATTTCCGTGTTGTGCAAGGTGCTGAAATCATTCGAAATAGTCATCCGTGAAGTGAGTTCAGACATTGCTAGCTTGAGCCAAGTGATTCCCTTAATTAGACTTATGGAAAAGCAGCTTGAGAAACTATAGGAGAATATGAAAAAAGCAATTACGCTAAGTATGTCGGACTTGTAGATCAAGTACTTTAGTCGCTTCACCATGATCCAAGAGTTATCAAAATCTTGAAATTGGGTCACAACATTTTGGCGATTGTGCTTGATCCTAGGTTTCAGAGTTATGTTTTCTCTTTGTTTCCAACTCACCCAGATGTCAAGAGATGCAAGGAGCTCCTGGTGAGAAAGAAGACAACTCAAGTGTTACATGAAACGACAGAGTCTCCTCCTTCAGTTTCTCAGTCAACTGCTGCTAGGAAAAAACTTAACAGCAATGTTAGCTTAGGTGCCTTAAGCCCATTGTTAGCTTGTTTTATGGGGGCCCAAACAAACCAAGCACACAAAAGTGTCACTCCTTGTCACTGAAGTGCTTGGTTTGTTAAAGTGTGCATGTCCTTTTTAAGATCCAACATAAGGGTGGGTGGGACCCAAGGACAATTCCATCTTGCACCACTTTCCTTTCAGCTGGCGCTGTGTGCCAATGTTACCTAGATGTGCTATATTCTGTTGTGTGCTTTGCACAACTTAACTTTCGCTAAGACACCCATTGATGATGCAGATGACTCACAACATTTGATATCCGGTCTGGTCTACTGTAAAAGAATTGACCAGAATCGACTCCACCTTAAAATACATTGCCAGAATACTTCCTTTTCTTACTCAACCTGCTTCCAAAACTCTTATCCATTCTCTCATCATTTCCCGTCTTGACTATTACAACCACCTGCTACATGGCATTCCTGACACCCATATATCCACACTTCAATCCATCCTAAATGCTGCTGCGAGACTGATCTTCCTCTCTCACCGCTCCACATCTGCTGCACCACTTTGCAAATCTCATTTCAAAATACTCTCCCTCCCACCCTCTTAGATTTACTTCTGACCTGCACCTTATCTCGTCTCTGCTATCCCCCTCTCACTCTCACCTACAAGATTTCTTCCGTGCTGCTCCCCACTTATGGAATTCTCTACCACGCTCAATCAGACTTTCCCACAGCCTTCAAATATTTAGATGCTCTTTGAAAACCCATCTCTTTTTTAGAGGTGACCTTATCCTCGATAACACTATTCACACTAATGCACCCTCACAGCTATCCCAATCTCCACCGTGAGACACATTTACTCCTCTTGTTTCAGCTGTGCCCTCTTCCACTTAGAATGTAAGCTCTCAAATAAGCAAGAAGTGTTTGCAATCTGCACTTTATGTCAAAGGTAGCTAGCTATAGTTCAATTTTTGGGGGGATTGGGGCAATTCAAAGCTCAGTGATGACCTTGTTTTTTGCTGTGAATGTCAATAGCTCTTTTTAGTGCATCGCCTGGAACAAGATCCAATATATTCATGTCAGAGTGATCACAGGCAATTTTTGGACACCTGGCGGATTTACCCTTTTGAAGTTTGTTTTCAATCATCCTTTCAATTGCTTCTCTCTCGTACGTGTTACCACATACTTTGTTTTTCACAGGGTTCACCATCTCCAACTGAGTTATAGGAGTGCTCTGGTCACTGCGATCTCCTCGTCTTCATCTTCCAAAGCATAGTCTTGTTTTCTCATGTCTCTTAGCTTTTCTTTAAACTGGACAATATTATCGTCCTGCCTCAGGGCCTCCTCTGTATTATTCTTCTTAAGCGCAGTGTATCTCTCATGTACATGCACTCTTAAATCGGGATCTCATACGGTGGGTCACTTTTTAACTTCAGTACACTCTCTTCAACGGTATCTATATATTGGTTTAAATCTCTGTTCAATGCAGCGTATTCCAAGATTACGGATTCCATGCTGCCCACATGTTTCCTGTCACAGTCTGTCTGAAGCAGATCTAATGCCACTCCAGTTGTTATATCCATTCCTGTGTCTACATAAGTTTGACAGTTCTTCAGGAGTGAGAGGGAGGTATCCACAGAGGAGAAGGATATTAAAGATGCAGCACAAGCAGACATGGTTTAATAATGTAGAGTTCATTGACAGCACTTTAGGGCTTAAAGCAGCTGAGCTATTGGTAGCTTGTTTTGAGGGGTCCCAAACAAACCAAGCACTTCAGCCACAAAAGTGTCGCTGGAGTGCTTGCTTTTTAAACTGTATATGTCTTTTTATATGTTTATATCTTGTGAGAGGGCCCAAGGATAATTCCATCTTGCACCACTTTTCATTTCTGCCACTGCTGTGTGGCAATGTTTCCTAGATGTGCTATGAACTGCTGTGTGTTTGTGTCATTGCTCTGTGGCTTAGCATCCAGCCAGCTCGCTGAAGTCTTTGTCCGAAAGTGTATGAAAATAATGTTGTAACCTGTGAGGTGGTCAAAATTGACTGGAAATGACTGGATATTGGTGTTATTGAGGTTAATAATAATAATGTAGGAACAAAAAAAGAGCAAAATTATGTGATTTTAGCATATTTTAGTTATTTTTCTAAAAAATACAGATCCAAAACCAAACCTAAAATCAAAACATGCAAGAGCAGTTTTGCCAAAACCAAAACCAAAACCAAAACCAAAACGCAAACTTAATCCAGATCCAAAAACAAAACAAAAACAACGGAGGTCAGTGAACACCTCTATTGGCAACCAAATCTGCATCAATACATACATGTGTAAGAAGGCCAACTATTGCCCAATCTGAACTGTCTGGTTTTCATATTATGTAGCCTAGCAATTTTATTATTTTAAAGCTATACAAATATCTAAAAATACTTTTTATATACATTCCACATGGATATACGTGACATATATTATACGTGATATATTTATATACTTGTAAACATATGTAAGTGACGAGTCCCCCTGTTTCATTCACAAGGGCAGCATTACTCAAACCATAAAAAGAACTTATAAAAAACAAGGTTTTTGAAAGCTCTACACTTGGCTCCAGGTAAATACTCTATCTAATAATGGGGGTTATTCAATTGACCACGGGTTTTTTTTTTCCCACGGAGTTAAAAAAAACAAAAAACAGTGCAGGTTTTAACCCACTAGAGTGACCGTTTTTAGTTAACGCCGCGTTAAAATTCGTGCAATTCAATTTGAAATCTTGGAAACCCGCCCCCGCACGCTAACCATTGGTCAAAGCGAGTTTTTCCATGGGAGTGAAGGGGCGGGTTTAATATAAAAAATAACGCTGCCATTTGCAAACTGTCATTTGCTGATAGCTTTTGGCTGGATTGGTGACTGCATAGCATCTGGCTTGTGAGTTTTCCTCATTGTAATAGAAATTGGCAAAGATTAGCATTACACAACACACGACTTACTACTATTTAAGTAAATATATACATTTTTATTTAAATTTAAATTTTAATAGAATACACTTCATACACATTTGTACATACATATATATACCCACTTTTACTAACACATAACACCCCACATACACACACACATACCAACCTATAATTTGTATACCTCATAATTTGTATACCTGTACATTGGTGGTTTTTTTCGCTGTAGTCACACAACCACAAACATACCCACCAAATCTGTATTTCTTTTTCTATATTTCTGAACTGTGCGAAATTAATTTTTAGCATACTATCCAATAAATACATAGATTTTTATTTACATTTAAATGTAAATAGAATACACTTCATACACATTAGTACATAAATACATACATAACCACTTTTACTAACACATAACAACCCACAAACATACATACATACATACATACATACATCCCTATAATTTGAATACCTATATTGGTGTATTTTTGTGCTGTATTAACACACCCACATACCTCCATCTGTATTTTTGTTTTTTATTGTATGTTTCTGAATTGTGCAAATTAATTTTTTAGCATTAGCATTGGTTCTTCAATTTCAGATTGGCCAAGTATTTTTTAAAACCTAGTGCAAAATAATTGTACCATTGTAGTATAGGATAGGTTTTTATATTTCAGATAGGGTAAGGTAATATATTTCTTAACCTAGTGCAAATTACTTTTACCATTGTTAAAGGATAGGATTTTAGATTGCATATAGGTCAAATTAATATATTTATTAACCTAGTTCTAAATAATTGTACCATTGTAGTCCAGGCTTGGATTCTGTACCATTGTAGTATAGTTATATTGCAGATTAAATAATATAATATATTTCTTAGCCTACTGCAAAATAATTTATTTAAATTGCACTATAGGATTGGATTTTATATTGCATATAGGTCAAAGTAATAACCTAGTTCTAAATAATTCTACCATTACCATTGTAGTCTAAGCTAGCTTTTTTTTATCATTGTAGTATAGTATCAGTTTTTATATTGCAGATAATATAATATATTTCTTAACCTACTGCAAATTAATATTTGCATGGTAGCTTTTTGGATTAAAACAACACATTAATTAATAAATTAATCAGTGTATTTAGGTAGTTATTAGAATTTTATGCAGATTAATATTTGTAATATTACTAAAACTTTGAAGAGTAGTCATGACTAGGGAGCACAGGGATTCTCTCTTTCAACAGGACACCAAAGAGGCATCAAGTGTTAGTAGTGGAGAGGAATGGACAGAGAACCATAAACAGCATCGAGAGGAGCGAAGAAAACAGCAATTTGTGAGCAGCATTCAACCATCTACATGCAGACAGCAGGCACATCAGGAAGATGATCGTGAGGAAGATGACGATGAAAGGACAGCAGCATCAAGGTCCAGGCGCGTCACAGAGGAGGAGAATGATGTCCTTGCCGATCGGGTACTGCAGCACTATGAAACATTCAAGGGTGCAATTTCACAAAAAACCTCCGACAAACTGAAATCCAAGATTTGGAGCCAGATAGCATCAGAAGTGTCATCTGTCAGAGTTCAGACCAGAACTGTGGAAGTTTGTCAAAAGCGCTTTAGGGACTATAAGTGCACCACCAAAGCAAAGATAGCAACAGTAGCAAGACATGCCAGGGGCAATGGTGGTGGCAAGCCACTGCGGATCAAATTTAAAACGTGGGAGGAGAAAATACATCAGATTCTGAGGCCTGATCTTGTGGAAGGAGTGGAAGGGACAGTGGACACCCTGGAACCCTCCACTTTCCTGCAACAAGGTATATTTTATTTAACAAGTCTGAAAAAAATGTTTTAATTATTTATTTGTACTAGAGATGAGCGCACTCGGATTTCGTGAATCCGAGCCCACCCGAACGTTTCCTGTCCGAGCCGGATCAGAGACAGATTCGGGTATTGGCGCCAAATGAAAACCTGAAACCGAGGCTCGGAGTCATAATCCCGCTGTCGGATCTCGCGATACTCGGATCCTATAAATTCCCCGCTAGTCGCTGCCATCTTCACTCGGGCATTGATCAGGGTAGAGGGAGGGTGTGTTAGGTGGTCCTCTGTCCTGGTAGATCTCGTGCTGTGCTGTTTAGTTCTGTGCTGTGCTGTGCTGTGCTGTGTTCTGCAGTATCAGTCCAGTGGTGCTGTGTGCTGTGCTCTGTCAATTTTGAGTTCAGTGGTGCTGCTGGGTCCTGTGCTGTGTCCTGTTCAGTCCAGTGGTGCTGTGTCCTGTGCTCTGTCCTTCTAAGGGCATAGTTATTTCCCCATTATTCCCCATTTTCAAAAAAATTTAAAAAGATTTATAAAAAAAAATACAAAAAAATAATTAAAAAAAAAATTAATTACAACATAATTTGCAAAACCAATCCTGCAGTATAAGTCCATTGGTACTGCAATATTACCAAGTTCACACATTCAGCAGTAAAAGTCCAGTGGTACTGCAATATTACAAAGTTCACACATTCTGCAGTATCAGTCCAGTGGTGCTGTGTCCTATGCTCTGTCCTTCTGAGTTCAGTGGTGCTGCTGGGTCCTGTGCTGTGTCCTGTTCAGTCCAGTGGTGCTGTGTCCTGTTCTCTGTCCTTCTAAGGGCATAGTTATTTCCACATTATTCCCCATTTTCAAAAAAATTAAAAAAAAGTTATAAAAAAAAATACAAAAAAATAATTTTTAAAAAAATTAATTACAACATAATTTGCAAAACCAATCCTGCAGTATAAGTCCATTGCTACTGCAATATTACCAAGTTCACACATTCAGCAGTAAAAATCCAGTGGTACTGCAATATTACAAAGTTCACACATTCTGCAGTATCAGTCCAGTGGTGCTGTGTCCTGTGCTCTGTCCTTCTGAGTTCAGTGGTGCTGCTGGTTCCTGTGCTGTGTCCTGTTCAGTCCAGTGGTGCTGTGTTCTGTGCTCTGTGCTTCTAAGGGCATAGTTATTTTCCCATTATTCCCAAGTTTTTAAAAAATAAAAAAAAACTTATAAAAAAAAAAAGTAATTATAACAAAATTTGCAAAACCAATCCAGCAGTATAAGTCCATTGGTACTGCAATATTACCAAGTTCGCACATTCTGCAGTATCTTGTGCTACATATAATGGAGACCAAAAATTTGGAGGATAAAGTAGGGAAAGATCAAGGCCCACTTCCTCCTAATGCTGAAGCTGCTGCCACTAGTCATGACATAGACGATGAAATGCCATCAACGTCGTCTTCCAAGCCCGATGCCCAATCTCCTAGTACAGGGCATGTAAAATCCAAAAAGCCCAAGTTAAGTAAAAGTAGCAAAAAGAGAAACTTAAAATCATCTGCGGAGAAACGTAAAGTTGCCAATATGCCATTTAAGACACGCAGTGGCAAGGAACGGATTAGCCCCTGGCCCGTGTTCATGACTAGTGGTTCAGCTTCACCCAAGGAACTAAGCCCTCCTCCTCCCCCCCCTACAAAAAATTTAAGAGAGTTATGCTGTCCTGCAGCCCAAGTCAGCAGCCAGACTGAGTCCTCTTCAATACGGGATTCATCCGAGGAATCCTGCAGCGATACGCCTACTACTGCCACTGCTGCTGTTGCTGCTGTTAGTCGGTCATCTTCCCAGAGGGGAAGTCGTAAGACCGCTAAGTCTTTCACAAAACAATTGACCGTCCAACAGTCGTTTGCCATGACCACAAAATACGATAGTAGTCACCCTATTGCAAAGCGTATAACTGCGACTGTAACTGCTATGTTGGTGTTAGACGTGCGCCCGGTGTCCGCCATCAGTGGAGTGGGATTTAGAGGGTTGATGGAGGTATTGTGTCCCCGGTACCAAATCCCGTCGAGATTCCACTTCACTAGGCAGGCAATACCAAAAATGTACAGAGAAGTACGATCAAGTGTCCTCAGTGCTCTAAAAAATGCGGTTGTACCCACTGTCCACTTAACCACGGACATGTGGACAAGTGGTTCTGGGCAAACGAAGGACTATATGACTGTGACAGCCCACTGGGTAGATGCATCCCCTTCCGCAGAAACAGCAACAGCTGCATCAGTAGCAGCATCTACAAAACGGCTGCTCGTGCAAAGGCAGGCAACATTGTGTATTACAGGCTTTAATAAGAGGCACAACGCTGACAACATATTAGAGAAACTGAGGGAAATTATCTCCCAGTGGCTTACCCCACTTAGACTCTCATGGGGATTTGTGGTGTCAGACAATGCCAGTAACATTGTGCGGGCATTAAATATGGGCAATTTCCAGCTTGTCCCATGTTTTGCCCACACCATTAATTTGGTGGTGCAGCATTACCTCAAGAGTGACAGGGGTGTGCAGGAGATGCTTGCGGTGGCGCGCAAAATTGCTGGACACTTTCGGCATTCAGCCAGTGCCTACCGCAGACTAGAGGCACATCAAAAAACCATGAACCTGCCCTGCCATCACCTCAAACAAGAGGTTGTGACGCGCTGGAACTCCACCCTCTATATGCTGCAGAGGATGGAGGAGCAGCAAAAGGCCATTCAGGCCTACACAGCCACCTACGACATAGGCAAAGGAGTGGGGATGCGCCTGAGTCAAGCGCAGTGGAGACTGATTTCCGTGTTGTGCAAGGTTCTCCAGCCATTTGAACTTGCCACACGAGAAGTCAGTTCCGACACTGCCAGCTTGAGTCAGGTCATTCCCCTGATCAGGCTGTTGCAGAAGCAGCTGGAGAAAGTGAGGGAGGAGCTGGTAAACCATTGCGATTCCACCAAGCATGTAGCTCTTGTGGATGTAGCCCTTCGTACGCTTTGCCAGGATCCGAGGGTGGTCACTCTTTTAAAGTCAGAGGAATACATTCTGGCCACCGTGCTCGATCCTCGGTTTAAAGCGTATGTTGTGTCTCTGTTTCCGGCGGACACAAGTCTACAGCGGTGCAAAGACCGGCTGGACAGGAGATTGTCCTCTGTAGAGGACTGTGACATGCCAACAGCTCCACCCTCATTTTCTTCCACATCTATGGCTGCGAGGAAAAATCTCAGTTTTCCTAAAAGACCCGCTGGCGGGGATGCTGATAACATCTGGTCCGGACTGAAGGACCTGCCAACCATTGCAGACATGTCTACTGTCGCTGCATTGGATGCTGTCACAATTGAAAAAATGGTGGAGGATTATTTTGCTGACACCATCCAAATAGACATGTCAGACAGTCCATATTGTTACTGGCAGGGAAAAAAAAGGCAGTTTGGAAGCCCCTGTACAAACTGGCTCTATTTTACCTGAGTTGTCCCCCCTCCAGTGTGTACTCGGAAAGAGTTTTTAGTGCAGCGGGGAAGCTGGTCAGTGAGCGGCGAAGGAGGTTGCTTCCTCACAACGTTGAAAAAATGATGTTTATAAAAATGAATAATCAATTCTTCAATGAAGTACAGCACTGCCCTCCAGATAGTACAGAGGGACCTCAGAGCTGGATTAAGGCTTTGGGGGGCCCGGGGCACTTAAGAGAGGGGGGCCCCTAAGATCTAAAATTAAGGCAGTGGTTCCCAAACTTTTGCATTTTGCGGCACCCTTAGAGTCTCCATAATTTTTTCAAGGCACCCCTCCAAAATAGTTACTGAGCAGTCCCGTATTATAAGTAGTTGGGTCAAAATAGCGTAATCAGTATTTAGGTCAGGAAAGAAATACTTTATAGTTGTATGCAAAAATAATACACATAGTGAAAATAATATTTTTATATATTTTTTTCAATTATATTTCTGTCAAAGAATAATTATATATATATATATATATATATATATATATATACTCTTATTGTTGTAAGGATACATTTTACATATTTACTCAAGAAATACCCATGTTATCAAGTGTTTTCTATATATATTTAGTTTTAGTATAATTTTTGGGACACTTACCTACTGTCTCTCTGAAGTCTTCATGCAGAGTAGGAGTTGCTGCATCTGCACATTCGCAGCAGCTCCATTTCAGACATTTTAGGCTTTACAGCAGCCACGGTGCTGCTAAGAGTGGGCGCATGCGTCATCTGTCAGATGGCCGCGGTTGCTGACAGCTGGTTACCTACAGAAGAGGCAATGTGGGCGGCGGAGCAGAGACAATGAGGGGGAGGGGGAGGAGGAGGAGGGGGGGGAGATGTCTGGTGCGCTTTAAGTAATATATAAAGTGAGCGTAGTGTGGCCAATAGGGATGTTTTATCAGTATTTTCCCACCCCTTGTTCTAGTCATGGCTAGATTTATATTTAATAACCCTGTTCTCTAGTATTTGTCATTTGCAGCAGAGAGAATTTTTCTCAATATCTTTTAATAGAAAAAGAAATCTTCAAGATCTTTTCATTCCTTTTTGTAAATTGAAAAGTGTGAAATCTATATCAGGTATCCGCCGGCGGAGAGAGGGATGTCTATTGCGCTGGCTTTACTGCTACTTGCAGAGGAGGTAATGCGGGCGCCGGGCGGCACAGCAGAGACAATGCAGGGCAGGTGGCGCCCCCCCCCCCCCCCCCCCCCCCGCCGGCGGAGAGAGGGATGTCAGGTGCACTTTACTGCTACTTGCAGAGGAGGTAATGCGGGCGCCGGGCGGCACAGCAGAGACAATGCAGGGCAGGTGGCGCCCCCCCCCCCCGCCGGCGGAGAGAGGGATGTCAGGTGCGCTTTACTGCTACTTGCAGAGGAGGTAATGCGGGCGCCGGGCGGCACAGCAGAGACAATGCAGGGCAGGTGGCGGGGGCCCCCCCCCTGCCGGCGGTGAGAGGGATATCTGGTGCGCTTTACTGCTACTTGCAGAGGAGGTAATGTGGGCGGCACAGCAAGGGCAATGCAGGCGGGGGGGTGCTTAAATCATCATACTGGCGGTGGGGGGCCCTCAGAGAGAGGGGGGCCCGGGGCACGTGCCCCCTGTGCCCCCCCCTTAATCCGGCTATGAGGGACCTGTGGTTGTGGAGTCCAGCGGGGACGAATTGATAATGTGTGAGGAGGAGGAAGTACACATTGTAGGGGGAGAGGAATCAGAGGTTGAGGATGAGGACGACATCTTTCCTCAGTAGAGCCTGTTTAGTTTGTACAGGGAGAGATGAATTGTTTTTTTGGTGTGGGGGCCCAAACAAACCAATCATTTCAGCCACAGTTGTTTGGTAGGCCCTGTCGCTGAAATGATTGGTTTGTTAAAGTGTGCATGTCCTATTTCAACAACATAAGGGTGGGTGGGAGTACCCAAGGACAATTCCATCTTGCAACTCTTTTTTTGGCATTATGTGACCATTCAACAGTCGTTTGCCATGTTCAAAAAGTAAAACAAAATGTCAACAAATTCAAAAAATTAAACCAAAAGAAAAATGCCCTGTCATAATTTAAAACAAGAGGTATTAACTTGCTAGAACTACTGTAGTGTTTATATGTTATAAACACTACACTTGGAAGTTGGAGGAGGTATTGTGGCCCCGGTACCAAATTTAGTACCGGGGCCACTCCACTATGCAGTCCAGATAGAGGTGTATCAGATATTAAACAACGTTGACTGTTGCTGCAAAATTTTTAAATAATATTGTGAGGAACACTACACTATGCAGTTCATAAACTTTTTTGGTAGAATTCAGACCCGTGGAGGGTTTTTTAATTATATTGTGGCCCCGGTAAAAAATTGTGTACCGGGGCCACCCCACTACGCAGTCAAGAAACTTTTTTTTTGGAATTCAGACCCGTGGAGGGTTTTTTAATTATATTGTAGGGACCACTCCTCTACGCAGTCCAGATAAAATTTTTGGTGTAATTAAGACCAGTTGATGGTTTTCTTATTATATTGTAGGGACCACTCCTCTACGCAGTCCAGATACAATTTTTGGTGTAATTAAGACCAGTTGATGCCGGTTTTCTTATTATATTGTGGGGACCACTCCTCTACGCAGTCCAGGTACAATTTTTGGTGGGATTCAGATCATTTGAGGGTTTTCTTATTATATTGTAGGGACCACTCCTCTACGCAGTCCAGATACAATTTTTCGTGTAATTAAGAGCAGTTGATGGTTTTCTTATTATAGTGTAGGGACCACTCCTCTACGCAGTCCAGATACAATTTTTGGTGTAATTAAGACCAGTTGATGGTTTTCTTATTATATTGTGGGGACCACTCCTCTACGCAGTCCAGGTACAATTTTTGGTGTAATTAAGACCAGTTGATGGTTTTCTTATTATATTGTGGGGACCACTCCACTACGCAGTCCAGAAAGATACCTCGTTGCAAAGTTTTGGACTAATAACAATATTGTGAGGTGTTCAGAATACACTGTAAATTAGTGGAAATGATTGTTATTGAATGTTATTGAGGTTAATATTAGCGTAGGAGTGAAAATAAGCCCAAAAACTTGATTTTTGAACTTTTTATGCTTTTTTAAAAAAAAATCAGAATCCAAAACCTTAAATCCGAACCAAAACCTTTCGGCAGGTGTTTTGCGATACAAATCCGAACCCAAAACCTCAAGCAAATCCGAATCCAAAACACAAAATACGAGACACCAAAAGTCGCCGGTGCACATCCCTAATTTGTACGTATAAAATTTTTTCGTTTAATTCGAAACAGAAAAAGAAGAACCAGCTCTCCCCAGAAGAGATGCAAGGGAAGCAGTACCTGGAAAGAAATATCCAAATCTGGAGGTAAATTTTAAAACTAAAATGTAAAAAATATATTGTACTGTTATTAGCAGTAAAAAAAATAAAATAGGCATAATTCGGTTTTTATTTACAGTTAACTTGCATTTCCAATGTCTTTTGTCTAATGTGTGTTTTATATTTATTTTAGATTTGGGTTCTTCTCGAGGACAGAAGGGCCTGAGGAGGTGGAGAAAAAAAAACCTTTTCAACAATATTATATGACATTATACACAATACTCATTTATGTACTTGCCAACTTAGATAACATAGTTTATGGTCCAAATGTATATCAATATATAGATAATATTTATATATTGGATGCCCTAGCCCTATATATGTGTCGATAAAGTCATCAGCATCAGAATTTATTACTATACAGCAAATGTATTAGGGTGTGCTTTAAAATACTATAAAAATACAATAATAAACACACTGGTGGATAGATCAATATAGTTGGACAAAGACTTATATAGATATAGATATAGATATAGATATAGATATATAGATATATATGTATATGCATAAATATATATATATATATATATATATATATATATATATATATATATTCTGTGTAGATATACCATTTCTATTGATATGCAAGAACTACATTTATATAGACCTTATATAGACCTCAGTCTTGTAGTTTAATCAAAATTGGGCGAATATCTAAATTCATAACATTTGTGCCATTGATGGAAAGGTTTTTTGAATATATGTGTATATATACGTAGAAGAAGAATTTTTGAAATGGTCTAATAAATAAATGTGACTGAGTGTTATAATTTTAAACAGTATTTCATTGTTTAATAGTTTATTTTTTATTCATGTTTGTCTACAGAAGAATTTGACCATGATACAGAGTCATTGTCATTTTCGCCAGCTGCAAGTTCAGTCCACGAAGGTGCTGCAACAAGATTTGATTTGCTACAAGAAACATTCACCAACCTTCAAGTTCCAGCCACCGCAGGTGAAGGTCCATCTCAAGCAAAGGTACCCTTCACATGCACCAATCTTCCAACACAAGCGGTGCACGGTCTACCAGAAGAAAGAACTTGGTTTGATTCCATCACAAACTTTGCTAGACAGATGAAATTAAGGCAGGAAACATCTCGGCGAAATATGGAAGTCAGAGTCCAGAGAATTGGTAAATCGATAGACCATTTGACGTCTGTTGTGGAAGAGGTACGAAGCTCCCGTAATGCCACCAATTCATTATTGGAGCGAATGGTCTCAATTCGAGATGATATTGAAGCATCCCTTCAAGTGCAAATGGCACTGTCAATGGAGCAGAATACAGCACTCCATTATCAGATGAATCAGTCCATGACACAGATGAAGTTCAACAACAGCAACAAACAGTGTATTTGCAACTCATGGCAATGCATCTTCAAACCATTTTGAAAGACCTGAGGGTCCGGCGAGGCCAGGGGAATGTTACACTCTCTTTCCCCGATTGGAATCTTTCTGGACTGGTTCCCCCCACACCACTGCAGAGCACGTCAACGGACATGAACACCCCTGTGGTGGAATTAAGAAGACCTGAGCGAGTAAGAAGAAGATTGCTGGAAGAAGAGGCCAAAGAGGAAACCATCAACCCGGTGTCAGAAGAGGATGACGGCTGTTCGTGAAGAAAGTAATATTAAATAAACTGTATTGTGTCTTTTTTTGTTTCTGGTTACATGAATATATATATTGGTCCTTTCTTAAGAATCATTAGGTATTATTATTTTGGGCTTTCTAAAGTGAAATTATATTATTTGTATATTTGACATCTTGACAAATATTTAAACATTGTTTATGTTTTCAATGTTCATGTTAATGTGTCCTCTTAATTGTTTGTTTTTTGTACTTTCATTTTAGCTAAACCACATATATCTCTGACCAGACCCAGGATGGACAGAAAGATAGAAGATACCATCAACCCCTTTTAAATCATTCATCATTACTGCAAAGATATTTTGGTTTAAAGTAATATATCTCTTTTTATCTATCTATCTATCTATCTAATCTATCGGTATATATATGTATATATATATATATATATATATATATATATATATATATATATATATAATGTAACAAAGGGAGGCATTTATCTGACAAGATGCAGAGAAAGCATAGAAACAGAATAAAACATTGGCGCAGTTATGCACCTAGATTGAGATTAAACCAGGTAAAAACTTATGTGTAGTTTAAAGTTTGGTTAACTTACATGATTTTGAAAGCTCCTTCCTCTCAGCAAACAGACAGGGTGTGTAGGTTAGTGCAAACAGAGCCAGTGATGGGTGTTTCCTTGTAAAGAGAAGGTGGGTGTGTCACCTGCCCATCAAGCTAAGGCTGGGGGAGGAGTATCATGTATAAAAGCTTGATTGTGTTATTTGTTCAGTGAGACCAATGCTGGGGAAGCTGGCTGGTCTTGAGAGAGCTGGTCTATGTGTAGCTAGCGTTTAGGGTCTCCACAATTGCTGTGAAATTCATATGGTGTCAAATACATTTTAACCATCCTGACAATAAAGCTGCATAAAAAGAAGAAGTTGTTTACCCTTTATGGCAAAGAACCTGGAACACACCATTGAAGGCATGTACAGATTGAGGTAATAATTATGTAAAGTTTTATGTATTAGAAATAGAGATATACATACATATGTAATGCCACTACCAGATGTGAATGCATAGGATAGCTCGTCACTGCTGAATTAACTTAAAATACAAACATTTTGTGAAACAACAATGTACATGTGGTTTTTGTTTTACAAAAAAATCATTTTTAGGCTAACATATTAGTTCTTTTACATAGCTAATATAATCCCCCCCCTCCCCAAAAAAAGGAAAAACTAAAGGTGGAATTATATCAATCACAAAATCTTAATGACCCCCAATGATTTCTTACAAATACCTGTCTAACTCCTCCCTATTGTAATGGTTACTATAAAATTGTGAATTCATTGCAGCTTTAACATATTTTCTGTTTGATTTGTTACAGATATCATTGAAGAATATGTAGATGTCACTGACAAATGACTTAAAGCAAAGTAAAGGCACCGACATAGAAGATTGTAATGTTATATTCAATAAAAATTTGAAAGAAAATTGTTTCTTTTTTTTGTAGATAGATACACCTTAACACAAAAATCTGTATAAATAAAATGTAAAAATTGTACTTAGGTAGAAACGTCACAATACAGTTGTGGTGGTAAACATCTTCACTGTAGACGTGTATTTTTCAGTTCAGGTATTCTAAAAAGGTTGATGGGCACTGTCCTTAATCACATAATAGAGATCAATGTTCAGTAGGTAAGTGTTTGGTCATAAAACCAAAATAAGTTTGGGTGTAATCACTATCATTAATCCATATTAATATAGCTATTTGGTAGATTTATGTTTTCATATTTAATCTTTTAAGAGTTGGAGTAACTCAGGGATGATTTATTTTTAATGAAAAATTATATTTAACACACTTTTAAAAATATAGGTGAGTTTAGAACATTATCTTTTTTGGAGCTATATTGGGATGAAATGATCTCATGAAAGTTGTATTAATTTAGTTTGGTCAACACTTATTTTCACTAAAATCCAGTTGCTGTTTTGTAAACTAATTACATTCAGGTTGAACATATATATAATAATAAACCATTACACTTTTAATATTGGGTACCTGATAAAAGAAAGGTAAAATATCATTTATTTTTTACATTTATTAATAAAAGCAAACATTGTTTTGTCACAAAACACATTCCTGATGACTCCTTTCCATCTGCGAGGTCAGTTTACGTGAAGAATCTCAGAGAGGTACTGGTCACTTATTTAAATGAAATATTACTATAATTTCCTGTTTTTTAAATTTAGCTTAAATTATGGAAAATGTATTATTAATTTTTGGTACCTCACTGCTGATCTCTGCTTACTAATCTACTTTATCAGAAAACAGCTGCTCCATGCTGATACGTTTCATTGTTTGGGAGATCTTAGAAAATGAAAATTGGATGTCAGTAATGCATTCAATTAAAATGCATTTTTCATTTCATCATTAAAAAAATAAAATAAGAGTCAGTAATTTTGTCAAAACAATTATGTTATCATTTGACAAATCCAGTTCACATCATTCCCTTACATATAACTTTAGAACAACAATTTAACATTCTGTGAAATGGAAAAAAAAAACCACATACTCACCATGGCAGATTTATTTGTTTTCTTACCCATGATCATGCAATGAACCAAGATATCCTCTTTGGTAAAAGCTATACAGTTGTGCTTCATTCCTGTATATTGGATGACAATGCTATATTTTTATTATTTCACACTTTCTTGAACAGATAAATATTAATTTTGGGTTAAATATTCACATTACTTACATGAAATAAAATCTTCTATTCCACATTGACGTACCTAAGTTCCGAGCTCCACCAACCTGTACTACCTCAGTAGAAAGGTCCAAATCCAAAGAAATCTCTGGATCTATATCAACCCCCAATCGGTTTGCAATACAAATATTGTGCAGAATAGCACAACCAATAATTATATCACAAACTTTAGAGGGCAAATATAAAAGCACACCGCCGGACCTGTCTAAACAGCAAAACCGGCTTTTAAGGGCACCAAAGATTCTTTCAATAACACCCCTGGTACTAATGTGTGCTGCTTGGTACCTTTTTTCTGTTTTAGATACAGGGTTACTTAATGGAGTCAGCAACCAGGACTGGCTTCCATATCCTGCGTCTCCTAAAAAAAAAACTTTTTTTGTTTTTTTTAGCTCAATTAATTTCTTTGAATAAATAGCACATTGTAAAAAAAATTAAAATAATTGTACTTACCAAGCATCCAGCCATGTGGAAAGGATCTTGCTTCAAAATTTCGGAACAACGACTACTGTTGCAAGAAGAAGGAGTCATGCGATGAACCTGTAAAACCGACAACAACATTGGTGATTTTTTGTTTGGCATCACAAACCATCTGAACATTTATGGCATGGAAGTATTTTCAATTACAAAAACTGTCTTCCATTCGGCAGGGTGGTGTAAGTGCAATGTGAGTGCAATCAATTGCACCCAGCACATTGGGCATTTGAGCCAAAGCATAAAAATCAGCTTTGACCTCACGCCACTCATTGGCACACTGCAGGAAATTAATAAAATGTGCTGTGTGCTATTTGAGGGCTTTTAGGACCTGGAACAGAATCCTAGAAAAGCTGGGTTGGGAAAACCTGCCAATAAGTGCCAAGGTGGGCTGAAATGTTCCTGAAGCCAAAAAATGCAAAGCACCAAGCAGTTTGGCAAGTCCAGGGACTACTTGCTTAGTAGTGGCACGATGTTCCAGGTCCTCTTTTACAACCTCATACAGGTTGCAAATTACTGAGGAGGATAGGCGATTGTCACGGCGCTTACCTGCTCCAGCGCCGATTCCCCGCTCTGTACGGCCGCACTTCCGGGTGGGTCCCGGCGGAGGTCAGCTGATCTCTGGGCGGGGAATTCAAAAATCTACTTCAGCGCTGCTCTGACACACTGTCTGTGTCAGAGCAACTTGTTTCCTGTATCTGGCTGCATCTCCTGTGTTCTGATCCCCCTGGTGTTTTCCCTGGTTACCTGTTTCTCTGTGTACTGAACTGGCTATACTCCTGACTACTCTTCTGCCTTATCCCTGGTACTGCATAACGGACGGATCTCTGTGAACCGAACTGGCTATACTCCTGACTACTCTTCTGCCTTATCCCTGGTACTGCATAACGGACGGATCTCTGTGTACCGAACTGGCTATACTCCAGACTATTCTTCTGCCTTATCCCTGGTACTGCATAACGGACGGATCTCTGTGTGCCAAACTGGCTATACTCCAGACTACTCTCCTGCCTTATCCCTGGTACTGCATAACGGACGGATCCCTGTGTACTGAACCGGCTATTCGGAACTACGCTTCTGCTCCTGGGGCTGCACAGCGGATTGATTCCTGTATACCACCAGCTTCTACTCTGGGCAACCACCTCCTGAATATACGGTTAGTGATTCCAGTTATCAATTTCCCTGTGGATCTGATCGTGCCTCTGTATGTTCATCTCATAGAACTCTTTCCTTACGTCAGTAGGCTAACCTGGGGGCCGCGACCTGCGGTTCTCCGGCAGCAAAACCCACCCTGCCTTGCGGCGGTTCTTGGAGAAGACCGGGAGGGCCGTTAGACTCCGCGCCCTAGGAAAGCCGGCGTTAATACTTACTAAGGTAATCTTGAAACCTAACAGTTTGCTCTGACCCCCAATATATCTATCTGATGGACGGATCCGGGAATCCCTCTGCTAGGGAGTTATTGGAACACTTAGCTGCCCGGGTAGAGGAACAGGACAAGAACCAGGCACAGTTACTTCAATTTCTTCAGAGCATGTCTGCTCGTCTGGACACCCTTCAGGGTGCGGTTTCAGCTCAGGCAATCCAGGCAGCGGTACCTTATCCGCCACTTATTCCTCCTCAACCTGCTATGGCCCAGGAGGGTGGTGCCGCTCCTCTCCCGGCAAATTCCCAACTTCGCATCCCTAACCCTCCAAAATTCGATGGGGATCCCAAGGCCTGCCGTGGATTTTTAAATCAGTGTGACATCCAGTTCGAACTCCAACCAGGGAACTTCCCTACAGAAAAAGCTAAGGTAGCATACATCATTTCTTTACTTACCGGTCAAGCTCTTGCCTGGGCATCTCCCCTATGGGAACACAATGACCCTTCACTACATAACTGTTCCACCTTCCTGGAGGCCTTCAGACATGTCTTCGATGAACCGGGAAGGGTTTCCAGCGCTGCTTCTGGCATCCTTCGTCTGCACCAAGGATCTCTGACCATAGGCCAGTATGCTCTCCAATTTCGTACTATGGTGGCTGAGCAACGTTGTAATAATGAGGCTCTGGTAGCCACCTTCTGGCAGGGTTTGACAGACCGCATCAAAGACGAACTGGCAGGTCGTGAACTCCCAACTTCTCTGGATGCTTTGGTCTCTTTATGTAACCAGATTGACATCAGATTCCGTGAGCGCTCTCAGGAGAAAGAGAGTTCTCGTCGTTCTCCTTTTCGTCTGATTCCACGTTTTCAGAGTCCGGTGATGCCTGAGGAGGAGCCAATGCAGTTGGGAAGAGCTCG
This sequence comes from Mixophyes fleayi, assembly GCF_038048845.1. Classification (NCBI taxonomy): domain Eukaryota; kingdom Metazoa; phylum Chordata; class Amphibia; order Anura; family Limnodynastidae; genus Mixophyes; species Mixophyes fleayi. The sequence continues at coordinate 119,871,906 of NC_134406.1, read as the reverse complement.
GCTCTCTCAGGAAGAGAGAGAGAGGCGATTCAAAAATCGTTTATGTCTTTATTACGGAGAACCTGGTCATTTGCTAAACAATTGTCTTAAACGTCCGGGAAACGATCGAACCTAACTGAGGATGGAGAGTCCAAGTTAGGTGTACGTATTCCCTCTCCTGTTGATTCTAGTTTTTCTATCCAAGTTCTGTTACAATCCGTTGACAAACAGCTTTCTCTTCCAGTACTCATTGATTCCAGAGCAGCAGGAAACTTCATAAGAGCTGACTTAGTGGAGAAGTTGTCTGTACCTACCCTTCCGTTGGATCCCCCAATTGCTTCCACAGCCATCGATGGGAACCGCATCAGTGGAGGATCGCTCAAGAAACGTACCATCAAGCTCTCTCTCCGGATAGGAGCCTTGCATACCGAATCCATTTACTTGTTGGTCATCCCAGAGGCTATTAATCCTCTCATTCTTGGTCTTCCGTGGCTCCAACTTCACTCCCCTACATTGGACTGGCACAAGCCAGAAGTTCTCGCCTGGGGCCCGGCTTGTGATTCTCGCTGCCTTCCCAGGATCAATAAACTCACCAATAATGAATCCTCATCACTGCATACGTCCACTGGTATTCCCCCTCAATACCGTTCATTTTCGGATGTGAAAAGGAGGCCTCCAAATTATCTCCCCATAGGCCTTGGGATTGTTCTATTGAGCTGTCACCAGACAAAATACCACCCAGAGGACGTGTTTTTTCTTATCATTGCCAGAATCCAATTCCATGTCTATATATATATAGAAGAAAATCTAGAAAGGGGCTTCATTCGAAAATCATCCTCCCCTGCAGGGGCAGGCTTTTTCTTTGTAAAAAAAAAAGACGGGGGTCTACGCCCATGTATAGATTATCGTGGGCTGAATGCCATTACTGTGAAAAACAAGTACCCGTTACCATTGATCTAAGAGCTATTTGATAGAATAAAAGGGGCTGTTATTTTTTCCAAACTAGACCTGAAGGGTGCCTACAATTTGATCCGTATTAAACGAGGGGTGAATGGAAAACAGCGTTCAATACCCATGATGGATACTTTGAATATTTAGTCATGCCCTTTGGGTTATGTAATGCTCCCGCAGTGTTTCAAACCTTCATCAACGAAATTTTTCAAGATTTTCTCTACCAGTTCGTGGTGATTTACCTGGATGATATCCTGATATTCTCTCCTGACATCGTGTCGCACCGCCATCATATTTCCTTGGTGCTTGAACGTCTTCGTTTATATCAGCTGTTCTGTAATTTGGATAAATGTATTTTTGAAAAGTGTCATCTTCCCTTTCTTGGACACGTGATCTCTGGGTCTGGACAATGCATGGATCCCGAGAAATTAAAGGCGGTTTCTGAATGGCCTCAACCGATGGGTCTGAAAGCGATCCAACGTTTCATAGGCTCCGCTAATTATTATCAGCATTTCATCAAAGGCTTTTCTTCAGTGATCGCACCCATTACTGCACTAACTAAGAAAGCTATCAATACTAAACTTTGGCCTCCTGAGGCAGAAAAGGCCTTGTCTTCCCTAAAAGAAGCATTCACGACAGCTCCCATCCTTCATCAACTGGATCCTACCTTTCCTTTCTTTCTTGAGATCGATGCATCCTCTGTGGGAGTAGGGGCTATCTTGTCACAGAAGGACTCCTCTGGAAGATTGTCTCCATGTGGTTTCTTTTCCCGTAAACTTTCTGATACTGAAAAAAATTATGGCATCGGAGATAGGGAACTCCTGGCTATCAAATTAGCCTTAGAGGCGTGGAGACATCATTTGGAAGGAGCTAGATTTCCTATCACGATTTTTACAGATCACAAAAATCTTTTATATTTGCAAACGGCTTCTTGTTTAAACCCTCGGCAAGCCAGATGGTCCTTGTTTTTCTCCCGTTTTGATATATCATCACCTTTAGACCAGTATATAAGAATAAGAAAGCGGATGCTCTCTCGCGATCCTTTGATGCCACGGATGCTGTAGAAGATATTCCTAGGCCCATCTTGGGTCCCAAATGTATACTGGCCACCACCCCTGCTCATCTAGTGATTCCTCATGGGAAGACCTTTGTTTCTCCTCGTCTTCGGTCTAGACTTCTCAAGTGGGCTCACGCCTCTCGGTTCTCTGGTCATGCCAGGATCAAGAAGACTTTGGATTTCGTTTCCCATAATTATTGGTGGCCATCTATCCACTCTGATGTTCGGCAGTTTGTTACGGCTTGTTCCACCTGTGCTCAGAATAAGGTGCCTCGACAAGCCTCCTATGGGTTGTTGCAGCCTTTACCCATTCCGGACCGTCCATGGAGTCATCTCTCCATGGACTTTATTACTGATTTACCCCCTTCAAGAGGTTTTTCCGTGGTTTGGGTAGTCACAGATCGTTTCTCTCGAGCTGCTCATTTCGTACCTTTAAAAGGGCTCCCATCTGCTCCGGTGTTGGCACAACTTTTCATAAAGGAAATATTCCGCCTCCATGGTTGCCCAGAGGTCATCGTTTCATACCGTGGAACCCAGTTTGTTGCAAGATTTTGGAGAGCCTTTTCTCGTGTTTGTTGAATCAAACTGAATTTTTCCTCTGCATACCACCCCCAAAGTAACGGTAGAGGACTAATCAGGAGCTTGAAAAATTCCTCAGATGCTTCATTTCAGCTAAACATGACGACTGGGTTGATTTGTTACCTTGGGCAGAATTTGCTCACAATAATAATTCTCATGACTCTACATCGGTTTCTCCCTTTTTTGCTCTCCAAGGGTTTCATCCAAGAGTTCCTCCTTTTAATGATTTGCCTACATCCGGAATTCCTGCTGTAGATTCCATGTGGTCAAATTTCTCGTCCAGGTGGGGTATGATCAAACGTAACCTGCTTCACGACACTGCCATCAGCAAAAAGACGTTTGATAAGAGAAGAAGACCTTCCCCATTACTCTCTCCTGGTGATAAGGTATGACTATCTACGCGAAATCTTTGCCTGTTGGTTCCTTCTAGGAAATTTGCTCCCCGTTTCATTGGGCCCTTCAAGATCTTAGAAATTATCAATCCAGTAGCCTTCAGATTAAAATTGCCTCCTACCTTGAGAATTCCTAACGTGTTTAACATTTCTCTCCTCAAGCCACTTGTAATTTTCAAATTTTCCTCTTCCAAGAGACCTCCTGCCGCTGTCTCTGCACAAGATCATGAATTTGAGGTCAAGGAAATCCTAAACTCTCGCATCTTCAGAGGTTCTCTACAGTTTCTGGTTGATTGGAAAGGTTACGGACCAGAGGAGCTTTCATGGATTTTGGCACGTGATCTACATGCTCCAGTACTGTTAAAGAGGTTCCATGCCAAATTTCCTCAGAAACCTTACAGCCTGTCCGGTGGCCATCCTTAATGGGGGGCACTGTCACGGCGCTTACCTGCTGCAGTGCCGATTCCCCGCTCTGTACCGCCGCACTTCCGGGTGGGTCCCGGCGGAGGTCAGCTGATCTCTGGGCGGGGAATTCAAAAATCTACTTCAGCACTGCTCTGACACACTGTCAGTGTCAGAGCAACGTGTTTCCTGTATCTGGCTGCATCTCCTGTGTTCTGATCCCCCTGGTGTTTTCCCTGGTTACCTGTTTCTCTGTGTACTGAACTGGCTATACTCCTGACTACTCTTCTGCCTTATCCCTGGTACTGCATAACGGACGGATCTCTGTGAACCGAACTGGCTATACTCCTGACTACTCTTCTGCCTTATCCCTGGTACTGCATAACGGACGGATCTCTGTGTACCGAACTGGCTATACTCCAGACTATTCTTCTGCCTTATCCCTGGTACTGCATAACGGACGGATCTCTGTGTACCAAACTGGCTATACTCCAGACTACTCTTCTGCCTTATCCCTGGTACTGCATAATGGACGGATCCCTGTGTACTGAACCGGCTATTCGGAACTACGCTTCTGCTCCTGGGGCTGCACAGCGGATTGATTCCTGTATACCACCAGCTTCTACTCCGGGCAACTACCTTCTGAATATACGGTTAGTGATTCCAGTTATCAATTTCCCTGTGGATCTGATCGTGCCTCTGTATGTTCATCTCATAGAACTCTTTCCTTACGTCAGTAGGCTAACCTGGGGGCCGCGACCTGTGGTTCTCCAGCAGCAAAACCCACCCTGCCTTGCGGCGGTCCTTGGAGAAGACCGGGAGGGCCGTTAGACTCCGTGCCCTAGGAAAGCCGGCGTTAATACTGACTAAGGTAATCTTGAAACCTAACAGCGATAAAGTTTTTCTCACCTCCTCCTCAGGCAATCCATCAAGCAAGCGCCTACTTGCCTCAATTGACAATGCTGCCATTGCCTGTCCACCATTCTCTCCCACAGTCTCTCCCTCTTCCATACTCACATTCACACCACATGCATCAACATTCTCTCCAGCCACTCCCACATTTACATCGCCTTGCACTGCATCCAAAGCAGTCTCCTCCATATATGCAGCAAACATGTAAATCCACACTGTGTCCATGAATGGCTAAATTGAAAAAGAGACACTAAACTATAGAAAGGATAATTAAACTAAACTAAACTACTAAACTATTAACTATTTCTTTACACCAAAAAATGTAGGGAGTCAGGCCTGTTTGTGCAGGGGAAGAATGGGCCTGTAAGAAGCACTAGTTTTTATTACTTGGATGAAGTGATTAATTTATATGTATATTTAGCTAATTTTTAAATGATAAACAACACAAAACAAACAATATGATTCGTGTCGTTGGAAATACTCGATAATCCAGCAGAAATTACCCCAGTAAAATGCAGAAGAAGGTGGTTTGCCCAAAAAAATCACTCAGCCAACAGTTCTTCTTTAAAAAAGCTGTCCTTCACCACTGTCAACTCCAGTGATTAGAAAAAAAAGTGTGTTCTATTTAAAATAAAGGACTGCACTATTAAGATATTTTTCAAATGGGAAATAAGTAAACTTTTATATTTTTTTATCCTGCTTTTTTAAAATATATTTCATCCTTTTGATTTTTAAATATAATAAGAAAGAACTTAGTTAAATTTTTTTACTTTATTATTTTTTAATTTAATTTTTTTTTTATTTTTAACACACCCCAAAGAGGTGCAAGATAAAACAGCATATTGGCCTATTTAACGTGCCGCATTAAAAAACAATTGAATAGCTTTTAGCGTGGCTGCCTCTCGCCCACCCTATACTTTCAATAGACCTTCTACTTGAGCGCGATAGGACCGTTTGAGGGGAAAAAAACGGTTCGGCAGAAATGGAATTGAATCGCGGGTAACGTTAACCCGCTCGAAAAATTATAAAAAACGTGTTAAAATGAATTAACGTGGTGTTGAAAAAACCTGCGGTCAAAGGAATACCCCCCCCGATAAGTGTATTCTACATAGATAGATGAAGGTGCAGGCCAACTTTGTCTATTTAGTTTTATCTAGTCTTTGAAGTTTTTCTAGTTGGTGCACTCCACCTTTGTCGATCATGATCCAAATTTATTTATATAGCGCCATTAAATTATGTTACACTTTATAATTGGTTATCTCTCTAGTTCTCTAATCTGTATATGTGATATTTATACACTTCATATTCATATAAATTCCATATTGATATACATGACATATATTATGACATATATTATACAAATTTTTATACTTGCAAATATATACGAGTGACGAGTCCCCTTGTTTCATTCACAAGGACAGCATGGTGGGTTAGTGGTTATCACTTCTGCCTCACAGCACTGGAGTCATTTGTATGTTCTCTCCTTGTTTGCGTGGGTTTCCTCCGGGTGCTCTGGTTTTCTGCCACACTCCCAAAAAACATACTAGTAGGCGAATTGGCTGCTATTAAATTGATCTTAGTTTCATGCGGTCTGTCTGTGTATTATTAAAGTAATTTTATCATTTTCAGATAAGCATTGCATAGGCGATTGTATTGTGTTTCTAATGCACAAAGTAATTTATTTTAGCAGATGTAAATAGTCAATAATTCAATACATTATTATGATATGATACAGTACAGTACAGCCAATACCAAAAGATAAATACATACCGCTGCTATCGCATGCGCTCGCTGCGCACCCACGGGACCCAGTGGACAGTATATCTGTTAGAATACTGCGATCAGTGAAGACTGAGGACTGGGTGCACAGCTATGATCATATATACACATTTAGTGTTACAGAGAACAATGCAAATGACGTGGCTTGCTTCTATAGGTCCAGAAATCAGATGTGTCCAGGCTAAACAGGTCATAGGCTGATTCAATCTAAGGAATCCAAAGGTGGGGGTCGTCTCTCCAGGGGATGAGCTCCTTTCTTCCCGCCAATGCTCCAGTTACATCTTAGTAAATTAGCATTTCATAGCCAGCATCATACAAAGGTTTATTCCCTAACATCAATAACAAGAGTATGCAATATGCGATCTCTTCAGCGATGGAACGGGACAGCTGCTGATGAATAGGGTTTTAATATGATACTAGGCATGATACCTTTCCTATAACCTGAACCTTGAATATCACTGAAGTGTACATATAATCATAATATATATAGACTAATAATAAACCAAATACTATCTGCTCATAAATTACAGTGTAACGGTACCAATATGAATATGAATTATATAAATAACTAAACGTTGTAATGCGAGTGTGTGCGTGCGTATTTTACAGTGCGATCGCACCATGTCACATGTTACGTGGCGTACGGATCTGTGTTACGTGGCGTACGGATCGCAATCGCACGGCAAAACAATATTAACCAATATACTTTCGTTCATCCAATTATACGACTTCGACAGTATGTTAGTAAAACTAGACTGTAAGCTCCTATGGGGCAGGGATTGATGTGAATTAGATCTCTGTATAGTGCTGTGGAATTAGTGACACTTTATAAATAGCTGATGATGACGGGCAGCATTATGGCACAAATTTCTATTCAGCAAGATCTACCTTACTCAAACCATAAAACGCACTTATAATAAAACAAGGTGTTTGAAAACTCGGCTCTTGGCTCCTGGTGAATAACCTACCCAATGATAAGTGCATATAAAAGTCTGGGGAGGATATTCATTTTGACAGCATTCATACAGACTATCTAGGGGATAATGACCCCACAGTAAGATCTGATTTATTTTAGAAGAGAATGCAGGGAAAGTTAGCTTGGAAGAGCTTTTCAGCCAGATCTACCCTTCTCATACCATAAAAAGCACTTTCAAAAAACCTGGTAAAACAAGGTATTTGAAAGCCCGTCTCTTTGCTTCTGGTGAATACTTTGCCCAAAGATAAGTGCAGAGTATAGAAATAGATGAAGGTGCTGGCCATCTTTGTCTATTCGGCTTTATCAATGTCTGTATTAACTTATTAATTAACTGTATTAATATATATTCTACCACTGTCCATCCAATGAACGCTGCCTGTTTCTGGTGCATAAGTGTCTATGATGGATGCTCTGTTACATACTTTCTTTATTATGAAGCAGATCAGAGAGTAGAGAGGTATGATTAAAGATATCCCCTTTTAATGAATGTACATGTCATTAAAGTGCTTTAGTCAATAGTGCCATAATCATCTATTGTGTCCCCTAGTCTCGGGATTGTATCTGTATTTTTTTATATAATTTTTTATTTCCAATGGTCAGTCAAGAAAATACAGACAGCAAAACGATAATACTGTATAACATACATAACATACATAATGAAAACAAAACAGTTATTGTGATATATCGAATATGAGGGAAACATTAGACAAAAAAATTACCAGTTTTTACAGTTTAGAGAGCGATATTAAAAGTACGGTGTAGGAACAAAAGGAATTGTGGGGGGGGGGGGGGGGGGGTGTGTGGGGGGGACCTCGAAGTTGGGAAATTATTATTTATTAGTATCTTTAATTTATAAGGCGCCACAAAGTGTCCGCAGTGCCGTACATGGCATACAAAAAACAGCAAGCCATGACACAACATGATACAGAGAGAACAAAAAAATGAACAAAAATTTATACACACACAGGTAACATGGTAATACAAATCAAATTATTACTGGGACAATGAGTGAAAGTGATGGTAGAAATCAGCAAGAAGTAGGCCGAAGCTTAAGAAAGAAGGGCTAGGGAAGCAGGTCAAGAGGTACAGAGGGTGATGAAATAGTAGAAGGAGCACACAAGGAAAGAGAGCCCTGCTCCTGAGAGCTTACATCCTAAAGAAAAGGGGGAGACACAAATAGAGTGGTACTAACTGGGGGAGAGAGTTAGGAGGAGGACTGATAGACTTGAATAAAGAAATGAGTCTTAAGGGCACGCTTGAAGCCTTTGAGAGTAGATGCTAATCTGATGGAATGTGGAAGATCGTTCCACAGCTGGGGAGCAGCCCAGGCAAAGTCCTGGAGATGGGAGTGTGAAGAGGGGATCAGTGAAACAGTGAGGCAGCGGTCACAGGCAGAGTGGAGGGGGTGGCTAAGATTGTAGGTAGAGATGACATTGGAGATGTAGGGAGGGGAGGATTGATTAAGAGCTTTAAACGTGAGGGTGAGGAGTTTACATTTAATTCTGTAGGCTATGGGGAGCCAATGTAGTGACTGTAGGAGGGAAACAGCAGAGATAGAGCGACAGGAGAGAAAAATGAGGCGGACAGCAGCATTGAGGATTGACTTAAGAGGGTCAAGGTGAGAATCAGGCAGGCCACAGAGAAGGAGTAGTCAAGGCGAGAGATTACAAGCGAGTGAACGAGGGTTTTCGTAGCTTCAGTGGTGAGAAAGGTGAACCTTGGATATATTCCGAAGGTGGAAGTAGCAGGATTTTGAGAGGGACAGAATGTGAGGCTTGAAGGAGAGGGAGGAATCAAGGATGACCCCAAGGCATCGGACTTGAGGGACAGAAACGAGGGTAGTGTTATTAACAGAAATAGAAACGGGGGGGGAGGTGGAAGAGTCCTGGAAGGGTGAAAGACGATAAGTTCAGTTTTGGAAATGTTGAGTTTAAGGCAGCGTAGGGACATCCAAGATGAGATGACCGAGAGACAGCAGAAGACATGAGACAGAAGGGAAGGGGAGAGGTCAGGGCATGAAAGATAGATTTGGGTATCATCAGCATAGAAGTGGTACTGGAGGCCAAAGGAGCGGATGAGGACACCTAGGGAGGAGGTGTAGAGGGAGAAAAGCAGGGGGCCAAGAACGGAACCTTGAGGAACGCCAACAGGTAAGGGAAGAAGGGGGATGTGGAGTTATGTGTAGAAACTGAGAGGGTGCGGTTGGTAAGGTAAGAGGAAAACCAAGAGAGGACAGTGTTACAGAGGTCTATAGAATTGAGAGTTTGCAAAAGGAGTGCGTTGTCAATGGTATCGAAGGCAGCAGAGAGGTCAAGAAGCATAAGAAGGGAGTAGTGTCTTTTGGATTTAGCAAGGAGTAGGTCAATAGTGAGGGCAGTTTCAGTGGAGTGGAGGGGGCGAAAACCGGATTGGAATGGGTCAAGGAGGGAGTGAGAAGAGAGAAAGGAGGTGAGACGGTTGTAGACAACCCGTTCAAGGAGTTTGGAGGCAAAAGGAAGAAGCAAAATAGGGCGGTAATTAGAGAGAGAGAGGCGGGATCAAGGGACGGTTTCTTGAGTATAGGGGAGACAAGTGCATGTTTAAATGAGGAGGGGAAGATTCCTGAGGAGAGGGATAGGTTGAGGAGGTGGGCAAGTTGGGACTAGGCTTCAAGAGAGAGGGAGTGGAGGAGGTGGGAGGGGATTGGATCCTGTGGGCAAGTGGAGGGGGATGAGAAAGAGAGAAGGGTATGGACTTCATCAGCAGATACCGGAGTGAAGGAAGAGAAGGAGGGTTAGCTAGCAAGAGGGGAGGGGAGAAAGGAGATAGCAGTCGCAGAGGAGGGGGGGAAGGTGGACAGGGTGGGAAGGGAGGGGCGAGAGGGTGGAGTAAGAAGGGCCTGCTGGGAGAAGTCATGACGTATAGACTCAATCTTGGAGGTGAAGTAGGTAGCAAAGTCGACAGCAGAGAGCGTGGGGGGAGTGGGAGAGGGGAGAGGAGGGAGTTGGAGGTGGCAAAAGGCTGATGGGGGATGGAGGATTGGGAAGAAATGAGAGCTTTAAAGAAGGATTGTTTAGAGTGCGGTAGGGCCGAACTGTAAGAGGGAAGTATGAACTTGCAATGGAGGAAGTCAGCATAAGTGCGTGACTTTCTCCAGAGCCGTTCTGCACTGCAGGAGCATTTTTGAAGATAGCAGGTAAGATTACTTGAAAAGTACTTGTCTCAATCAATGTCAGAATGCATGGTTCTAATAATAGCGCAGCTGTCAGCTATAGAAATAGCATGTTGGCACAACATTACCTGGCACTGTTTATCACGCATCTCACCAGTTAATTCCATTCTGATTCTTATGTACATTGGTTTCCCTTGGTTATTGCTATCTGCTGTACAGCTGTTATGGCTGACGGCAAGTGTCAAAAACTTGTAGAACAGGTCACAGATGTCTGCGCCTATAGCAGCCACCGTTCCCATAAAGCTGAACGTGCTCACAGGTACTTGGATGCCCCCAGGTCTTAAGCTCAAAATAGTACAAGTTTATAACCCTACCGCAGCGCAGGCGAGGGCCAGGTGGAAGAATAGCAAAGTCCAAACAGGCCGAGGTCAAGGGGTACAGCGGGCAGCGGTGGTGTAGTTCAGGCAAAAGGTCAGGGCTGGTGGCAAACAACAAATCCAGGTAACAGGCAGAGATCAAGGTCTCGGGTAATAAAGCAGAGTCCAGTACACGGTCCTAGGTCATACACGGCAAGATCAATTCAAAGGCAGAGAAGAGGAACAGAGCAGGGAGCAGGTAAGTATGCACAGAGCAGGAACTATAACCAGCAGTGAGGCCCAGTCCTCACTGCCTTAAATACTATGATGGACAAATCAGAAAGGAGGAGGACAGGGCTGACAATCAGCCTCAGGAGGCTGCTAAATAATTACTTAGAACTAGCATAGGTCATATTACAAACCAGGAACATGTACGAATGACAAATAGAATCATGCGAGAGCTCACCCCTTGAGTTGGAGGATGTCCCTACACCCTCCTACTCTATACCACAAAGATAATACTAATGGGAGCGCCGGGCCTGGATACATGCAAACAAACAAATTGCTTGAGGGATTGGTTGACCCTCTCGGTTTGTCTGTTGGACTGTGGGTGATATCCTGAACAAAAACAGATAGTATTAGTAAGATTTTCCTCAAAACCAGGGTTGGTTAATTTTGGATGATTATAATGGTTCATGTGTGGACACTGCTATGGACGTTTATTTGCAAACTGCCCTAAAATATTTGGGCCCAGCGGACATTACAACTAAAATGCAACTCATACAGCAGTTCCAGGAGAAGGAAGCTGACCGTCAGGAGAGAGAGAGGCGTGCTGCTATGGAGGCAGCAGAGAGGCGTGCTGCTATGGAGGCAGCAGAGAGGCGCGCTGCTATGGAGGTAGCAGAGCGCCAAGCAGAGCGACAGGCAGAAAGAGAAGCTGCCGAGCGAGAGGCAGAGAGGAGATATGAGCTGGAGCTTGCCAAGCTCAAACGCCAGCCAGAAGCCATAGAGACTGGTATTAGCAGACCCCTTCCAGAGAATTTCCCTGTATTGGAAAAAGACGGGAATTTGGATGCATTTTGCGAGGATTTGAAAAAACATGACGACAGTATGGACTGGCCAAAGATCAGTGGGCACAATATTTAACCCCGGGTTTGCGAGGTAAAGCATTAGAGGTCTTTGCAGATCTTCCACCTGATATGGACGGAAATTATGAGGCAATCAAAAGTGCCCTGTTGCAACGTTTTAATATCACGCCAGAGGCGCATAGACAGAAATTCCGAGATTTAAAACGCAGTGCCTCGGACACTTATTCAGGACTGGTGGCCCAGCTGTGTGCTTCCTTCAAACAGTGGATTGGAGGTTTACAGATCACCACCTTTGATGCTCTGCAAGATTTGATGATCCAAGAGCAGTTCCTTACCCTGTGCCCAGCTGATGTGAAGGAATGGGTAGTGGATCAGGACCCTACATCATCTGCGTAAGCAGCTAGACTGGCTGACAAGTACACTGTCACCCGGGCACCTGCAGCTAAAAGAGGGACCTTTGTGCCAGGACAGTTTGCCTGGAAAGGGGGCCGGCCAGGAGGATCAACGCCACCCCCCTCAACACCATCACCCACTGTTTCTTCATCTTTTGGGAGAGTTGGGGCAAAGCCTGTTTTGGGAGACACCCGCCGGTGTTTTGTGTGCAACCAGGTGGGACACATTAGTACCGCCTGTCCGGAAAAGAAGACCAGTACACCCTCCTTTGGCGGGGTGTCACGGGCACTAGGAGTCTTTACCCAGGAAATCACCAGATGGTGGCTTACCAGAGTAATATAGGTGGTAATAGGTACTCTGGTAGCAGGGTGACAACGGAACAGGAAGAACAGCAGATGGTGAGAGAATGCTCAGGAAAAGTCTATGACTAGCAGCACTGGTAATGAATATATAACTGTACACGAGGAACCAGATGGACAAGGAAACGTGAGGGTAGTCAGTGGTCTGCGTATAGCAAGTTGTACCACTGCTATAGTGAGGAGGAATGTCCAGAGGTAACGAGGAGGCAGTGAGAGTCAGCGGTCTGCGTATAGCAAGTTGTACCGCTGTCTAGGTGAAGGAATGGAATCCAGGTGGAGGTAGATAACAGGGAAGTCAGTGGTCTGCGGATACCAAGTTGTACCACTGCTTATGTGAGAGGATACTTGAAACTGGTGTCACAGGGAACAGGAGTCAGTGGTCTGCGTCAGCAAGTTGTACCACTGCTATATATATGTGAGGAGGGGCACGAGGAGATGAATGTAAAGCAGAGTATACACGGGGCACACAGAACTTGATCCCACGATGATATCCACAATACAACGATAACTGACAAGCACTGCTTAAGTATACAAAGTCACAATAACTATCCAGGCAATAGGAAACAAAGTCAATGGTAACAATAGCTTCAGTGGATAGGAGGCTCCGGAGGAGAACACAACTCAGTCCAGATGGATATGCAATACACAAGCAAAGTCAATGGAAAGTATGCATACCGCGGTTCAGGAGAGCAGGCTGTCAGAGAGGCGTGCAGGGATACCTGAACGGCTGAAGGCCGGCAGGAGGAGAGACCACTGCAAGGTGGGAGCGGTAATCAAGTTGGTGCAGCGCACGGCAAGTAAACCAGCATGAATGAGGCAATACTCTGGAAGCAGTAGTAAAAGGAACTGGAACATGAAGAACACGGGAGAGTTGAGGCGCTCTGAACTCCAGTAGCAGAGATGGTAGCAGCGGAGCGCTGACCCGATGAACACAGGAGAGTTGAGATGAGCTGGAACTCTGTAGAGGCAATGGAGGCAGCGGATAGGAATCAGCTGGCTGCAGACACGATGAACACAGGGGAGTTGAGGTGAGCAGGAACTCTGTAGAAACAACGGAGGCAGCGGATAGGAATCAGCTGGTGCAGACACGATGAACACAGGAGAGTTGAAGTGAGCCTGGAAACTCTGTAGAAACAACGGAGGCAGCGGATAGGAATCAGCTGGTGCAGACACGATGAACACAGGAGAGTTGAAGTAAGTCTGGAAACTCTGTAGACACAACGGAGGCAGCGGATAGGAATCAGCTGGTGCAGACACGATGAACACAGGAGAGTTGAAGTAAGTCTGGAAACTCTGTACACACAGCGGAGGCAGCGGATAGGAATCAGCTGCTGCAGACACGATGAACACAGGAGAGTTGAAGTAAGTCTGGAAACTACAAACGAATAACAGGAATCAGCAGGAGCTGAATACACGAGGAAACACAGGAACACCTCAGAGGCTCATAGGAATGAGACTCCAAGATCAGGCAACGAGGTATTGACCTCAGGTGCTTTAAATAGGGAGTGTTGCCTGATCAGCCAATTAATGAAAAGGAACAGGTACTGAAGGCATGAAAGGGCTGCATATGCGCAGACCCTCAGGATGGCGGACGGCCGCGGTTCCTAAACACACGAGAAGTAGCACTCACAGTCCGGTGAGTGACACGGGGTACCTTCCCTGCAATCTTCACCAGCTGTCCTGTGTGCTACTCGAAAAGAAGGGGGCCGGAAGGACAACCTACAAACAGTCACTGTGGGTGACAAGGTAACTGTGGGGTTAAGAGACACTGGTGCGGATGTTGAGTTGGTGCGATCAGAACTAGTAGGGTTAGAGGACTTCATCCCAGGAAAGTGTATTTCTGTGCAAGGGGTGGAGGGAATTCACCTTACTGTACTGGTAGCCAAAGTTTACCTTGATTGGGGTACTGGAAGAGGTCTAAGAGATGTCGGGGTCTCGGATAATATACCTATAAATGTGTTACTGGGGACAGATTTAGGAAGAATGCTGTCTCAGTATGTCTGTAATGATGATGTTAATGCCACTCCTGTCACTGTGTCAGAATCAACTGAAAGTACCAAAGTTTGTGCCCAGGTAGCAGGAGGTGACAAGGAAAAGGTTTGTTCAATTACGCTTGAAATGTGTAAACCAGGATGTGACAGGGACAGGGAATGTCTTATTATATCTGATGTAGGTAATGATGCTAATGTCACTGTGTTAGAATCAGCTGAGAATACCAACATTTGTTCCCAGGCAGCAGAACATGACAGGGAACGGAAATGCCATATTGTACCTGAAGTGTGTAATGATTTTAATGCCGCCCATGTTACAGTACCAGAACCTGCTGAGAGTAACCATGTTTTTTCCCAGGCACAAGGAGGTGACAAGGAAAGAGAATGTATTATTGTACCTAATGCAATTAATGAGGATAATGCCAATAACAGTATTGTGTTAGAATCTAAACCTGTTTTTACACTGACATCTTGTCATGAGATAGGGACAGCGGATACTGTGATTGCAGATATTGGCATTAATACTGGTATAGATAATGTGCTTTCTAGAAATGGGACAGCTGACAATGTGATTAATTCTGCTGTGCTAGAGAAAGACAATGTTTCTACCCAGGTAATATGCTCAGGAGGTAGATATACAAGGTAACTGGCAGGGAGGGCAGAGCGAAGATGTGTGTTCTGTGCCTGAACCAGCTGTACACAGGGGTGTTGAGCATGTGGGGGAGACACATAGTCCTGTACAACGAGAAGTAGTGAGTGACAGCAATCCTTACATTGCTGCTGGGACCTGTAGTTCGAATGCTCACCACTTAGATCTTCATCTGAGTTCTGACCATTCATCTGAGTCTTCTACAGAGACAGGGGAGTCAGTTGCTAGCCCACATTTACCTAGTCAGACATGTAACAGCTTAGAGGAGGTAGATGAGGGGCCCAAAATCCCTGTTACTCTACACCCCCAGATAGATGAGTCCAAGGTGGAGGGGAGTGTCCTGTTCCTTAGACCCTCAGCTAAGAATCACATAGTGTATCCCACTGACAGGGAATCTTGTAGCGGGGAAGCAGAGCCGAGTGGGAGTAGGTCTTCTGCTGTGCCAGGATTAAGGGGCTCCCACTTACAGGAGTTTTTGTGGGAGGGAGACGTTCTCTCATCAGCACCCACAAAGAGACACAGTCAGTGAGAGGTACAGAGAGTGTAGGTAAGAATGCAGAGGTTAGCCCACAGATATTGCAGGACCAGAAGTCCCAGCTGTCTGAGATATTTAACCCCTCCTTAACCCTTCTCCCCAGAGAACCTATTGAGACCCAGCTAACAGCTATTCCATTTGAACCAGGTGGGATCTGTTGGAGATGGCTTGGGCAATGACCTGTCAGTCAATCCCCAAGCCATCTCTTAAAAAGGGAAGGTGTCATGTGCAAGCTAATTTTTAGGCATAAATCTGCAAATATATGTTTGTGAATTACTTCCTAGAAATAGTGTGTCATGGTTCTCTTAGAAGCTGTTAGATCAATGGGTTTTGTGTATGTTAAACTACCCAGAGGGGGCTGGTAGATAAGGGTAGCACCTTATACCATTTATGGCAGGACGCAAATGTGAAAGCCTTTGAGGATATCTCTTGCAAGACAATGAAATTTAAAACATGTTTGGGAGGCCCCAGACATGCCGACTGCAGAGACTGGGTCGTATGTTAATGACAGATTTAAGCTGAATAGGGTCACAGGAAAATATCATCTCATTTTCTCCAATATCATACCTACCAGATGCATGTGTGGTATGCAGAGGAAGGGTAACTTATGACCTGTTGTGTGGAGGTAAAATCATGTGTGTAAACCATACTGTTGAAAAGTTAGGACGGTGTAAAGAAAACTTGACTTAAAGGTATTCCAACAGCAGAGTCATAAAACCCTTATTTGCATTCTACCATCCTGTTGGTTCTGACCTCACAGGAAAGGGGGCTGGGGGGTCCTGTAGCTGGGTTTTAAAACTATAGTGTAAATGTAAGTCTTGGTTCACTCTGAGGGAGTCATTTGATTGAAGAGGTCCCATTTTTTTCTGCTTCTCCCAGCACCAGAACCTTGATTCTAAGTGAGGTATAAATTCTGTGTTTCATCCTTTTTATTTTATAAGAAATAATTGTACTATATTTGTATGTCTTTTATTATCTGTTTTATCTTAAGCATTGTGGATGTATTTTCCATATTAAATTACACTTAATAAGTTCTAGTCTCTGTGTTCTTACGAATTCACGGAACAGTTTGGTCCAGACGCTACTTAATTGAAACTGTGCAAACCTTGTGGTTTATGTGAACTCTGATTAAAGTAAATTGTGTTAGATTAATCCTAGGGAGAACCGAAGGCTTCCTAAATAAGAATGTCAGCTCTTGTCCGAAAGAACCTTGGTGGTGGCATAATTAGTATCGCAAAGCTAGTGGGTGGCATAGATAAGGAAGGATTTAATCATTTTAGACAGACCAGGTGGTTGTTTTTTTGGTTAACCCTGTGTCACATATGCATCACGCAGACTCAGGTGAGTGCTGTTCGTGACAGTATTGTTAAGAGGGAGCTTTAATTGAATACAAAGTTAGTTTCTATAAAATTTGACTACCATTTATATTTCCTCTCACCTAGATAGTTATTTGTTTTTTTTCATATATAGGGGAAGTGATGCTTGTCTCTTACTAAGTATATATGTACATATATATAAATATATGGGGTCTGATATAAATAATCTCCCTTTTGATAACCTAGTACTTGTTACTTCCTCGTGATTAGGGAGTGTAGAAACTCTGTATATTTGCTTGTTATGATATGCATACTTTCTGATAGATTCTGTTGTGTGCTCATATTTCTTTACCTACCTACTCGACTACTCTACTAGACAGGTTATGGTTGAGGTTATACATGCGGGTGGTGGTGCTGACTGGCCCAGGCCGGGCACCCCAAGTTTGTGATTTTGCCTGTATTTCTCCTCTCCGGCAAAAATGTTAATCCTATATTTGGGATTATTTTTGTTTCCCCACCCCCAGAGGGGATATATAACCCCCCTCTTTTGCCCCTCCCCTCACTTTCTGGAACACAGCACCTGAAGACAATTACTTTGACTCCATTAAGAGGCCAGGTCAAATTCGACCGGTGCCTCATAGATCGCTTACTAGTTGTAATAACTCCAATCCCTCCTTCTAAGTGATGGTTACTTTTCTGTCTCAGAACGCTAGAGGGCTTAACTCCCCTGCTAAACGAAGACTGGCGTTAACATCATTTCATAAATTGAAAGCTGACATAATAGCAATTCAGGAGACACACTTTGCTGCCAAAGCCCCACCTGTCTTCAGAGACCAGCGTTTTCCTATATGCTACACTGCTAATGGGCCTCATAAAAAATGCGGTGTTGCCATTTTACTCAGCTCGAAGTGTTCCTTTTAACTTTCCACTACAGTGGAAGATAAGATGGGTAGATACCTGATAGTTATAGGACAATTGAATGAGAAATGGATAACTTTGGTGTCACTGTATGCCCCTAACTCCAGACAACTTCACTTCCTGAAAAATACTTTAGCCCTGATTGAAAAGGTTAAAAGAGGCAGTTTGGTGATAATGGGTGATTTCAACCTAGTAGTAGAATCCAAATTAGACAGATCTCTAAAACCAGGATCTAAACAGTCGCAACCCTCTACCACCACGGATATGGCCCCGGGTAGGCTTTTGGCCGAATTTGGATTATATGACGTATGAAGAACAGCTAACCCTAAAGATAGAGATTACACCTATTTTTCTACAGTTCACATTACCTACTCTAGGATTGATCTCATCCTCTCAGACAGATGGTCCTTACAAAATACGCATAAAACGCAGATTCTCCCCATGTCGTGGTCTGACCACGCTCCTGTGGCATGGACATGGAAATCTAACTGAACGCCCTTTGCGTTACGGCCATAGTGGCTGCCAGAACACCTGTTACTCTCGCTTGAGGCAAAATTAGAGATAAAAGATGCTCTTCACTCCTTCACACAAACTAATGACCCAGCTGATACTTCGGTTTTTACTTACTTGTGAGCCCTTAAGGCGGTAGTTCGGGGCAAGATTATTCAATTAGCTTCTAGATTACATAAGGCGAACTTGTACTTACAGACAAAACTAGAGGTGAAACTTAAACTTTTAGACACCCAGAACAAAACACACCCGTCCAAAGCGCTAAATCTCGAAAGAATGCAGGTCAAAGCCGAATTACAAAAACTTCTTATGCAGCGTACCTAAATGGCACTTTCTAAGCTACGCCAAAAATATTATGTAGCAGGTAACAGAGCGGGCGGATTGCTGGCACGTAAACTCAGGGGACTGCAGGCCCGGAATCGTATTAGAACCATTACGACTTCCAAGGGCACTAAGATTACTAACCCTAAAGCTATTGCAGGCTCTTTTGCAGCCTTCTATACAGACTTATATAATTTACATACCGACACCTCTACCCATCAGCCGACAGAACATGATTTTGCCACCTTTTTGAGGGATCTCCCCCTACCAACTATATCCCCCTCTCTCAGGGAAGAACTAAATGCCCATTGGTCCTTAGATGAGATAGATAGGGTCATTAAACAACTCCCTAAGAATAAGGCACCTGGCCCTGATGGATATAGTACCTCATTCTTCTCCACATTCCAAGATGTACTGTCACCTATCCTTCTTCAACTATATGAGGCCGGGACCCACTCTGATTCCTTCCCATCTGAGATGTTAGAATCCCATATAGTGGTCATCCCCAAACCTGGAAAGGACCCTACTGACTGCAAGAACTATCGTCCCATAGCCCTTTTAAATTCTGATGTTAAAATATTCGCAAAACTGATTGCTAACAGACTCGCTCCTATCATCCCTAAATTGATCCACCCAGACCAGGTGGGTTTCGTGACAGGTAGACAGGGACCTGATAATTCGAGATGTATACTCCATTTAATAGAACAATGCCATAAAAATAACGATAGCATGTTACTGCTATCTCTGGATGCTGAAAAGGCGTTCGATAGGTTACACTGGTCTTATATGACTCAGGTCCTTCATACCTTCGGGTTTGCTGGTAATATCTTAAAGGCCATATTATCCTTATATTCGAATCCTTCAGCGCGAGTATATAGTGATGGATTTCTCTCTCTAAACTTTTCAATTACTAACGGGACCAGACAGGGCTGCCCCATGTCCCCCATAATATATCTGATGGCCATAGAACGGTCGGCGGCATGGATAAGACTTGACCAAAGATGCTCAGGATTAGAGGTGAAAGGGACATCCCATAAAGTGTGCTTATTTGCTGACGACGCGCTCCTATTTGTGACTAACCCGGAGACCTCGCTGCCAGCGATCCAGGACCTGCTGCTACAGTTTGGGAAAGCCTCCCTTTATAAACTGCAGAAGTCCTTCCTATAAATGTCCCGGTAGACACATTACGGGCTTTAAAAGTTAAATTTAGTTACTCTTGGAAAACTTACTTATCTTGGGATTCAAATAACCCCTCACTTAGACTTAATTATAGAACATAATTTCTCTATATTACATCAACATCTATTGAAGCTTATAGGCTCATGGATGTGCTTCGAGGTCTCTTGGTTAGGCAGGATCTCAGCGTTTAAAATTATGCTTCTCCCTAAATTAATGTACCTATTCCGCATGCTCCCATTTTGTCTTCCCCCGGGGTTGCTAGCCAAATTAACCTCCCTGTTGAAAACATATCTCTGGAAGTCCAAACCCCCCCGTATTGCTATGCAGCGTATGACTAGAGGGAAACGACAAGGGGGACTAGCCCTCCCTCACTTGACAAAATATCATGAGGCTTGTATTTTGTCCCAGGTTCGAGACTGGTATCTCCCAAGGGGGGTGAAACCTTGGGTAGACTTGGAATTAGCATGTATTCCAGAATTCCCTTTGACGGATCTTTTATGGATACCTGTTCAGTGGAGACCTCCTGTGGAGACCTTGCCGGCCCTTTACAGGGATACCTTGACTGTGTGGGATTGGTTATGCCAGAGTACTGAAGGGCTGCTGCGTCCCACGATGGGTGTGTCTCTACAGGTGGTCGCCAAACAAATACCAGACTTGAATCTTTCTGGGTGGATCAGTAGGGGTATTCAGACTCTAGAACACTTGCTGGTCTCGGGCGGGCTCTTCTCCTACTCACATCTCAGTGCCCTATATTCGTTGCCCAAAGACGACTTTTACAAATACCTCCAAATCAGGCATCTATTAACTTCCCCACCATTGAGTATACTGGCAATAGGTCCTCCCTTGGCCAGGTATTACTCCCCATTAACTAAAGGTAGTAGTAGAGCCAGCATTACCCTCTGGTATAAAACCTTATTGGGTCTTGATATCGCTCCTAAGTCTAAACCTCAGATACAATGGGAATCAGACCTCCAGTTAGATTTGTCAGAAGAAGACTGGGAACATATTTTTGCCAACTCCTTTAAAATGTCCGAGTGCCTTAACCATACTGAGATGCTGGTAAAATTATTGAATATAATGTACGCCACCCCAGACAAACTTCATAAAATCTGGCCTTCCATATCTCCACTATGTTGGCATAATTGTTCTGAACATGGTGATATTTTCCATATATTCTGGTCATGCCCTGTAGTAAGGCCTCTATAGAATAAGGTCTTTCAATTAATAAGCTCAGCCCTTCGTCACTCGGTCCTCCCCACACCAGAATTAGCTTTATTGCAATATTATCCCCCTACTCTTCCCAGTTGGGATAGATATATGACAGGCCAGGTATTGATAGCAACCAAAGCAGCTATAGCTCAGGCATGGAAGCAGCCTCTCCCCCCTCCCCTGGCCAAGGTGATCTCTAAAATCAACTTCAATTTCGAAATGGAAACCCTGGGTGTCCCATATTCCACGTCAACATCATCCCCGCTAATTAAGTGGAGAGCCTGGCACAACTATGTGACAGATGGGGAGGGAGCCCAGTCACGTTCCCTACCCTCGCCCTCTAATAACGCTGGTGAATGATCTTTTGATGTTGGTGTGTAGTGTATTAGTCAAGCCTAATGTATACAGCAAATAGTCAGATACATTTGATTTTTGATTCTGTATGTTTTCAAGTGCATTGTATTTGTGTTCCATCCCCTTTATGTACCCTTTCCCCCTTTTTTTTTCTTCTGTACCCCTTTTGAAAAACTTTAAAAACCAATAAAAAAATGTATTCGTTAAAGAAAAAAACTATACAAATAACAAACAAACATTCCCATATGTTCCCACATCCTAATAAAAATAATTATACACCTAACAAATGAATAGTAAGTTACAGCTCTGCCAAACTTATCTACTTTAAGAACAATTTTCTTACATAAAACTTCTTTAAATGAGATACATTCCTTCATTCAAGAAGAATGAATGAACAAATGACTTTTCAGCATATGTGTAAGAGGGAAAACAAAATTAACTGAAAAATACCCCTCTAACCCAAAAAACTTTTTTCAACCTTTTCTATTCTTTCCCATCTAATGTTCAAAAGATCAACCCCTTTCATAAAAACCATTTGATCTCGAAGTCAGAGTTCAGACCCTTAGGTACCAATGTATCCATTGAATAAATAAACTTCATTTACATTTTAGCTAATTCTCCTTTTGATTCCTTTTTCCTCCAATCTCCCCAAAAATTTTTGAAACCACAGAAATATCTAATGGATGAGATATTGCACTTATGTTCATTCTTACAATGTAACGATAAGGAATGTAACTCATAACCTTTTCTGATATTCCTTATGTGTTCTGCTAAACGTTCTCTTAATTTGCAGCTTGTTCTTCCTATATACTGCTTCTTGCATTCGCATTCTACCAGGTAAATGCAATTATTTGTATTGCATGTAATAAAATCTTCAATCTTGTAGACTACATCGGTGGTATTGGATTTAACATCCATCCATTTAGTAGTCTCAGATTTTACATTCCTTTATACTATACATGAGCCGCATCTAAAGAAACCTTTGGATTTATTCAATGTATTTTGAGGTTTAAATGTTACACTCTTCACTAAAATGTCTTTTAGTGTTGGTGCTTTTCTATATATGAAACCAGGATGCTATATAACCTCTTCCAATTTAAGAGGCGGTTTAAAGAAAAAAGATAAACAATCTCCAAAACAAAAGAAAGGATGATTTTGTTAAAAGTCAGGGATTATGCAATCAGGAAGCGGTTAAAATCTACAATTTAAGTACTCATCAATTAACGAGAGAAGAAAATAATGTACTACAAAGGGGCCTCAAATTTGCTCCTTCAAATAAATTGGATGAATTTGAGGTATTTGTGGATCTCACAAATTTTGTGAGAAAGTTGACGTTAAAAAAGATTTTCAAAATAAATGATCAAAGGGAAACGGTGGAAAAAGAAAGAAGTATTTTTAAACCAAAACCCAGCTTTTTTCCAACGTATTGCAATGGTCATTGGGTGGAGACTTTTGAAAATTTGGTGAAAGAAGAGCTGAGTAAAATTAAAGTGGGGAAAAACAAAAAAGTATTAAACCTAAATAGAAAAGAACGGGATGCTTTGAAAGATCTGAGGGAGAATAAGAAGATAATTATAAAACCAGCAGATAAGGGAGGGAGTGTGGTAGTCCAGAGTGTGGACCAATATCACCAAGAAGTTATGAGACAATTAGGAGATGAAAGTACATATAAACCCCTTAGAACAGATCCATCAGCACAAATATTGGGGAATTTACAAACTTGGTTAGATCTGAATATAAGGAATGGGATTATATCAAAGCAGGTTAAGGATTACATAATTGTTCATAACCCATCCATTCCGGTCTTTTACACCCTCCCAAAGATCCATAAGGATCCTGTCTGTCCCCCTGGAAGACCTATTGTAGCTGGTACGGAATCCATTACCTCAAATTTATCACAGTACAGAGACCATCATCTTCAAATGTTTATGAAACTTATTCCATCATACTTAAAGGACACCATGGATTTACTTAATAAACTTAAATCTATTACGTGGCAGGAGAACTACACATTAGTGACTGCTGATGTGAGTTCTCTCTACACAATTATTGATCATAATCAAGGGTTACAGGCGATTGAATATTATTTAAATTTATCAGAAATGGAGGAAGGACTAAAAGAATTTATCTTGGAGGGAATATCATTTATATTAAGCAATAATTTATTTTGGTATTCAAGAGAGTTTTATTTGCAGTTGAGGGGAACAGCCATGGGGACCAGATTCGCTCCCTGCTACGCCAACATGTTTATGGGGTGGTGGGAGGAACACCATCTTAGGAAGGACCCCATAGCGGGGGTGAATCTGGTCTCATGGCATCGCTTCATAGATGATATATTCTTTATTTGGAAGGGTGATACATCTTCCTTAACAAAACTCTGTGATTTATGAAATCACAAAACTTATAATATTCATCTAACCTTTGACATTAGCAAACAGGAGATACACTTTTTGGACTTGTATATATATGTAGAAGAGGGACAAATGTGTACTAAGAACTACAACAAGCCAACTGACTCTAATTCCTTTATCCCGGTGAACAGCAATCATTATGAGAAGTGGCTTGAGAATATTCCTATAGGACAATTTCAAAGGATGAGACGTAATTGCACACAAGTGGAAGTGTATAAACAACAAGTCCAAAATTTGAAAAATCAGTTTGTAGCAAAAGGATACGAAAACAAACTGTTAGATGTGGTCATTGAAAGAGTCCATAATATGGAAAGAGATAATCTTCTTATTCCCAAATCAAACCAAGGTATCATTAAAGGTAGTGTTTGAAAGGAGTTAGGTACACCATTTATCACTAAATTTAATCCTCACTATACACAGGTGGAAAGAATAATTATAAAACACTGGTCCATTTTAGGAAAGGATGAGGAATTGGAAGACGTTATAATGAAACATCCTGGTTTCATATATAGAAAAGCACCAACATTAAAAGACATTTTAGTGAAGAGTGTAACCACTAAACCTCAAAATACATTGAATAAATCCAAAAGTTTCTTTAGATGTGGCTCATGTATAGTATGTAGGAATGTAAAATCTGAGACTACTAAATGGATGGAAGTTAAATCCAATACCACCGGTGTAGTCTGCAATATTGAAGATTTTATTACATGCAATACAAATAATTGCATTTACCTGGTAGAATGTGAATGCAAGAAGCAGTATATAGGAAGAACAAGCCGCAAATTAAGAGAACGTTGAGCAGAACACATAAGGAATATCAGAAAAGGTTATGAGTTACATTCCTTATCGTTACATTGTAAGAATGAACATAGGTGCAATATCTCATCCATTAGATAGTTCTGTGGTTTCAAAAAAAATTGGGGAGATTGGAGGAAAAAGGAATCAAAAGGAGAATTACCTAAAATGGAAATTAAGTTTATTTATTTAATGGATACATTGGAACCTAAGGGTCTGAACTCTGACTTCAAGATCAAATGGTTTTTATGAAAGAAAGAATCTTTTTGAGCCTTAGATGGGAAAGAATAGAAAAGGTTGAAAAAAGTTTTTTGGGGTATTTTTCAGTTAATTTTGTTTTCCCTCTTACACATATGCTGAAAAGTCATTTGTTCATTCATTCTTCTTGCATGAAGGGATATATCTCATTTAAAGAAGTTTTATGAAAGACAATTGTTCTTAAAGTAGATAAGTTTGGCATAGCTGTAACTTACTATCCATTTGTTAGGTGTATAATTATTTTTATAAGGATGTGGGGACATATGGGAATGATTTTCATGTCTTTCTATGGTGAACCCGAGTGCGTGCGGGTCACAATGGCAACTATATGGTAATTAGGGATGTTATGATTGGATAGAAGCTTCTTGAGAACTTCCCGATGTATCTACGATATCCAATATCTAGTTAAGACAAATATCTTTCTATTCATATATATGTTGGAGGGATATTTATTTTTCCATCCTTTGGAAGCAAAGGATATATCTGATTGAAGGAATATCTGGAAGTAAGGAAATTGTTCTAAAGTGGAGAAGCTTAGTCTTTGTATATTGCTGCAATTTACTGTTCGTTTGTTACTTGTATAGTTTTTTGCATATTTTAAATCATGTTTATTCTGAATAAGATATGGGGATATATGAGAGTACTTTTATTTTGTCCTGTATGTTAAACCTGAGTTCGTGTGGGTTACCATAGCAACCATATGCTAATTTGGGAGGCTATGATTGGATGGAAGCGCTTTTAGAAATGCCTATTGTATTGTCACCATACTGCCTTGATAAATATTTTATGAAATTGAAATGTGTTGGCAGAGGCGGTGATTAAGAGGAGACACGCGGATTGCCTGGACTGTTAGGAATCAAACCTTGAGTGTTGTGGAGTACATTGGGGTAACCAGCCAGCTACCCAATCTGTTAAGAGGGACAAAAGGTTTCCCTACATGCTCAATACCATCTTACACAGGGTAAGAGTCCAACTTTATCAGGGACATCAGCGGTTTCTCTCTGACGGAGTTTTGAAGTGATTTTATGTTGTGCATATATTAAATATATTTTTTTGAGATAATGCACCATTTGGAGCACATTTTTCTTTTTTGAGACAATACTCAGATAATAGTGTGGATACTATTGAAGATCTCCATATGTGCCCTGCTCCCATCTTTTGAATCAGAGGTCTCCCCCATGTAAGTTTATAACTCAGAGGGGATTGATTGGTTGCACATGGTGGTGATAAATTAAAGTTAATACCACACGGGTGTTGTACGGTAATTGATCGTGGCAGATTACATATTTAACATATGGTAATACGACCTTTCCGTTTACTTTTATGTATGAACATCGGTGGAACATAATAATTTGGATTTACACCATCATCATATGGATCAATAACTTTGAAAATATATGAACATTGGAGATATTCTCTTTTTTTGGGACAGTGTGATTTTGGACTTGTGTTTTATAGAGTCCTGTATGTATGAAGAAGTTACATATTTTGAACCTACCAATATGCTTTTATAAACATATTAGAATATAAGCGCCATATCTGTTTACTAATACTATATGTTTCTACTGATGTACATAGTTAAATGGGTTGGATGTAAGTAAATAGTGGCAGCTCAATATTAGTCAGCGCAGACATTTCCATATTTAAAATTTTGAAGAAAAACAGAGTTTGATTCCCAGCCGGGTACAAAAGGCTTTCCAAAAGGTGTCAAAAAATTGAGAGCCACTGTCCGAGACAATATTGACGTGGAGTCCATGGAGTTGGAAGACGTGTTGGATGCATAAGGACACCAGCGTTCTGACACATGGCAACCCTGTAAGTGGAATGAAGTGGACCATCTTACTAAACCGGTCAATGATTACCCAGATGGTGTTAAAGCCAGATGAGCAAGGTAATATATGTGCCCATGGTTTAGCTGGAACAGACAGCGGCATGAGAGGACCAATAGGGAGACTGCGAGAGGACTTATTCCAAGCACAACTTTCACAGGAAAGCACAAATTCTCTTTTATCAGCGGATAAAGAAGGCTACCACACCGAACGGGATAGCTGTTCAATGGTCTTAGATACTCCAGGATGACCCGAGGTCTTGTTGTCGTGACATTCGGAGAGGACAGTCTTCCTCAGGTGGTCCGGTACAAATAATCTACCTGTGAGAGTCGCTGGTGGTGCCAAATGCTGGAAGTCCTGAAGGATCGTGCCTAAATCCTGGGTCAGACCTAGGCAATGTCAGAGGCAGCGATGATAGAAGACGGTTTAGCGAGAGTTAGATGCGTTTAGATAAAGCTGCGAGACAAGGCATTAGCCTTGGTGTTTTTGTATCCTGGTCGGAATGTGATGAAGAACTTGAAATGAGAGAAAAACCGGACCCACCGGGCTTGTCTGGAACTTATGACCTTACCGGATTGAATGAATTGAAGATTCTTGTGGTCAGTATATACCGTAATCACATGAGCTGCTCCCTTAAGCCAGTGGCACCATTCTTCAAATGCCCAATTTACTGTCCATAATTCCTGATCACTGACATCATAGTGGGTTTCGGCAGAAGAAAATTTTCGAGACAGGAATGCACAGGGGTGCAATTTGTGGTCGTAGGAATCCTTTTGCAAAAGGATAGCGCCAGCTCCAACATCGGAGGTGTCAACTTTGACTGTGAATGGCAGTTCTGGATTGGATGTCGAAGGACCGGTGCAGAAATGAATGCATTCCTGAGTGCCCTGAAGGAATCCAACGCTGAGGGAGACCACTTAGTGGCGTCGGCCCCTTTGCAAGTAAGGGCTGTAATGGGAGCCACCAATACCGAGAAGGAACAAATGAATCGCCTGTAGTAGTTGGCGAACCCCAAGATTCTCTGAATGGCTTTCAGATTGGTAGGCTGTACCCAGTCAAGGATTGCTTGGACTTTACTGGGATCCATCGAAAAGCCATCAGGGGAGATGATATATTCCAGGAATGGGACTTGGGTAACCTCGAACTCACATTTCTCCAATTTAGCGAAGAGATGGTGGTGACGTAATTTGAGAAGTATCTCCCTGTCATGTAATCGGTGAAATTACAGAGAATTGGAGTAGATTAGAATGTCATCGAGGTAGACCACAACGAACTTGGCCAGAAAATCTCGCAGCACATCATTGATAAAATTGTGGAACACGGCAGGGGCATGACCAGATACTCGTAATGACCTGAATGGATGTTGAAGGCCATCTTCCACTTGTCACCCTGTTTGCTCTGAACCAAGTTATATGCTCCTCGCAGATCAATTTTGGAGTAAACAGCAGCTTGTTTAAGCTGATCAAAAAGAACAGAGATGAGCAGTAAAGGGTAAGTGTTTTTTACCGTTATTTGATTTAGGTGACTGTAATCTATACATGGCCTAAGAATTCCATCCTTTTTAGACACAAAAAAGAAACCAGCTCCCACCGGTGATTTAGAAGGCCTTATGAATCCCCTCTGAAGGTTTTCTTCTACATATTCCTCCATAGTTTTGGTCTCTAGATTGGATAAGGCATAAAATCTCCCCTTGGGGAACTTAGAACAAGAAATAAGTTCAATAGAGCAATCATAGTCCTGATGAGGGGGAAGAGAGTCTGCTTCCTTCTTGGAGAACACATCCTGGAACTCCCTGTAGGCTGAAGGAAGCTTTTTGGAACAGGGCTGAACAACCCGGAGATGAAGAGTCAGGCAGGTTGAAGAGCAGGCTGTACCCCAACGTAAGATCTCCCCCTTACTCCAATCAATATGAGGGTTGTGATGTTGGAGCCAGGGATGCCCTAGTATCAATGGCACAGAGGAACAAGGAAAAAGAAAAAATGAAAGAACTTCGGAGCGGGGTCTGAGGTGGAAATAAAGCTTACAGCTTTCTTTAAAGTTCCGGAATTGGATTCTATCCCCAGAGAACTGATCTGGAAGATTCAATTTAGGTTCTATGGCAGGTGACAGGGTTGCTTGAGAGGCCTTGGCGGCTTCCTCTTGGGCGGTCAATCTGATTGAGAGGTCTTGGACTACCTGCAAAGTAGTCTGGATCTGCCCTGCAAGGACTTGGGCTGGACTAGGCTCCATCCTAGGTTCCACCAGTATTTCGTTTTATGGCCTGTTATAATGTTATGGCTGACGGCAAGTGTCATAAACTTGTAGAACAGGTCACAGAGGTCTTCGTCTATAGCAGCCGCCTTTCCCATAGAGCTGAACGTGCTCACAGGTACTCGGATGCCCCCAGGTCTTAAGCTCAAAGTAGTACAAGTTTATAACCCTACCGCAGAGCAAGCGAGGGCCAGGTGGAAGAATAGCAAAGTCCAAACGGGCCGAGGTCAAGGGGTACAACAGGCAGTGGTGTTAGTCCAGGCTAAAGGTCAGGGCTGGTGGCAAACAGCGAATCCAAGTAACAGACAGAAATCAAGGTCACAGGCAATATAGCAGAGTCCAGTACACGGTCCAAGGTCATACACGGCAAGATCAATCCAAAGGCAGAGAAAAGGAACAGAGCAGGGAGCAGGTAAGTATGCACAGAGCAGGAACTATAACCAGCAGTGAGGCCCAGTGCCTTAAATACTATGATGGACAAATCAAAAAGGAGGAGGACAGGGCTGACAATCAGCCTCAAGAGCCTGCTAATTAATTACTAGCTTAGAAATAGCATAGGTTATATCACAAGCCAGGAACATGTATAAATGACAAATAGAATCATGCGAGAGCTCCCCCTGGAGTTGGAGGATGTCCCTTCACCATCCTACTCTATGCCACAAATATAACAGTGCATTGTAACTAATGCACGTGCTCGGCTGCTACCTCACGCCAGGATGCGGCGTACCGCCGAGGCTCGTAAAAACAGCCTGGCGTTCCTCTATCCTCGGATGCCATTTTGCCATGTATTCTGCACATGCGCAACCCCGGGAACCTTTAAAACCGCTGCTCTATAGTCATTAGATGATCACCAGCCAGTTCTCTTCATAAGGGTCCTCCTCATTTCCATGAGTGTCAGATCATCAGGTCTCCCTACCTCATAGGTATCATTACCTCTGACTCCTGTTTGTGCCCTATACTTACCTTTGTTCCTGACTTCGTGGTTAGGCCGTTCATTTAACTACTGCAGCTTCACTAGTCATCGGTCCTGTTCCAGAGTTATAACACCTGTGTGGATCTCAGTGCTTCTGCTCTCCGCAGTTCATCGCTTCACAGCATTACCTGTTCAGCTTATTCCACAGTCAAGACCTGTGTCCTCACTGAGTGCTTTGCTCATCGTTGGTCCTGTTCCAGTGTTATAACACCTGTGTGGATCTCAGCACTTCTGCTCTCTGCAGCTCAGCACTTCACAGCTACACCTGTTCAGCCTGTTCAGCCTAATCTACTGCTAGACCTGTGACTATAAGGCTTCACTCAGCATCCGTCCTGTTCCTGAATTACTACACTAGTGTATACCTCATTCCTTCTGAGTCTTGCAGCTCATCGCTTCATACCATCATCGTTCAGCTTATTCTGCTGTTAAGACCTGTGACTATACTGCATCGTCAGATATAAATGATTCAAACAATACAAATTGGATGGATGACCTGTTTAATTTATAATAACTTCTTATCAAAGAACTAAAGACCTTCTGGAACAAAACGATGTTTGACCAATACATTAAGCAAAATTTTGTTCCAAGAGGGCTTAGACCCAAGATTTATCCAGTTTTTGATTTAGCTGATGATAATTTGAAAAAGGAATGGGAAAGGACATTATTTAAATGTTCTGAAGAGCTTATATTAGTGAAACATGATTAAATTAAATTAGATCAATATAAAAATTATATTACTAGATTGAGTGATAAATTGAAGGAATATGAGATTCTAGATAAATTTCAAAGAACTTATGAGAAATAAAAAAAAAAAGGAATTGATGAGATGGAAAAATGTATTATAGATAAGAAGAAACGAAAATTTGCTAGAGATAAGAGGGATTTTGATAGAAAAGAGATCTTCAAATGGAATTTTTCTATAGATAAATACCAGGAACACAAGACAGACATTTCTTGCAATTATACTTCGCCTGAATATGACATTTCTGACAGTGATAATGCTAACGATTCTTCCCATAGAAGAACAACTCAACCAGAACGTGTTTTTTTAGGGAGAGATCGAAAAACACTGGAAGAAGATCTCAATTTCACTTCAAAAAGAAGAGAAGGGGCGGGCAGTCTTCGAAAAAGAGAAATGAGAGATTGGAAGACAAATCCGCAAACACGTCATCGGAAAATAAAACACTGAATGATGAATCCGATTGAAATTAAAATAACAGATATTCATAAGCGAATACTTTCTTGAGGCCTATCCTTCTCACCATTGCAGAAATTGGATCGTTTTAATATTGAAAAAGATTTACATCTTTACATATCTAAACTATTATTATACAAGTTCTTTAAGAATCAGGAAAATTAACATGCTAGTCCTAACATGCCCAATTATACCAATAGCACAATTTTTTGTGAGGAAGATCTTGAAGCACTCAATATCTTAGAGGAACTTCAATCTGAAAATATCAATCAGGTCGACATTGATATAATTTCTATTAGGCCATCCAAATTAAAGAAAATATATACATTTTTTCCGAGTATCACCATATGCCCACAAGCAAAAGTTTTTAAGGATATGGTGTCTAAAGATCTTGACATTCTTCAAAAACAGCCTTACCATAATTGCAATATGACAGCCCAAGAAAATCAGGCTCTAAAAGAAATTCAGAGCTGGGAAAATGTGACTATAAAACCATCAGATAAAGGTGGTAATAAGTGCTATTGTCCACAGATAAATATTTTAAATTGTATAGAGAATGTCGAAGTCAGCAAATTGGATAAAGTCATTTCAATTAAAGTCTAGCAAACTTGGTTGTCTTTGTCTGAAAAGATGCGTATGGTACGCATCGACGTACAAGGGCACGGTACGGCGTGAAAGGGCGTACGCATCCACTACACGTGGCAGCAACAGTAATTGGTCTTTTACCATACATTCGCACAAACACGCATACTTATAAAATAGTACACATTAATGGTAGTTGCAACACATAGTCAGTTATGTCGAAATATAGTAGTATTTATATGTTATATCAGAGTTACATGCATATTAGTGAAATACACGGAACAGGTTGAAGGAATCACATCATGAGTGGTATCATAATGAACCTCGTTACATATCCTACTGTTTGGTTCACTCTGCGAGGGAATCGCAGAGTGCATACGCAAGGGGAATTATGAACTACTTAAGACTAAGGAATCTTGGCGGGAAGAGCCGAGCATACCCCCTGGAGAGGTGACCCCCTCCTTTGGATTCCTTAGATGAACCAGCCAATGATTGACAACCCCTTGGACATTCCTGAGACCTGGACCAATAGATGCAAGCTATACCATCTTCATTGTATTACTGTATTTGATTGTGTATATAAGCAGCAGCTTGTGATCCAGTGTGCAGACATCTTGTCCCCAGACTTCAAGATTGAATGACTGCACTGGATCCAGAGCGCCTGCGATAAGTAACGGCTGTATTTACTATTACTTCGCTTGAGCATATTTATTCTACTTATTGCAACTAAATCTATGTGCGTTGAAAACACAAATCGAGGTTCGACAATCGTTATTGGTTAGCGACAATACGCACATAACAAGAACTTAATGACACCAATTCTTATAAGAGACTGATAATCAACCCAACCCATAATGGCCAATTTCCTCAAACAATATCAGAAACTGATTCAGGAATCGTTTAATCAGGGAATCATCACGAAGTCAGATCTAGATTTTCTTTGGATTGAGAATCCTAAAATCCCCACACTTTACATTCTACCCAAGATACATAAGAGTGAATATGATCCACTGGGAAGACCCATAGTATCTGGGTTTGGAAATCTCACTGAGAGAGCTAGCATATACTCTGATAAATATCTACATAATTATGTCCTAGCTTTACCATCATACATTTGTGACACCTCGGATTTACTTAGTAAGATCCAGAATATTGTATTGAGTGAAAATTCATTATTATGTACATGTGGCATTGAATCCTTATACACTAGAATTCATCATAACAAAGGTGTGGAAGCAATACGATTTTTTATGAATATGGGAACTAATATTGAACATAACGATTTCCTGGTTCAACTACTTGAATTTGTTCTTAATAAAAATTATTTCACATTTGATGAAAAATATTATCTTCAAATTAGAGGAACAGCAATGGGGACAACCTGCGCACCCACTTATGCGAACTTATATGTGGGATGGTGGGAACGTGAACATGTATTCTCAATGCAGAATGAAAAATACACTAATAACATCCTAATTTGGTTAAGATACATAGATGATCTATTTTTAATCTGGGAAGTGGAAAAACATCTCTTGGAAGAATTACTTGCCATCCGAAATGAAAATAATATACATTTGAAACTGACATATGAGATTAATTCCAAAATAGTTACCTTTTTTGTTTTGACCATCTAAGCATCACTTAATCGAGAATTATGTAAAAAACTCTCACCAATAGTGTACTGCATGCTGCTAACTCACACTTCCCACCTACTTGTAACCGACTTACCTGATCCCCGCCGCTCCATCCAGAAGCCGCACTTCGGCATCCAGGACCACGTGACCGCACCCAGAGGCGGTCACATGACCACAACCCAGAGGCGGGGATTTTGAATCCCCTTCAGCATAAAAAACAGAATCTGTTACAGTTTGCTCTGACCATGGATACCACAGCTAAAGATCTGTTGGAGCATTTAGTAGGAAGGATGGATAAGCAAGAAGCTAACCAAGAGCAACTTTTAAAATTCCTCAATAGTTTATCTACTCAGTTGGATGTTGTCCAGAACACCCTAGTGGCTGGTGGATCACCCGGGGCGGCAGTGGCTCCTGTACCTCAGGCCGCAGCAGCAGCTTCTTCCTCACAGTTACAGTTACCTAACTCACCCAAGTTCGATGGAGATCCCAAGTATTGCAGAGGATTTTTAAATCAATGCTCCATACAATTCGAGCTTTTACCAGGGAACTTCCCTTCCGAAAAAACGAAAGTGGCCTATGTGATTTCGTTATTGTCCGGTCAAGCCTTAGCATGGGCTTCCCCCTTATGGGAGAGGGACGACCCCATTCTACATAACTTTAGCGTCTTTTTGTCTGTGGGACAGTATGCAGTCCACTTCAGAACTATGGCCTCTGAACTTAGCAGGAACGATGAAGCCTTAGTAGCTACGTTCTTGCAGGGCCTTTCAGACCGAATCAAAGACGAGCTGGTATCTCAGGAACTCCCTACGTCTTTGGACGATATTATCTCCCTCTGTGTCAAAGTTGATTTGCGTTTCAAGGAACGTAATTCCGCGAAGGAACAGTCTCGGCGTAGTATGATTCACTTGGCCCCCAACTTCCAAACCCCTGTTCTTCCTCCTGAAGAGCCCATGCAACTGAGGAGGACCCGCCTGTCAGCCGAAGAAAGGGTGAGGAGATTTCGGAACAAGTTGTGTTTATATTGTGGAGAGAGCGGCCATCTTCTGAGTTGTTGTTCTAAACGCTCGGGAAACGACAGGGCCTAACGAGTTCAGGAGCTGTATCGTTAGGCCTCTTTTCTCAGTGTCAGTCAGTTCCCAGTAGTAATGATTGCCTGTCTATTCCCATTTCCCTTCAGTTAGGACAAAAGACTTTCCCGCAGTCGGCTCTTCTTGATTCCGGAGCCGCAGGAAATTTCATCTCTGCCGCGGTAGTTAAACAATTTGCCATTTCCACACAAGCTTTGGAACAACCCATCTCTCTAATGGCCATTGATGGGGAAAGAATTCCTGAGGGGTCCATTCTGGTACGCACTATTCCCCTACTGCTTCAGATAGGAGCGCTTCATCGGGAGAAGATTTCTTTCCTAGTAATTCAAAGATCTACCAACCCAGTCATCCTAGGACTTCCATGGCTTCGTCTCCACTCCCCCACCTTGGACTGGAAATCAGGTCACATATTGTCCTGGGGACAGTCCTGCTTCTCTCACTGCCTACAGAGAGTGGTTCCTCCGAATAGTCCCAGACGTTCCCAAGAATTTCTTGTGACTCTTCTGCCTGAACCATACCAAACCTTCTCTGATGTTTTTTGTCAACAAGAAGCCACTAGACTTCCCCCTCACAGAATCTGGGATTGTGGCATTGACCTGATACCTGGTAAACCCATTCCCAGGGGCCGTGTTTACCCCCTTTCCCTCCCGGAGTCTAAGGCTATTGAGGAGTACGTCCAGGAAAATCTAAAAAGGGGCTTCATCCGCAAGTCTGCCTCCCCAGCTGGGGCTGGCTTCTTCTTCGTAAAAAAGAAAGATGGGGCCTCTGCCCTTGCATTGATTACAGAGGCCTGAATGCCATTACCGTTAAAAATCGGTATCCACTGCCACTGATTTCCGAATTATTTGACCGGATTAAGGGTGCCACCATCTTTTCTAAACTTGACCTCAGAGGAGCGTATAACCTCATACGCATTAAGGAGGGAGATGAATGGAAGACGCGTTCAACACCCGAGATGGCCACTTCGAATACCTGGTCATGCCCTTCGGGTTATGCAATGCCCAGCCATCTTTCAGGGCTTTATGAATGAGCTGTTTCAAGACCTCTTGTACCAATCCGTAGTCGTCTACTTGGATGACATTCTCATCTTTTCTCAAGATCTAGTATCCCATCGCACTCATGTATTGAAGGTCCTCTCTCGTATCCGAGAAAATCATCTATTTTGCAAATTGGAGAAATGCACCTTCAAGCAGAAACAAATTCCCTTCCTGGGATATATTATTTCGGGCACCGGTCTACAGATGGATCCCACGAAATTGAAAGCCATACTTGACTGGCCTCAACCTTCAGGCCTTAAGGCCACTCAACGCTTCCTAGGATTCTCCAACTATTATCGTCAATTTATCAAAGGGTACTCTTCTCTCATGGCTCCCATCACAGCATTGACCCGTAAATCTGCTGATGCTAGTATTTGGTCCACTGAGGCTATCCAAGCCTTTATATTATTAAAGTCTCTTTTTTCATCTGCACCCATTCTTCAACAGCTGGATTGTTCACGTCCTTTTGTCCTGGAGGTAGATGCCTCTTCTGTTGGCACAGGAGCTGTACTATCACAGCGAAGCCCTTCTGGAAAACTTCATCCCTGCGGATTCTTTTCCCATCGCTTTTTACCTGCTGAGAAGAATTATGGGATTGGCGACAAAGAGCTCCTGGCCATCAAGTTGGCTCTCTCCGAATGGAGACATCTACTAGAAGGAGCGCAATTTCCTATCACCATATATACCGACCATAAGAATTTGCTTTACTTACGCACTGCTCGATGTCTAAACCCTCGACAAGCAAGGTGGTCCTTATTATTCTCACGTTTTGATTTCAACATCACTTTTCACTCGGGATCCAAGAATACGAAGGCAGACGCCTTATCTCGCTCTTTTGATCCAGCTGACATGGAATCCTCGGAAGATAATAAATTCATTGTAAATCCATGTCAGGTATTGGCAGCTACACACCTGAAGAAGGGTTGTCCCCCGGGCAAAACATTCATCTTGCCACATCTACGCACCCGGCTCCTTAACTGGGCTCATCACTCACTTTTCTCTGGGCATGCCGGCATTCGCAAGACCTGGGACTTATTGTCCCGAAATTACTGGTGGCCTTCCTTGCTGGAAGATGTGAAGAGATTTGTTGCTGCTTGTTCCAAATGTGCTCAACACAAGACCTCTAGGAAGAAGCCTTATGGATGCTTGCTCCCATTACCCATTCCTGATTACCCGTGGTCACAGATCTCCATGGATTTTATCACGGACCTTCCTCCTTCCAAATCCTGTACTGTGGTGCTTGTGGTCACGGATCGCTTCTCTAAAACAGCTCACTTTATTGCTCTTAAAGGCCTTCCTTCTTCCTCCTCCTTAGCCGATATTTTTATCAAAGAAATATTTCGCCTTCACGGCTGTCCTCAACATATTGTCTCCGATAGGGGATCACAATTCATATCAAAATTTTGGCGGTCTTTTTGCAATAAATCCGGGATTAAGCTTGACTTCTCTTCCGCATATCATCCCCAGTCCAATGGGGCTACTGAGAGAACCAACCAAGAATTAGAGAAATTTCTAAGAATATTTATCTCAAGTAACCAAGACAACTGGGTGGATCTTCTCCCTTGGGCCGAGTTCGCCCATAACAACCATTTCCATGAGGCCATCTCTAACTCCCCCTTTTTTGTTCTTTATGGCTGCCATCCTAGACTACCCACCTTCTCTCAAATCTCATCTTCGGAAGTTCCGGCGGTGGACTCTCGGTTTCGTAACTTCTCCGCTATTTGGGAACAGACCAAGATAAATTTAAAGAAAGCAACCACTCGTTTCAAGAAATTCTATGATAAAAGGAGAAGAATGACTCCAAACTTTTCAGTCGGTGACAGGGTATGGCTATCCACCCAGAACATTCGTTTAAAGGTTCCTAGTAAAAAATTTGCTCCCAAGTTTATTGGCCCATTCGCTATTTCTGAGATTATTAATCCCGTAGCCTTTAGATTGAGTCTGCCTCCCTCTTTACGTATACCCAATGTCTTTCATGTCTCCTTGTTAAAACCGATGGTAACCAACAGATTCTCCACCTCGTCCAGAACTCCTCCTCCTGTTGTGGATCGGGATCAAGTCGAATACGAGATTAAAACTATCCTAGATTCTCGTAAAGTTCAAGGTGCCATACAGTTCTTGGTGGATTGGAAGGGTTACGGCCCTGAGGAGCGCTCATGGGTAAGAGCCATTGATCTGCATGCTCCCCGTCTGCTTAAATCCTTCCATAAAAAATGTCCTTTGAAACCCTATTAGGTGTTTGGAGTCCACCTTTATGGCAGGGGGTACTGTAACGGACTTACCTGATCCCCGCCGCTCCGTCCAGAAGCCGCACTTCCGCATCCAGGACCACGTGACCGCACCCGGAGGCGGGGATTTTGAATCCTCTTCAGCATAAAAACCTCACTCTGGCACCCGCTGATTGTCAGAGCACCACTTACCTGTTCCTGGCTCCTGTTCTTCGTGGATTGCAGTGTCTTCCAGTTTCCAGTGTCTACCTGTGTGCTGATCTCTGCCTGTTTGACTTCCCTGGTTCTCCTATCCATGTGTACCGACCCGGCTTGCTGACCATTCTCCTATTCTTGTGACCCGTGTACCGAACCTGGCTTGTTGACTCCGAGTTGCCTTCTGATTCTGCCTGACTCCATTCCTGTGTACCGAACCGGCTTGTTTGACTCCGCTACCTCCGCTTCACTCCGCTGTACTACATCTTGGGGCGAACCTGGGGACCGCGACCTGCGACTCCTGGCAGCGAAGCCCACCCCGCCTTGCGGCGGTTCTTGGTGAACGCCGGGGAGATCGTTAGACTCCGCACCTCAGGTAAGCCAGCGCTAATCAAGATTAGTAATATAGTATCCAGAATCTGTTACACTACTATTAAAAGTGTCTCCAAAAATGAATTTATGAGGACCCGACGTAATTGTTCCACGGAGGAAATATTTGAAGTAAGGGCTCAGGAATTGAAGAATAGACTTATCAAAAGAGGTTATAGCAAAAGATTGGTCTAAAAATCATATCAATCAGCAAAACACACAAATAGAGATCTTCTTCTCTTATTCTAAAAAACAAACCAATGCAATACAAAGCCAGATGATTAGATTTATAGGTACTTTCAACACACAATGTAAACAAGTGGATTCCATCCTGCAGAAACATAAATATATTTTGCAACTTGATACGGATTTATCAGAAATTATGAAGAAGAGAATTCCTATAACTTGGAGAAGATCACAAAATCTCAGGGATAAGTTAACTCAAAGTAATTTTATCCCCAAACAAAGGAATTCTAATAAGACAATAGGATGTTACCAATGCGGGAAATGCAAAGCTTGTAATTATATAAAACCTACAAAATCATTTGAAGTCAGATATGGTAAGGTGCACTAGATAACCTATTTTATAAGTATTATATTATAATATAATACTCATTAAGTATTATATTGTTTGAAATGCCCGTGCAGTAAAATGTATATCGGCATGACAAGTAGGCCTCTTAAGCAGAGGGTACTTGAACATGCCAATAACATCCGCAATGCTGCCAATGATCAGAAAAAAATCGAAATACTTACTACAGTTGCTAGGCACTTCCTGCATGAACATAATGGTAACCCTAAACACTTACAAGCCACAGGACTAGGAAAGGTTGAGATGGAAATTAGAGGTGGTGACATTACAAGAGAATCGTTAAGGCGGGAGTCAAGATTGATTTTCCTCATGGATTCTGTTTCCCCCAGGGGTCTGAATGACACTATCAATTTTTCTTCATTTTTATGATCTAATGATACCCATATATATTCCTTATATAAATATATTTCACCAATTATATTAATACAATAATATTTTTCACTTTATGTCACTTTATACTATATTACTTTTGTTTTTGATCATTTTTTTATTTACAGATGTCCTAATTTTATATCATTACTATCACTTCTATAATTATTATTATTTTGTTTATTCACTTTATTTATGATTCATTCATAACACATTTTTGCATCACTATTCACATTTATTTATTATCATTCACTTTGTAGGAATATTTTATATTTATACATAAGTATTATTTTAATAGTAGGAACATTTTATATTTATACATAAGTATTATTTTCACTTAGCACTTGCAAAGAAATGGTTTTCATTTTGAGAGTTTGTTCACGTTTGCTCACGTATCATCAGCTTGTCACCATTACATAACACATGACACTATAATTAGCGTTATATATGGAAAAACGCTGGATTGTATAATTTTTCTCCTCTATCAATTTCAGTTACTATTTCCAATTTGTAATGTGATTATCTGACTCTGTGATCTAATCCAAGTTTCCACTATTAATGACCTGTTATTATATAAATGAATATACGTTTTATCTTACGCTACTGCTGAGGACTTCCTGTTAGTATTGTAATTAATTGTTCACCTGCTCCAATGGAATCTCTCAATGATCGGTGGAAGGGGGCTTAAAAACCTCGCGAGACCGCAATTAGGGTTTGCCTTGAATAAGCCTGTCAGCAAAATGCGCGTTGGCGTTTCTTGCTATACATGGCTTATCCTTTATTTAGATTATTATACTAAGCTTGATTTGAATGCACTAGCTGATGCTTTACCTCTGTCCAACCCAGAGTGAGATCTTAGTTAGGTAGATAGGAAGTGACTCCCGTCATCTTACTTACCGTATCGACAGCTTTCTTTCCCTGCAATGTTAATTGTACTGTCATTCACAACAGCTTGTTAGATCCGCTGCTCTCTATTATAGAGACCACTTAATGCTAATGCAACTGAAATGGCTATATTGATATGGTTAATCAGTTTGGCCGTTACATTAAGGATTAATATCAGTGTTATTGACCTCATGATCTGACATTATTATAATATTTAACCAGCACCAATAAGTCTGAATCAACAGACAGTGTATCATCAAGATGGTTACATTTTATCAGACAGGCTGTTAAGGGCTCCTCTTCAGTGCTAGTGATTTATGAAATAGCTAGTGGTTATTACAGTATACTTATTTGAGCTAGTTGTGTAATCAGGAGATCACTACATCAATAAAGGGGAATTAATTGGCAGGAGGTTCAAACACAACCTCAATAATTTACTATGGACATAATGAACTACAATATTTAATATACAAAGCTTACATAAATAGCTAATAGCTAGAATTCTGTATTTAATTATACATATAAGTCCAAATATGAGCAAGACTATATATTATATTCCATAGACAAAAAACCTTAGACAGTTTATTAAATCCTAAATTAAAGAAGGAGAGTACTAATACTAAATCTTCAATATCGGGTTCTGTTCTGCCTAATCTTGGTACATTCACAAACCAGGCTCTAGAATGTAGCTCCTAATTTCCATATATGCTTAAATAAGTTACCATCCATAAATCAGGACTGAGTGGGAAGTTTGCTGGGTTTATCTTTTCTGATACATAGCGGCTCAGATCCTCAGTTGCATAGACTGCATGTGTGTATTCCAGTGAACACACAAATCTGTGAATTAGCAGCTCCACCATTTTGTGAGTGACAGCAATCTCACTCCATGATAGTGCTGAATCTGCAGCTAACCACAGGATGTGATGGCATACTGTGTCTGTATTGCGCAAGGAACACGTCCATTAAGGCTTCTGCCTTAATCGTCGTAATTTCATTGCTTTTTGGAGTTTGAGTGGAAGAGTTTCAATCGTTTTCTTACATTTTAGATGGTGTGCAAGTGTAAGGAACCTTAATCGAACATGTTAAACCGTAAGGTATTTTGTCTATGGAATTTCATAGCTTGTTGTACGGTTAAAATATGTATATCAAATTCAGAAACATAGAAATTGATGGCAAGTAGGAATCACTTGGCCCCTCTAGTTTCCCCTATTTTTCGTAACCCTTAATAACTAAGTATGTTTAAATTGTCCTGTTATATCAACCTCTACCATCTCTGTTGGATGCCTAATCCACCTATCCATTACTGTTTTTGTAAAGTAATTTTCCATAGATTTTCTCCAGTGCATGTCTTTTTCTCACAGAATCCCACTTGGCCACCAGCTTTTATATCACCAGTTATATATCACTAGTTATTATATCACCGCTCCGCTTCTCATTCGCTTCTATTCTCCTTCTCTCATCCGCTCCCAGTCGCATCCACTCCCCCTCTCCCCCTCTCCTCCGCTCCCCTTCTCCTACTCTCCCCATTAGATGCAACCTTAATATAAGGGCATGACTGTGCCCTTATAATATGAGGGTGTATTTTTACAATTATCTTATCAGCTGGTTATTTTTTCTGAATATTAGATATTACCAATGGAATAAGAGCCATGTATGGCAAGTTTTAAATATTTTAAGCACATACTTCACTTATATTTTGCTGTCTTTTAATAATTAATTTTTAATTTTACTAGTAAAAGTTATGTTTTATATTTATTTTGGGGCATATTTATATTATTATTATTTGTTGGCTCATCTTAATGCACCTCTATTAGAGCAGGGTTCTCTTTTTTTGGATTTTCCAATTCTATTTTTGTCAATGAATCCAAACTGACATATTATGAAACATCATTGGTTCCTGTGCACCAATTTTGTATACACCCTTGTCTCTTTTTCTTGTTTATACTATACTGCATCGCTTAGCATCTGTCCTGTTCCTGAATTACTACACTTGTGTATATCTCAGTCCTTCTGAGTCCTGCAGCTCATGCTTCACAGTACTACCTGCTCAGCCTATTCCGCGATTAAGACTTGTGCCTATACTGCTGATCATCACACAGCATCCGTCCAATTCCTGAATTTCCATATACCTGGGGCTACATTCCATTCTGCCTTACAGCTACTTGGTGGTTCTTCAAATTATCTGGTTTGCGCCCTCTAGAGGACCGCGACCTGCAGTTGAGAGCAGCTAAGACCATATTCCCTTGCAGGAATCCCTGGTGAATACCTCTCTTCCGTTACACTCCGCACCTCTCTGGGGGTAAGCTGTCACTCAAGCAGAAATCAAGACTATTCCCACTATCCGGCTATTGTGACACTATTGTGCTCAAATACAAATGTAAAAGGTGCCTACCCACTATCTCATCTTAATGACTATGGTTACCAAATACACAGACATGCTCAGGCACTTTATTTAAGTAAAGAATAATTGAGTAAGAATCTCATATTAATGTCATCCAAAGAAAATGTGTCTTTGGGAAATATATAAAAGATCCCATATCAAGTGACAAAAATTAAAACCATATATCGATCACTGCCCCGTTCAAATCAGCAGCAGCGGCTATAGAGTTGCTCAGTAGCCATTACAACCAAGTATGCTTCGACATCTAAGTTAGAAGTTATAGCCAAAATTGTTGGTATATATATCTATAATATTACCATACAGACTATAAGAGCACTAATAAATATTGATGTTTTTAGACATCATCACCTAATACATAATACATTAAATATCATAACAATAACAATTAAATGACAATTACATAAATTCACATTTTATACTTAGACATAGTATACCTGTCATCTACTGTCCAAAGTTAGTTTGGGTTTAAGCAGAGGAATGATGATTTCAGTTAAGCTGAGAAGACTATGTGAGGGATGAAATTGTATTTACCGTGTAATGCAGCAGGCATGTATATGCGAAATCA
The DNA here is from genome assembly GCF_038048845.1 of Mixophyes fleayi. Classification (NCBI taxonomy): domain Eukaryota; kingdom Metazoa; phylum Chordata; class Amphibia; order Anura; family Limnodynastidae; genus Mixophyes; species Mixophyes fleayi. The sequence continues at coordinate 119,828,894 of NC_134406.1, read as the reverse complement.
TTTATTCATCATTTAACTTTTTTTTAAGTTAAGTAAAATAATTTTTAAAATATATCCTTTGTGTCAGTTTGTCATTGTCCATTTGTGCTATTTCAGGCTTTTAATCTTTGTAACTTGTCATACTTATTTTCCATCTAACGTGATCCTACAGTGCATCATTCTTAAGATTGCCCCACCATGTGCCTTGCTAGTCTATGGTGACTAGGTTCCTGCCTGCTACGATTACTGTCTGCTATTTTCATTTGCCTACTTGTAGCAATGCTCCTTTTGTGATGTCACTTCTCAAATTCGATTGCAAGCATCCTCCATACCTGATCTGCGGGCCCATTGTATGGGCAATTTGGGCTCCGTTTGATGATACCTACTGTTGCACTGGTCTCATCTCTTTAGAGCCGACACTCTAGCACCTGATATCTGCCACTTGGTTCAGGTCTCAGCTCCATTACGGCCCTGCTTTATACAGTCTTGACATCTGGCTTAAGATCTGTGGCACTGATCCATTAAAGCCACTGCGTATCTGGCTACAGCATCACGGACCAAGCTTCATCATGGTTGGTGCCTCCTATAAATCCTGGTTCTTAAACGTGAACTGATGCTCCCTTTCTTTCTAATGTTCCAGCTAAGCCCTTACTTCAACATGCCTGGCACACTTGAAAGGCTTGGTCCTTTCACCAAGACCTGTTTCCTCCATTTGAGCTATACAAATTCCACCTCAGGCTACTTCCACTATCATTACCAGCTTTCATCCATAATCTTCATTCCCAGACCCACTAGTTCCCCATGTGTTATCCATCCTCCCTTTACATTGCAAGTTTGCAAAAGCATAGCCCTGTATATTCTCTGTGTCACACCTGTTTTGGTCTTGTCCACCTCATAAGTAATTTATTCAGTGTTGCACAGAAATGTGCTTTTTTCTTCTAGTTGTTTTTGTTTGGGATTTTTTATATGTTTTGTTTCTATGTATTCTTATTTAACTCATTGCACCCAATGTACAATGCTGCAGAAGCTTTGTGGCACCTTGTAAGTAAATAATGATGAAGATGAGGATGATGATGATAATGTGAGAAATATGCACTTTGGATTTTTGAAAGACAAATTAGTTATCAATATAAACTCATATAACAACATATCTTGACTAACAATTTTGTGATGAAAAAACCAAAGGTTACATTGATAGTACAGGGCAGCACGGTGGCTAAGTGGTTAGCACTTCTGCCTCACAGCGCTGGGTTGGGAATTGAACTCATGATCCCATGACCCGGGCTTCCTCAGGGTGCTCCGGTTTCCTCCCACACTCCAAAAACATACTAGTAGGTTAATTGTCTGCTATCAATATTGACCCTAGTCTCTGTGTGTGTGTGTCTATATTAGGGAATTTAGACTGTAAGCTCCAATGGGGCAGGGACTGATGTGAATGAGTTCTCGGTTCAGCGCTGCTGAATCAGTGGCACTATATAAATAAATGATGATGATGATAGTACACCATCTAGAACAATTGCCTTGTTGTTTTCTGGGGCTTATTGCAAACTTTGAACTTAAATGCTATGATAGGAATATAATTTTAAAGTTATGGGAACAGTTTACATCTGTGCTTCCCTGCCTTTTAGAATAAAGGGCTATGGTACAATAAAGGGTGTCTGAATAGACATAGTTGTGTTTATTACATTTGAGTGGTGCAGTTATTGCTTGTAGTGTGGTAGGGATGTTTGCAAGCAACTCCTTGTATGCAGAGAGAACTATGCCTGTGGCTTAAAAAAAGGTAATGACAATGAATATATCTCCAGTCTACAAGGACTAAGTATTATTACATAAATTATTATCAGGAGAATGCAGTGGAAGTTTTCCTTTTATGAAAGTTGGTATAAACTTAATCCTTTGGTGAACACTGATCACATGTGTTTGTTAACCATATATACTCTGTCACGAGCCGCGGCGGTACTCACAGCCGCCGCGGCTCGCTTCCTCCTCCCCCTGGCGTCCTGGCTGTCACCTTGATGACTGGGACATCATTTCCGGTTCCTGCCTGGCCGTTGCCAAGAAAATGCCTGGACGCCTCTCGCATAGCGCCGCGTCCCTGCGGTGCTGGAAGCCGGGCGCATCCAAGCAATTAGACACAGCCTGTGTGCTGATTAATGTAAGGGGGCTGGTGTAGTTATTAGTGGCTCCTGTGGGTGTTTTCAGAGCTAGGCTCTGATTGGTGGCCACCAGTATTTAAGGCAGTGAGGTCTGCAGCCACACTGCCGGTTATAGCTTCTGTTACCAGTTCTGCTGACCTGCTCTGCTGCTTGTTCCTGTCCTGTGGATATTCTGTTGGATTGCCTGTGTATGACCCCTTGCCTGGATTTGGACCCTGCCTGTGTTTCTTGTGACCCCAACCCCTGGCGTGTTTACCGACTTTCCTGTTTGCTAGTGACCCTTGACCACGGCTTGTTTATTGGATTCGCTGTCTGTTGCCGGCACTCGATCCTTGCCTGGACTTCACTCCGCTTTCCTGGGTTCTCCCCAGCCGGTACACACTTCACGACCCCCTGTTAGTCTGCGGCCAAGTCTGTCCCCACCGCTAGGGGCTCCAGTGAACACCACACTGGCAGAGCAGACTCCGGGTTGTGCTGTACCGGCTAGAGGGGTTCCTAACATATTCATTTTAGAATGGCTGCAAGCCAGTGATGGCTGTATAGTTAGGACCTCATTTAGAGTCGGACGCAAAGTCCGTTTTAGGTGCATCAACCCAAAAACCACTATCACGCATATGCAGCAAGCACCATATCCACCTGCATCTTGGACGCAATTAACACTTGCGACAGCTTGCGGCTTACTACGAGGGAAAGGGTTTAACGCGGAATTGTGAAGGTGTGACCCCGTAAGTAAATCCTAGACGTAGTAAGGCGCAGATGCAACACATGTCAAAAAAGGACTAAAACTGTGCGGCAGGAATTAGGTGGCGCAAGTAGTTAACTAGCTGCACGAAATGTTCGCAGCTCGGCAGGGTATTACAAGTGGGATGCAACTGGGATTGCATGCTACTTGTAATACCCTACAAAGCTGCGGCACACTCCCACTCCTACACATCTTAGATGCACATTGCGTCCGACTCTAAATAGTTCTAAGTGTATAGTTACAAGTGTAAAAAAAATAAAAATTAAATAGCATAATTCGGAGTTATACCGGAGTTAAACAGGAGGCAACAGGAGAAGAACATTCTGTCTATTGCCACAGCTACACAAGGACAGCAGTCAGTATTCACCTGAAACTCCATAATCTACCCCTGATGTTTCCATCTCTCTCTGGCTACAAGCTTAACACAACATGAAGACTGTTTTGGACTCTGATCTTATTTTCTTCTCACCTCATGAAAATTTGTTTTATCTGTCAGGTTATTTTCCCTGCAACATCCCTTCTGTTTATTCAGCCTGCTGTACTACTTGCTGCAGCGCCACGTCCTGGCATCTAGGGCAGCCGGGCGCGTGCGCCAATTAGTATTAGCCTTAACTGGTCTAATCCTCCCCTGCTGTGCCCAAACGTTTCCCATTGGCCCACATTAGTATTTAAGGCAGGAAGGGGCAAAGCCTCCCTGCTGGTTATAGTCCCTGCTACTTAGCAAACTTTCCTGCTGTGTTGCTTTATCTGATATTCCCTCTCTTCTGTTGCCGACTTTTGCCTGGATTTTGACTCTGATTGATTGCCTTTGACCTTGACCCGCTGCTTGAATTAAACGCTGCTCATAAATCCTAATGCTGGCCAAAATATTTTTCTTTCTCTCTTTTCATGGTATTATCTTTAGGACTATATCATCCCTCACCCATCCTGCAACACACACCTCTGTCCACATTGCCCCTTCATTACTTCACTCACCTCTAGTTAACACTCATGAACTCTTTTCCTATTTAAATTCAATAACTTTAACAGCCTCACCCTGTCACCAGAAAATAAAAAGACACACATCACACAATCATCTTTCCTACCCACACGCATATATCTGAACTTTACAGAAATCCAGCAAGCCTCAAACGCATCACCTGTCTCCCCTCTCTTCCAAAGTCCTTTAAATGTGCCCTTTGGAATGCACGCTCTGTTTGTAACAAATTTACTTCCATACAAGATCTCTTCCTCTCAAACAACCTAAACCTTCTAGCAATAACAGAAACATGGCTCACGCAATCACACACTGCCTCACCTGCAGCCCTTTCACATGGTGGTCTCCATTTCACCCACACCCCCAGACCAGGAGGTAGACAAGGAGGTTGGGTTGCACTACTTCTCTCGCACGATCACAGTTCTACCAAATGTCCCATCACTCACGTTCACATCTTTTGAAGTACATGCTGTTAGGAATTTTAACCTGTTCTATATGCGTGTTGCTGTTATCTATCGCCCCCTGGACCACACCAACAATTTCTTGAACACTTCTCTGTGTGGCTCCTTCACTTCTTATGCTCTGACATCCCCACCATCATCATGGGTGATTTCAACATCCCTATTTCTAAACCTCGTTCCAATACTGCTTCCAAACTACTCTCTCTAACATCCTCACTTGACCTCTCCCTGTGAATTGAATCAGCTACTCATCAGGATGGCCACTGTCTTGATCTAGTTTTCTCTAGACTATGCTCTGTTTCTGATTTCCATTACACTCCTTTCCCCTTCTTGGATCATCACCTTATTAGCTACTCGCTCACCCCCAGTTCTTTACCCTTCCTAGTGTCAACCTCTTCCAAGCCTCCTCACAACCGCAACTCTACTGATCTTCAACAGTTTTCCACCTCTCTCCTACACCTTCTCTCCCCAATTTCGACATTCCCCTCCCCTGATCGGACAGTACCCCATTTTCACCAAAACCTAGCAACTGCCCTTGATCAAGTGGATCCAGCTACACTTCATACTCCACGTAGACTTCGTTGCCAACCATGGCACACTAAAGTAACACAAACCCTACAAAAACTTTCTCGTAAAGCAGAACTTCACTGGCGTAAATCTTGTACCTCTAATGATTTCATCACATATACTGGTATCTACCACTCCTAAAGAAATGCTCTGGATACTGCAAAACAAACATGCGTACTTCCAATCTCTCATCTATACTCAGGCTTCTAACCCCAAATGCCTTTTTAACACATTTAAATCTCTTCTGAATCCTCCCACCCCAAATCCTCCAACTACCATCAATACCATCTTGCTTCTTATTTCAAGGACAAAATTGATAAGAACAGACTTGAAATGGTATCATCTCCCTGGACAAGCAATCGGCTCAATTCCTTCTGACACTCTCTTTTCATTTGATCCCACAAATGAAGAGGAAGTTTCTACTCTCTTCTCATCTTCCTACTCTACCTCCTGTCCTCTTTATCCCATTCCGTCACAGATTAGTTGGCCCCTGTCTCCTGTGCTCATTCCCCCTCTAACTAAAATCTGTAATCTATCTCTTTCTACTGGTATTTTTCCATCACTATTCAAGCATGCAGTGATTACTCCCATTTAAAAAAAAAAAAATTCTGACCCAAACTCTCTCTCAAGTTACCACCCCATCTCTCAGCTCCCATGCTCCTCCAAGCTCCTCGAGAGAATTGCCTCCACTCGCCTCAAACACTTTCTTACAGCAAACAACATATTGGATCCTCTTCAGTCAGGCTTTCGCTCTCAACACTCCACAGAGACTGAACTGACCAAGGTTGTCAATGATTTGATCACAGCAAAAAGTAAAAACCATTACTCTCTTCTAATTCTCCTGGATCTCTCTGCTGCATTTGACACTGTTGACCACTCTCTCCTCATACAAACGCTACAATCCCTAGGTCTTGAAGGCACTGTCCTGTCCTGGTTCTCATCCTACCTATCTAATCGCTCTTTCAGTGTTAATATCTCTGGATCCACCTCTGCTCCACTTCCTTTATCAGTTGGAGTACCACAAGGTTCAGTCCTTGGTCCTCTGCTATTCTCTATCTACACCACTTCTCTTGGAAAACTAATAAACTCCTTTGGATTTCAGTATCATCTCTATGCGGATGATACACAAATTTATCTATCCTCTCCTGATCTTTCACCATCTGTGTTGTCTCGCGTTACTGACTGTCTTTCTGCCATTTCATCTTGGATGTCTTCTCACCCACTTAAACTCAATCTTTCAAAAACTGAACTAATAATATTCCCACCCAAAAACAGAAGGTGCCTGCCTGACATTTCTATTTCTGTTGATAACATGACCATAAATCCCACCCCGCAAGCTCGCTGCCTCAGTGTAATCCTTGACTCACAACTATCGTTTATTCCCCGCATCGACTCTATTCTAAATCATGTTACATACATCTAAAGAACATTTCCAGAATACCCTCATATCTCACACAAGACACCACAAAAACCTTAATTCATGCACTCATCATCTCCCACATCGACTATTGCAATTCTCTCCTTACTGGTCTTCCCAAAGTCAGACTTGAACCCCTACAATCTATTTTACATGCAGCGGCTAGATTGATTTACCACCCTCTACACAGCTAACACAAGACAGCAACCCTCTTACCAACATTGCTACACACGCAGCCCACTCAATACTTTTACCTTTGCATTCTAGCTGGTCCAGTGTGCAATGTGAGGTAGCACATGCCCTTGTGTTTCAAACTGCCATTGTCCCATAGATTGTAAGCTTGCGAGTAGGGTTCTCTTACCTCTCTGTCTGTATGTATTACCCAGTATTGTTTTATTAATGTTTCTTCCCAATTGTAAAGCGCTACGGAATTTGCTGGCGCTATATAAATAAATGTTGATGATGATGATGGTTATGTCATGTGAGACATGAGAAGTTGCAGCACTAAGTTCCGGTGCTTTGTGCAGGCAATTCTTAGTTTGGCAAAGTCTTTCCCTCCATTAGAATAGTACTAGATGATTAATATGTCATTGCTGGTTCATATGGGTGCATGAGGTGTTAAATATACTATTAAGTTGCTTAACTTTTTTGTAGTGAGTTGCTGTCGGCACATAGAAGGGGTAGGGATCCTTATGAGGGGCTCACCTTGGACGTCTGCGCTTGTCTTGTGTTGTGTTGGTGGTGAGGTGGTTGCTGCCTTTACGGGTGCTGCAGGAGTTTCGATTCCTATTGGGTTATTTGCGTAGTTGTTTTTTTTTTTGCTGTGGCGCAACTTTGTGAGGTGTGTGTGGTGGTGCAGGTCTTGAGGTTCTTATTGGATTGTATCTGTGGAAGATATCTAAGAGAGATGGAAGGGTGATTATTAAGACTTGCCTTATAGTTATTCCTCCTGTTATGTTGTAGTTCTTGTGCGTTCGTCCTTCTTGGTTTATCTTGTTAGTTGTTCCTGTGGGGAGAGAAGAGGGTGGAGCGTGAGGAGAAAGAGGTAGTGATACAATAAACTTGATTGTATTTTTGTTTTGGTTGATAAGTAGCAGCCCTAAGTTTATAGCCCTTGAGCTGTATTTGCAGTTATAGCTCTTTTGCCTGTTTATAGCTCTTGTTGCAGTATACTGTTTTAGTTATAGCTCTTTTGTGGGTTGATAGCTCTTACCTCAGTATACTGGTTGAGTTATAGTTGTTATGCGTGATTATAGCTCTTCTGGTGAATAATGCTATATTAATGAATGGTGTAGTGTGAGTATGAGTGGGTGTAGCAATTATAGTGATGTTTATAGCTCTTGTGCAATAGCTCTTGTGGTGGTTGTAGTGGTTGGCTAACAAGATGCTTGTAATTAAGTGGTGTAAGGTGTATGGAGTTTGGTTAGTGATTATAGCTCAATCTAGGTTTTAGCTATTGCTAGACTGGCTCTCTATGCCTTTTAAATGGGGTGTGCATAGTGCCAGTGGGTGTATAAGGAGTGGTCTTGTATTGCTGTGGGAGTTAGATGGGGCATTTAGAGTTGTAATGCTCTTTTTATTGCTCTTATAAGAGCAGTTGGTAGTACATTGAGGTCGTTCCTTATCATTGGTGGGTGGTGAGTGGCTCCCAGCGGTGTAAATATGGCTTGCGTTCCGCTTCTTTCTATTTCTGGATTTGCTGTGGAATGCACACACTTCTGGTTCTTTGTTCAGTTCAGTTTCTTGGCGATGCTTGCAGCGTTTTTTCGTTCAGCTGTTTCAGCTATATTTTGTAGGTGTTTGCAGCGCGGATAGTGAGGGTAGCTAACGCGTTTTGTCCAGGGTGGACTTCGTCAGGGAAGTGGGGGATGATTCATCAAGCTGCGCATCTTGTTTTTTCTGCATCGTAAGTTGTATACTTTAAGTAAAAACAGTTACGTAATCTAAATGAGCAGCGCAAAGTCAAAAAACACACCCACCTGCAGTCCTTTAGGCAAAGGAGAACAATAAGCAACGGATCCTAAGCAATTTATTCAGTTTACAAGTTCCTCTACGTTCACTTTCGCTATGTTAAGATAAGCAATGTATACATCACAGCCAATGTGGGAGGTCTGACAACTTTGTTTATACATATTAAAACACAATCCTGTGGGTATTTACACAGGAAAGTTGCAACCAGCTTATTCCTTATGAAGTTTGACATATTTGGTGAACTTTGAACAATGATTTTGGATTGTTTTTAATGAGCGAAATCCACACTTTGCTCCAAGACAGATTGTATGATGGGTTTGTTTGTTTTTGAGTTGAACTGGGTGTATATTATTATTATTATTATCATTTATTTTTTAGGCGCCGCAAGGTGTCCGCAGCGCCGTACATAGTACAAACAGTAAACCATACAGGGTTAAACAGTACAGAACAGTAAACACAAAGTACCAGTGCTTCCTTCAGAAACTCCGGGACAGACAAATGGAGTAAGGACGGAGCAGAAGAACAGGTGTGGAGACACGAGGGAAGAAGTGCCCTGCTCAAACGAGCTTACATCCTAAGGGAGGGTGGACGAAACAGACACAAGAGGGAGCGGTAATACCAGGGGAGAGAGGGAAGAGCGAGCAGAGTAGGTGAGGGGTTAGATGGATGATTGGTAGGCTTTAAGGAACAGGTGAGTTTTAAGTGCTTGTTTGAAGGAGCACAGCTTGGGAGCGAGACGGATGGAGCGAGGGAGGTCATTCCAGTGTAGGGGGGCAGCTCGGGAGAAGTCTTGGATTCTGGAGTGAGAAGTGGTAATGAGAGTGGAAGAGAGGCGCCGGTCAGTGGCAGAGCGCAGGGATCGGGCAGGAGTGTGAATGGTGAGGAGGTCAGAGATGTAGGGGGCAGTAGACTGGGAGAGAGCTTTGTAAGTGGTGGTAAGGAGTTTGAAGAGGATTCTGTAGGGGATGGGGAGCCAGTATAGGGCAAGGCAGAGAGGGGAAGCAGAGGAGGAGCGGCGTGAGAGAAAGATGAGTTGCGCAGCCGCATTGAGTACAGAGCGGAGGGGGTCGAGATGAGAGAGGGGGAGGCCAGTGAGGAGAAGGTTGCAGTAGTCGAGGCGGGAGATGATAGAAAATGCATGTACATCGCTTGCTTAAAGAAATATGCATAATTAATCGGTAAAAATGTATGTTGTTTTATAATTCTATCTCGACCGGTAATAAAAATGCATAGCATACTCTTCAATAAGCACTACACACATAGTAGAGTGCATACAACCTCCACACAGATAAAGAGTGTGAGTCTGGATTAGACTCATGACTCCATTTTTGGAAGGTGGAGTAGCTAACCACTAATGCAAACTTCCATTTGAAAAAACGGGGGGAAGTGCAACAATACAGCATATGTGCTATAGAGAAAAGTGCTAGTTAATCGCACTCTTCATTATTAATCCAAAATACAGGCTAATTAGAAATCTCACAGGTAGCTTAGTAGTTAGCACTTTGGTCTTACAAAACTGCTGTCATGAGTTCAAATACCAAGCATGGCCATAACATCTGTGTGCAGATTGTTGACTTTGTTCATTAATCAAAGACACACCACAGGGACTTGGGCTAAGCCAGTTGTTTTTTTTTTTAACATTTACCTTCAAAAGTGTACAACACACTCGACCACAATAACTTATCCGCCCTCATATTTTACATGTATCTACCGCTCAAATACAACTTTCTTACAGCAAGTTGCATTTTCCCTGGCTGACAATGTTAATGTTTTCAATTTCATAAAGGATTATGGCCCTCAGGTCACATGGAATGGACTAGGGAAGGGGTGTTGATTTGGAGGGGACAGGCTCCTTGGATTAAAATGGCAGATTGTCATAAAACCTTGTTTTTTCTGCATTTACGGCTTATAGGTTATGTTATGTATTCAACTTTACCAAAAAAAGAACGCTGAACACAGTCGTTTAGCATGGTGGGTTGAGTCGCTTGCACTTCTGCCTTACAGCACTGAGGTCTTGAATTCTATTCCCAACCATGGACTTCTGTGAGGAGTTTGTATGTTCTCTTCAATTTTTGCATGGGTTTACTCTGACGCTGTAAGCTAACATTTGACTACCACTCTAATGCCACATGATTTTTGGAAGTAGTTAATTTTGTATGGCATTTGCCATATATCTTCCTTAATGAATCTGGCCCCCAGGGCACATTATGTGTATGCTATTACTACGGTTGGCCTACCTCTTGGAGGGGTGGATTATTGTTGGAGGGCACACGTTCCTTTTTGTCAAATGCAATTATCAAATGCAAATCTTTTTGTCCTCATCTACTGCTTGTGCTTGTATGTTATTTAACCATCTTGTGTCGAAAAATACTATAGCCAACACTGGGTCAGCATGGGGGCTTAGTATCTAGAACATCAGGCTCCCTGGTGCTGGTATCATGAGTTTTATTCCTGAACCTTGCCTTATGTGTATGGAGTTACTGTTCTTCCCATGTCATTGTGGATTTTCTTCAAAAATCCCAATCAATACTTAGGGGTATATTTACTAAACGGCGGGTTTGAAAAAGTGGAGATGTTGCCTATAGCAACCAATCATATTCTTGCTATCATTTATTTAGTGCATTCTACAAAATGACAGCTAGAATCTGATTGGTTGCTATAGGCAACATCTCCACTTCTTTAAACCCTCAGTTTAGTGAATCTAGCCCTTAGTATCTTCATTTGTTTCTAGGCACAATTAGTGGTGCTATATAAATGTTGCAATGATGAAATAATAGTAACTATGGACAATAAAGAATGGATATTGGAATCAAGCAATTACAACATTTTAGCTAGATTGTTTTTACCCACATGTTGTGCAATTGTAATATATTAATAAAGATACACACACCATTGATTATGTTTGTTTAGCTTATATTTTTGGGAAAAATTTTGACAATTTTAAACTATGTACAAGGACAACAAAATTAACTATTTACAAAAAAACAAAAAAACTAAAATTTCAGTTGCACATACTTGCCCATAATTGGGTCTGTTTGTTTATTTTTTGCGAATATTTTTGACTTTGTTTTTTGAAATGTATGAATTTTTTTATAATATTTGGTGATACTAATTTCATGCAAAGATGGGGGAGGGTTGGGCCACATTGCAGAGTCATCTACGTCAGCTGTGAAGAAAAAAATAAAAACAAATAAATCCTTAGCAACCTAATTGTGAAAACAGACAGGAGTTAACAGAGATGTGTACTGTTACATTACTTTAAACTGACAGCAATGTCTAATGGGATGCCAAGTACTGTTGGAGCAAGAGGCTTTTGTGTGGCAGTTTTAGATATATACATATACACATTTCTGTGTTGGCCAGGGAGGGGGGCGTTGAGAGTGCATTTTCCCCAAAAACTTTGTAGTCCCATCATGATGGAAACCTGTGACATTGAATTGAAGATGTGACATTTTTTTTTTTTTTACCAGTACGCTGGACATCTAAATGAAGTACAATTATGTACAGCCTGGTGCTCGTCCTCCGCCTGGGCCTCGTCCTCCGCCTGTCCCTCAGGATCAGCCTCGGACTCTGACTCGGCCTCACCATAGGTGCCGGCCTCGGACTGGGGCTCGGGCTCGGACTCAGCCTCCGCCTCGCCCTAGCCTTCCGCCTGTGGCTCGATATCACCCTCGGACTCCACCTCCGCCTCCACCTGTTGCTCCTCCTCGGCCTGCCGTCGTTGCCGACGTCTACGATCTGTTTGAATCCAAAAAAATTATAAGTGTATTGTTCAAATATTCACATGTTTAATATAGATATAGAACATCCGGCACTGTAACACTTGTCTTATTGGTAGACATCTGGGTAATGTCCGGAATCCCGCTGCTGTATAACAGCCTGTCGGCTAGAAGAAATAGCTAAATACAATGAGAAACAGCGCTGAGACTCCAGACACCACCCAGAATAATTAATGAATGAATCCACGTGTAGGAGATATATATAAAACAGTTTATTAAACCAAAATATAAAAACAACAATGTTAAAACAGCAATTATACTGTCAATTATCAGTGCACTGATATTATTATCACTTGTTCAACTATTGCCGGCAGAAATAAATGTTATTATGATCTAGACAGAAATTAATGTTATTGTGATCCAGACACTTTGAGCAATTGTCACTGCATGATATATTGCCGAGGTCTTTGGGTTTCCGGAGGTACTCGGCTGAAGGCTATATAAATCAGCCTGGATGATATCTAGGAGTGTATCAACATACTGATACCGACGGCCCAGGAAAGTAACATTTTTTCTATTTATTATTATCATGCAGTGACAATTGCTCAAACTGTCTGGACTTATCTCACAAGTTGTTTGATTCATGATTATATGAGACACGCTGCACTCGGTGCTACCAACCAGGGTATATTTTTGCTATGCGGGGGAGTTAAGATGTCTGAAGAAATTTCCATCTCTTTAACATCTATTTACCCATTTCTGGAAGAGACTGATACGGTGTTCAAGGGCTCTGTTTCCAAACCTTATATCTAATTTTCTATCTGGAACATTAATTGTGTTCACTACGGCAAAGTCTGGTTCTAATATACTATAAAGACTCCCACGTATTATTCATCTTTTTTGGGAGGAACTTTGGACATTATTTAGTATACTGATCTAGATCACAATAACATTTATTTCTGCCGGCAATAGTTGAACAAGTGATAATAATATCAGTGCACTGATAATTGACAATATAATTGCTGTTTTAACATTGTTGTTTTTATATTTTGGTTTAATAAACTGTTTTATATATATCTCCTACACGTGGATTCATTCATTAATTATTCTGGGTAGTGTCTGGAGTCTCAGCGCTGTTTCTCATTGTATTTAATATAGATGTAGTGCGATAATCATGTGATCAGACGTTGTGAAACTTTTTATTGCCAACACCAAAAAATAAGTACTACTCCAAAAGGATATTAACATGACAGACACAAACCACTTCACATGGCCTGTAACAAATGATTGCTTTGGGCTTAGGGATGTGGACTATCTCACAGTCCCCTAGTGGTTAGCACTTCTGCCTCACAGCACTGGGGTCAATTCCTGACCATGGCTTTATCTGTATGGAGTTTGCTTTTTCTCCCTTTGTTCGCGTGGGATTCCAACGGGTGCTCTGGTTTCCTCCCACACTCCAAAAATATACTGGTAGGTTAATTGGCTGCTTACAAAAATTGACTCGTTTGTGTGTATACGTTTGGGAATTTTGTCTGTCTGTGTGTGTCTACATATGTTAGGAAATTTAGACTGTAAGCTCCAATGGGGCAGGGACTGATGTGTATGAGTTCTCTGTACAGCTCTGCTGAATTAGTGGCGCTATATAAATGACTGATGATGACAATCATTTTGCAATAGTCCTTTGTTGGGGCCCCATCACAATTTAAACAGCCAGATAATGAATGACTGATTAGGTATTTCTAATACAGTAGATATTTTGGTTTGACCTTATATGTGACCTTGCAAATATTTGAGCTTCCAAATATGTGAAACTCAGCGAAGGACAACTGTGAGTGTGGACATGGTTTCCAAAGTTGGCATTCAAATCTTTTGCCACTAATAAAAACACATCTGCCACAGTAATCTGCCAAGTGTTTTTAAGCTAAGGTCATCAAGTTGCCTTAATGGGTAGCACTTCTGCATCAAAGCACTGGGCTCAAGAGTTGGAGAGTTGGAACCCAAAACCTGCTTTAATGTTCTGGAGTGTGACCCTCAATCATTTAGCCAAGTAACTGTTCAGCCACAAAAATTAGAAGACAGGAGCAAAAGCAGGTTGCATTGGAGGGGGAGTTACTTTTCTAGTGTGGAGGAAGATTGATAGTGGTAGGCCATGTCATGTGATTTTGTTTGACGTATTTTGAACAGTATACCAAATAAATATGTTTAGAAAACATTTTCGAAGACTTTTTTGCCGACTAATAGAAAACTCACTTCTTATGATCTTCTCCCGTAGTTCTCGAAGCAGCTGTGGTTGACACCAGCGGAGGGCGCTCCAGCAGCTCTGTAGCTGGACAACAGACCTGTGCCTGTTAAATCTTAGGCGCAGGTATCTGCAGACCCTTTGGTAGGCCCGCAATTTAACCTCATTAGAAATATATCTGCCCAAGGGCATGCTGTCCATGCCCTCGGTTAAAACTCGGAGCACCTGCCTCGCGATCACCGCAGACCTCATCATATCTTCTCTCTTCCAAAACAACTCTGCAGTACTCTGCGCTCTGGTTGGTTATCTGAGCACGTATGGGCACGTTCATGTCTCACGCAGATCTTTCCTACACCTGTGTGTGGAATGGCTGCCTGTTCATCCAAATACATGCGTCCATCGCGAATGAGACGAGTACTCTGTGCTCTGCAATGTGGAAGATTAAATTTATAGACCAGGTGTACACTACACCTGGTCTATCAATAAAATCAGACATTTTAACCCACCTGACCTCTTCCTTCACTCCTGCTCCTTACATCAGCCACCAAACAACACGCTGTTGTGCTTAAAAATACATGACAACACATTATCTAGTTAGCCTACTGATGTATATCCAGGCATTATATTTCTTAAAAGTTTACGAGCCTGTAATGTGTGAATAATTAGCAATCTTAACCAGCAGGCCAAAATATACAAAATCTAAGAATCATATCCAAGCACAGTATGGTGCTGACCACAGACATGCTTTGGAAATGAAAACAGACATAATGAATTCCCAGGGCTAATGTGTGCTAGAGCAGACACTCATGGGGATGCAAAGCACATCTTCAATGGTCTAGCGTCAGTTAGGCCCTTGAGTAAACTTTTGTTCAAATATATGGCCAAAATCATTTTGGGATTGGTTATAAGATTTGTAGTAGGGTTAGCCCCAAATGTACAAATTGGGGGGGAGTGCTTGGCCTGGTCAATGTGTTTGGATTAGGAATATTTGGGTTTAATGTTGAAATTACTTTTTTGGACCACTCCTTCGCATTGTGACATGGTTGGGCACAGTTAACATTAGCCTGATTGGTAGTTTGTTCAGTTACTTTCTAACACAGTCCCTCTAGGTTCCAGGATGCCCATGCAGGCATGGTATATTCCTTGCCAAGTACCTACTTAGCTGCATTCATTAAGCATAGTTTGGTGTGCCTAATTTTACATACACCTTGCTGTAAACCCCTATGTTTGGGATGGTGTTTTACATCTCCCTACGGATTGTGTGCCAGTGGTCATTACTTAGTGCTTGCATGTCATTCTGGAGGATGGCCACTCTGCTGTGTGAGGAGAATGAAATTGTGCCCTCATAGTACTATTATGTTGAACACTTTGAAAGTACTTGTTACATGTTTAAGCACGGCATTGGTCTTACTATGCAAAGAGTATTCCTACATATTATTTACACACATTTACAGATCGTACTTGCAGATATTCCCATCCAGAATCTTATTTAAGGCTAATGTTTTTTGGTTAAAACTGAATAAATTGCAATTTAATGTTCTGAGACACCAAGATTCCATATGAACATGTGAGTTTCGATCATTCCTGCTTCTCTCAAATATTTGACCATGCCAAAAATACTTTAAACAATTATGCTAGGTGTGTGCAGAATCACAATCTGTGTCTTAACTAGAGATGGGCGGGTCCGGTTCTCCGAGAACCGAACCCACCCGAACTTTGGGTATCCGAGTACCGAGCTGAGCAGCTCGGTACTCTCCCGCCCATTCCGAATCCAAATCGAGGCCGAACGTCATTGTGACGTCGTCGGATCTCGGGGCTCGGTTCTCGCGATACTTCAACTTTATAAATACACGCCTCCACAGCAATCCATCGCCATTTGACAGAGGGAGAGAGCAGGGTGTAGTCATAGGCTAATTAGAGCAGGGACAGAGAATACAATATTGTTCTTGCAATTGCTCTAACCAAAATCGCTAGTGCAGAGAGGAGGATAGAGGTTTATTATTTTTTCTTCATATTTGGCACTCCCCAGCGCTTTTGGGGTGTCCCCCATAATTGTGCATAAATATTTCTGGCTGTCAAAAGTCATATCTGTCAGCAGTATCTACTAAATAATTTTTAGCACTCCTCAGTGCTTTTGGGGTGTCCTCCCTAATTGTGCATTAATATTTCTGGCTGTCAAAAGTCATATCTGTCAGCAGTATCTACTAAATAATTTGTAGCACACCTCAGTGCTTTTGGGGTGTCCTCCCTAATTGTGCATTAATATTTCTGGCTGTCAAAAGTCATATCTGTCAGCAGTATCTACTAAATAATTTATAGCACTCCTCAGTGCTTTTGGGGTGTCCTCCCTAATTGTGCATTAATATTTCTGGCTGTCAAAAGTCATTTCTGTCAGCAGTATCTACTAAATAATTTGTAGCACTCCTCAGTGCTTTTGGGGTGTCCTCCCTAATTGTGCATAAATATTTCTGGCTGTCAAAAGTCATATCTGTCAGCAGTATCTACTAAATAATTTTTAGCACTCCTCAGTGCTTTTGGGGTGTCCTCCCTAATTGTGCATTAATATTTCTGGCTGTCAAAAGTCATATCTGTCAGCAGTATCTACTAAATAATTTTTAGCACTCCTCAGTGCTTTTGGGGTGTCCTCCCTAATTGTGCATTAATATTTCTGGCTGTCAAAAGTCATATCTGTCAGCAGTATCTACTAAATAATTTTTAGCACTCCTCAGTGCTTTTGGGGTGTCCTCCCTAATTGTGCATTAATATTTCTGGCTGTCAAAAGTCATATCTGTCAGCAGTATCTACTAAATAATTTGTAGCACTCCTCAGTGCTTTTGGGGTGTCCTCCCTAATTGTGCATTAATATTTCTGGCTGTCAAAAGTCATATCTGTCAGCAGTATCTACTAAATAATTTGTAGCACTCCTCAGTGCTTTTGGGGTGTCCTCCGTAATTGTGCATTAATATTTCTGGCTGTCAAAAGTCATATCTGTCAGCAGTATCTACTAAATAATTTTTAGCACTCCTCAGTGCTTTTGGGGTGTCCTCCCTAATTGTGCATTAATATTTCTGGCTGTCAAAAGTCATATCTGTCAGCAGTATCTACTAAATAATTTTTAGCACTCCTCAGTGCTTTTGGGGTGTCCTCCCTAATTGTGCATTAATATTTCTGGCTGTCAAAAGTCATATCTGTCAGCAGTATCTACTAAATAATTTGTAGCACTCCTCAGTGCTTTTGGGGTGTCCTCCCTAATTGTGCATAAATATTTCTGGCTGTCAAAAGTCATATCTGTCAGCAGTATCTACTAAATAATTTTTAGCACTCCTCAGTGCTTTTGGGGTGTCCTCCCTAATTGTGCATTAATATTTCTGGCTGTCAAAAGTCATATCTGTCAGCAGTATCTACTAAATAATTTTTAGCACTCCTCAGTGCTTTTGGGGTGTCCTCCCTAATTGTGCATTAATATTTCTGGCTGTCAAAAGTCATATCTGTCAGCAGTATCTACTAAATAATTTTTAGCACTCCTCAGTGCTTTTGGGGTGTCCTCCCTAATTGTGCATTAATATTTCTGGCTGTCAAAAGTCATATCTGTCAGCAGTATCTACTAAATAATTTGTAGCACTCCTCAGTGCTTTTGGGGTGTCCTCCGTAATTGTGCATTAATATTTCTGGCTGTCAAAAGTCATTTCTGTCAGCAGTATCTACTAAATAATTTTTAGCACTCCTCAGTGCTTTTGGGGTGTCCTCCCTAATTGTGCATTAATATTTCTGGCTGTCAAAAGTCATAACTGTCAGCAGAATCTACTAAATAATTTTTAGCACTCCCCAGTGGTTTGCGCTCAGAATGGATTCAAAGCAGTCCACATATGATCTGAATGAGCAACCAGGTTCTGTCACCAGTCCTGATGTTAGTGTTCCCAGTACGTCATCTGGCCAAGGCGATGTCAAACAACAGAGTGTTTTCAAATTAGTGCAAAAAACAAAAACCAAAAAAATTTTTACTGTATTGAAGCGAAAAAGAAGTGTAACTGAGCAAAAGTTAAGTGACGATAAAAAAAAAATTGCAAGCATGCCATTCTACACACGCAGTGGCAAAGAGAGAATGAGGCCTTCACCTTTGGCTATTAGTGGCAGATCCCAAAAAGTTACCCAGCCTACAATTGGTGCACAACTACTGTTACGCGTCAAAGCCGAGCTGCAAGATAACAGTGAGGCATTACAGGAGAATATTTGCTCTGATTCACAAATGACAACAATCCCTGTGGAGAGTCCATCCAACAGTGGGATGTCTAATCGTGAGCATTCTGCTGATGTGTGCCTTAATAGCCCGAGTGTAGCCGGTGATACCCAAATTGAGGATGCCACTTTGGAATTAGAAGAGGATGAGGGGGAGATTTATGTAGGCGCCGAGGGCGCTAATGATGATGTTGATGATTATGATGCAGACAGATACCAAATTGCCTTTCTCAATTTCTATTTATATTCTAGATTATATAACGGCTGAATAGTTTTCTATTTTACTCCTAGTGGAGAGAGGATCTGATGCAGACAGATACCAAACTGCCTTTGTCCATTTCAATTTATATTGTACAGTATATAACGGCTGAATTTATTAGTATTTTATACAAGTGGAGGGGGGCCTAGAGAGACAGAAACCAAACTGGCTTTCTCCATGTCAATTAATATTGTACAGTCTATAATGGCTGAATTTTTTGTTTTTTTAAAAAAGTGGAGGGGGGCCTATAGAGACAGAAAGCAAACTGTCTTTTTCCATTTCTTTACATATTTAACTATGAGTGTAGGGTGTAATATACATCCAAAGATGATGGCTGCATTGCCAATATGCATAGATGGAGAGGAAGACAATCTGTTTTGTGTGTAGAATAAATGAAGGCCTACCAACGAAGAATTAAACAGTTTTTTTGGATGATTTATTACCTCAACAATTAGATTACTTATCTCTAAAACAGTTGGAGCACTAAATTGGGTTATTTTAGGCACAAAAACATGTATTTTCCAACAAAATAGCAAAACAAAACCAAACAAAACCAAAACCAAAACACGCAATGGCGGTTTTGCAAAACCAAAACCAAAACCAAAACACGACGGTAATCCAGATCCAAAACCGAATCCAAAACCAAAACACGGGGGTCAGTGACCATCTCTAGTCTTAACCAACAGTTTAGTATGTTTAGAAGTATGCATATGTGTGGCTGGAATGGAACATTGCATGGCTTTGAAAATTAAAAAAAAAAAAAAAAGTGTGAGGTATGTCAAAACTAGCTTAGCGAGCTGGTCAAATCTAAAAAGGGTGGATAGTATCATTGTTTAACTGCAGGCCAAAACCGGATTAAAAGGGAATGTTGATAAGGAATCCAACAGATGCTGAACTGGTGTTTGACAAGGCATTGGACTTGATTGTGTGAACTTTCTTTGTGTTTTGCATTTGCCTGTGTAGACAAATCCAAGCAAAGTGGTTATTGTGTCCGGAGAGTATTTTGCCCTTAGTGGTTTTAACATTGACTAACCTATGAAGTGTTGCTGGCAATGATTCTAACATTTAAGAACCCTACTTTGACAGCATTTACAATGGTTACTAAATATACAAATCAAATTCAGTTCACATAACAAGCTGCATATGACCAATACAAAATCTAAACACATGAACCATGAAAAGAGAGCATACGTAGTAAACACACAAATATATCTAATCTTATAAACTTCAAAAACACTCAATAGAGAGTGTGATTTAAGTGACTAATGTAAAAAGAAACAAGGAATGCTGTAATAGATGGTACATGTATACATGCACCTAAATGGGCCACAATGGTCTATAGAGTGATTGTTGTGTATGACAAGAGGAAGAACAGCAGTGTAGTAAGGAGCAGATACTTCTTTGTGACAGATTGCTGACACTAATGCAGGGTCAGATTTATTATTAATAGACATTAGTAAATATTTGCAGCATAATACATAGCAAATAAGCCAGTGGTCTTTGCGAGAAAGGCCCTTGGATGATGAGTTAACTATCATGGCCAATTGAAGAAACACATAGGCAGGGTTGTAGCATTGGTTAAATACTTCAACGTGTAAGTGGCCACGCAATTGGGAACTCTTACATGCATGTCATCTTTGCCTGTTGAAGGTAAAGGAAAAAAATAATAATCCAATATTAGCTCCCAGCTAACTTTAATGCATGTACTTAGATTCTGCCTTGGTGCACATTAAGGTGACCACTGTCAACTACCATGCAAAGTGTCTAGTAAGGCTCACAGTCCTGTCTGTAATAGTGGCTTGTGGGTTTTTTACTCGGCCCATACATCAGTGCGCCACAGACCGGTCAAGGCATGTAAAGCGTGCCTTTAAGAGTCCAAAGGCCCTTTCATTTTCCGATCTGGTGGCTGTATGAGCAGAGTTATATGCAACATCACGCTCTGTGCATGGGCTCAACATCGGAGTGAGGAGCCAAGGCCATAAGGAATGTGCGTTGTCTCCTATGTAGGATGAGAGGAAAGACATACGAAACAAACATTAATACACTTTAACAGTAAAAAAAAACCACCGTCAAAAGCCTTACATTGTTAAATATGTCTACTACATTATATCCACGGAAAATTGACAGGTAAGTGAGGAATATTACCGAAAATAAACCAAACATTGTAAACTAACCACCTCTTTAAGAACTAAAGGCAAACAAATATCATGGACCATTTTCGAGAGAGACATTTCCAAACAACATGACTTACACACGTGGCCTTGTAGAGTTTACTAACACTTTACAAACATTATGTAACCTTAAATGTCCGGTCTGTTTATGAAAGATGCCTAAATTACCATGCACATTTAGAAAGGGGGACAATTAGAAAAAAAAATGGCTAGTTGTAACAACTATAAAGAAAAGGCACATGTACTGTATGACAATGTGGGAGCCGAAAATCAGAGGTCAAAGATAACATTTAGGGTACAGTAACTTTTAATTTGCAGATTGTCTACAAACATAGCAATACATTGAGTAAATACATTAGTCTAAGTACCAAGAAGCCACACGTCTCCATGTGGCTTTGCCTCTATTGTAATATGCGCCACATCCACTGTAAACTCCAAATATGAACCCTATACTTACAAACAAGTCACAATTCATCTTCAAGCTTTTTTTTTTTTTTTCAAAGTACAGTCAGAAATTATTGAAATAGAATGAAAATATAAATTGCCGGCAATACTAAAGCCCCATGGAATGAGCAAAGGCAACACATCAGACACCACATCACCATAAAGATACTGAAATAAAAAGACAACAGAAGAGTGTGTGCCACTGGATACTTACCACACCAAAACACAAGTCACCTTGTGCAAATCCCAAACATTTCAAAAACAGTTAGGTAGGGAGAGCAGGGAATAAAGAGAGGCAAGAAAATGGTGTTTACATTTTTATGAACAACCCAAAAAATAAAAAAAATACACAAGCCATAATGAAAGAGCAAAGACACCACATCACCATAAAGAGTCAAAACAAAACACTACAGACCAAAGAGTGGGTGCCACTCAATACTTACCACAAAAACACAGCCCTAGCCACTTCTTCAATATATTCTGATTAGGTAATGTGTTTGACAACTCTATTCTGTTACAGAGGGGGAGCAGGTAACAAATATAGACAAAAAAGGAAATACAAAATAAGGCAAACATAACATAATACAGTCTTGAGCCACTCCCTCTTCAAAGTATACACAGTGCAAGAATGTGGTGAATTCAAAAAAATTTAAAAGAGTTTTCTTCTACCCTCCTAAAAACACTACAGAAAAGGTAAAGTAAACTCCTTTATTCAGCAAGTAGATAATCTCAAAGTTACATTATCACTTGCCTATCAAACACTAAAACTCATTGCAATGCTTTTTGAGCTATTAAAACATACTTCAGATTGTGGAAGCTACTGGTCTAAACATCTATAAACAGCAAGGCGTTTTTTTAAATCTGATTACAGAATTATCTGCAGATGAGTATGCCGACGTCAGACACAGGTGCGTTTACAGAGCGAATGTGTTTATTTTGGCGTCTAAAACCCATCATGCATATTTTTGGACTTGGATACAAATTGAGGTCAGTGTATGTGTTTTGTTTCATTACATATTTAACAAATATATTTACATGTTTCAGGTGTGGAAAGATCCTGGTTGCTTGATTGAAGATATGTTGCCTAATCTTTTGTTTCAATGTATTATATCTAACATATGTCTAGACCAGGGGTAGGCAACCTTCTTCTATCAGTGCGCCGGCAAGAATCTTTTCAAGCCCAGGTGTGCCAGTAGTGTGTGTGTGTGTGTGTGTGTGTGTATATATATATATATATATATATATATATATATATATATATATATATATATATATATATATATATATATATATAAATTTTATCACGTTAAAATGATAATGTTAATGGTATTGGGAACAAATAAACTTTCATGTTAAGCCACACAATAGTGCCCCCTGTCACACGTAAGTATCCCCAATTAGTATTATGTCACACATAAGTGCCCCTAATTAATAGTATACCTGACATAAGTGCACCGAATCATATTACACCACATTAGCAAGTGTATGCGACTCACCTCTTGTAGACAGTGGTTACATTCCATCTTGTTCTGTATAAAATGACAGGTTGACTGAAAGGTGATTTATGACCCTGGGTGAGATGTGGCATTGCTACTTATCACTGATAAATGTTATGTGCCTGCCGTCTCATGGGCGCAGGGTGTTACGTTGCATGAACTGATGTGATAAGAAATGTTACGGGGGTTATACTGGCATATTATCGTTGCTGTAGGGCAGGATCAGGGCCGCCAAGAGAAATTTTGGGCCCTGGTACAGCAATTTTTTTGGACCCACCCCCTGCACAGGTGAGTAGCAACGGTGCTGTATGCCGCCGCTGAGCTGCGCCTCCAAAGGGGAGTGGTCAACATGGGCATGGCTGGACTTTGTTAGACATGACATATTGGTGGAAATTCAACTGCCGTCGATGTGACACGAAAAAATCACGCAGCGCACATTGCCGGCAATTACGGTAGAAATCTCCGTTCATTTTCCCTCGCACCCCATAGAGGTGAGAGGATAAATGGGAGGAGATTTCTGTCAAATCTCCACCACAAAGTGTCCCGCGGACGTCCCGGAGACACTTCGCGGCTAATTGAACTTCCCCATTATGTATTAAAATTGTGTTACTCTCATCTACCTGTGATTGCGGCTATCACAACCTGGTACTGAATTCTTGCATGGATCCTGGAATGTTGGGAGCTGTTGAAAAATGTAAATATGGAAAAGCAAGCAATAAGTCAACACCGTACATAATACAGATCATGCAGTATATAATACATAAATTATAATAAAATATTACATTCATCACAACCTCCCCAGCCACATCACGCCACCCCTCAGTTACATCACCCATTATGCCACCGCCCAGACACATCACGCCACCCCTCAGCTACATCACTCATAATGCCACCCCGTCACATCACGCACCACGTCATCCCCCAGACACATCACGCCATCCCTCAGTTACAATACCCATCACGCAACCCCTCAGCTACATCACGCAACCCCTCAGCTAGATCACGCATCATGCCACCCCTCTGCTACATCACGCATCATGCCACCCACTGCCACATTACCCATCACGTCACCCCCCTCAGACACATCACACATGGTCACAATGCCATATACATACACATACATAATGCTATATACACATACAAAATGTCACACATACATAATTCCATACACAAACATACTGCCATATTTATATACACACACAATTCTACATATACACACAAAGCCAGGCTATAACACCCACACCCCCCAGTCCCTTGTACTCACCTCGTCTCCAGAGGCAGATAGCTCCGCGGCTGTGCTCTGAAATGACAGGCAGCCTGTCAGCAGTGCAGTCTGATTTGTTGCTTGGCTGCCTGTCTCCAAGGTCAGTGACAGCCTGTCACTGACTTGCGGACCCGATTAGCCCCGCCCCCTCCTGATTAGCCCCGCCCCATCTTGGCTGGTGAATGGGAGTTTGGAAAAAAGCTTTTTGTCTGCAGTAATTAGTAGCCGCTTCCCCTCCCTCTCGGCACCCCTGGGCAGGATGAGAGCCAGCTAGTGTTTCTACTATGATCAGAAAAAGTTTAAATTAGTCACAGTCCCTTAATGGGAGAGCCAGGTGAAAGTGCAGCAGTTCAATTTCGGCAAGCTCCTGTGCTTCTGACAGCTGCTCTGGCGTGCCAGATGACAAAGCTCTGCATGCCAGGTCTGGCACGCGTGCCGGGGATTGCCAACCCCTGGTCTAGACGGTAGTGTGGTGGTTAGATATTCCATCTGTCAATAGTAAGATCATGAGTTTGAATCCCCCAGTATGCCTTTTTTATAAATCCCCAATCTGACTTTAATATTACTTCCAAGTAAATTTCGACAATGTATAGAAAAGTATGCATGAGAATTGTTTGCCGTTACATCCGCATCCATGTTTATTTACTGATCTTACTTTTCTATCACATTTTTGTTGGGTTTGTTAAATAGAAAATGTGTGTGTGTCTTACTTTATCCTTAAACCTTCAGGTTGGCAATAATGCATGTGTGGTGTTAGGAATTTCCATATTCAAACACTTAAAATATGCATGTAGCACAGGCTCGAATATTGCATTGTTTGTGATAATAAACGTTGATGCCTTCCTTCTAGTCTATTTCATGCACATACTGTTACACTTTGAACATTGGCGTAGTATTTAAAGAATACACTTTACATCAAGTTTTGTAATTTGACAACATTTGGTGTAATATGGCTAAATGGTTTTAAATTGTGTGCAGCTACAACGCTTGCAAACACTTAGGAAATATCCCCAGTTGAAAGTCTCAAAAACCAAAGTGGGCCCAAACAAACAATAAAAAGACAATCAATTTCAAGCCCTAATCTTATTTTTACCATTTTTTTAGTTATTAGGATACATGACTGCATTTTCATATCCCACATTCTAAAATATGCATGTACGAATGCGTTCTGTCTCTAATATTTCAAAGTATTGGCATTAATTAAAACTAATAAAGGAAATAACATAATCATTGTTATGAGAGAAGTTGCTGCTCAGCTTTTCATTCTATGCAATTTCATTCACATATTGTTTTCAACACTTGAACATTGGCACAGCAGTTAGATATTCCACCTTTGAACAGTTGATTTGTGAGTTCAAATTCTCAACAACACTCTTGTCTCTGTCGGATCAATAATATTCTTCCCATATATGTATTGAGGTCAAAAGTGTCTGGGGTGTACAGGTAAGCTTGCATTAAGTTCGCTAAAATCACCCTTAAAAATCTCTGTTTTTTGGGGGGATTATTATTAGTAGCGTTTGTAAGATGTTAGGTTACAAACACTAGCAAAGAACTGTTGACACATAAGGCATTTTACAAATTGATTAATTATAATATATGGTGGATAATAAAAAGATGGGTTTTTTGTTTATACCAAAATAAAAAATGTTTGAGCTCCATATAAGATTTGAGGAATTTATTCCAGATGCTGAAATGGGTCTGCCAGTACCTTAGCCATCCATTCCGGCGGTTGTAATGGATGGGGATTGCACTCAGCAATCCATTCCAGTTGCTGGAATGGACGGGGAATGCATCTATTGACAGCCCTATTATTACAATTTCTGTTTCAGCACTGAACCCTGCCACCTCTCCTGTTTCTGAGTGAGCTATGGTACAGTAAAATGTAACTGCAGATTTAGACCAAGCCAGCCAGCCCTATAATTTATATTTCAGCAATGACTCTTAGCAATGGAGCACTCCTCTTTGTCTGTTACCTATACAACACTTCCGAATTTGCCTGCAAATTCAGAAAGAAAGCCTGCAAGGACTTGTATATTTGGTTTTAAGCAATGACAAAATTACCAATGCAGCTCTTCTCTGTGGGTGTATATTAGACAATACACTTATTAGTGCAAATTCAGAAGAAAAAAAAAAGCCTGCAAGGACTTGTATATTAATATTTCAGCAATGACAAAATTACCAACGCAGCTCTTCTTTTTGGGTGTATATTAGACCCTACACTTATTATTGCAAATTCAGAAAAAAAAAAGCCTGCAAGGACTTGTATATTTGAATTTGTATTTCAGCAATGACAAATTCAGCAATGGACCTCTTTTCTTTCTCACTATATCCTACCCCTTCTGTATCCCTCTCTCAAATAGCGCTAGATCGCCGTGGAGGGCGGTATTTAATTTTGCGAGATACAACAGATTTGCAATAATAAGGATAAGCACTGTCAACAACTATTTTTTTTGTTTGTATGCAAATGAGAGTAACTTCCCTAATTGCAGCTCATTCCATACCAGAGTACAGACATACTTCCCTAAAAGGGAAATCAATGGGAGTCACTCTAAAAGGTCCTTCTTAGAAACACTTGAAAAAATGGTAGAAGGCGACCTGAAAAAATCATTTTCCAAACATATTAAAAGTCTCAATCTCACAAAAGCATAAAAAGAAGCCCTCCAAGCATTTAGAAAAAACAACAATGGGAGTCATTTAGAGTTGTAAGTGAGAGCTGTTTTAAGTGTAATATGTGCTGTCTCGGAATGTGAATGGCCACCAAAAATAGTGCATCGCTGCTTCCATTTAAAGATTTTTGAGTATCCCTAACTTGCATCTGCTTGTATCTGTAGAGGCAGAAGTGGGAGTAGCACAGAAAACAAAATGTTGAATTAATGTCACTTGTTAATAATATAGGCGTTAATGATAAAAAAGTTAAAAAAAAAGTGTTTTTTTTGTTTTGTTCCCCCCCCCATGAAATGTCTACTGAGCATAAAATACATTTTTACAGTTGCTCGTGATTGCAAACACATGTTATAGCATGCATACAAGTCATCACTAGTAATCAGACTAGCCCTGTAGCTGGAGCAAGAGATACGACAGAAAAACAAGTAACTTTGAGATGCTCAGAGCTTGATTCAGATGTGGTTGCATGCCCTTGAGATGGCACAACCTTACTGTACAGTGACTGCTGAAAAACGGTCCTTTCCTGCCCTGTTCAGTCACGGAATTGTAGGCTGTAGTAATCGTTCTTTATGTCATGAATCAGGGTCTTAGTACTGTTTATGCCACTTGGCGGTAGCATATCACCATGCAACTTCCTCCTGTCAGAATGCAGCATTCTAAATCCTGGGACAAAGCGTGACATCTGTCTGCTGTACTAGAGGCTGTCATCTTGGGTTAAACATTTTCTAAACATCCTGCTGAGTCTGAACAGCTGATCTCATTCACCAATTAGCTTACTCTGCAGATTATAAGAGTCTCAGCTAATTGCCAGTGCAACACTTCTTAGTTTCTGGTTCCAGTTCATCTCTGTTGCAGTTTGTTGCTGCTTCATCCTGTTTGCTGTTACAGACTCCAACCATTTACCTTTTGTGTGGATTTAGATTCACTCTGCTTGCTGTTATACAGACTGTAACAGTTAACCCTTTGTGTGAATTCAGTTTCATCCTACTTGCTGAAATAAAGACCTTGGATATTAACTCCTCGTGTTGATTCAGTTTCCTTCCATCTGCTCGTGTTCAGATTCCAGCTGTTACCTCCCGTGTGGATCCTTCCCTCTTCAATCTCTTCCTGTCTCTCCTACTGGCTATCTGGGGTAGTAGGCTGTTGTTTTGTGTCATTCACCTTCTGGAGCCATCTCTGTGTCTTGGGGTACCGACTTCCAATTCCAGGCCTACCTCAGTCTCTGAGTTTTGAGTTGTCCAGGGCCAGTTCCAGGTTTATTCGGTTCAAGAGGTTGCCACCCCTGTATATTCACTGCCTGAGTTCTGAGTCTCCCCAGTCCCAGCTGTTGTACTTTACTCGTCTGAGTTTCTGAGGTCTTGGAGGTACTGCGTCTCTGGTCGTGGGTTCAGGTCTCCCCTGTTTCCACGTCCATCAGGTCCAGCTTCCAGTCATGTAATTCAGTAGGGAGTCCAGTTCAGCATTCCTCCTCCTAACAACCGGTATACAGGATTAGGGCAATCCCTATGAGCTACACATTCATCCGGCCTCCCAGTTTCCACTAAATTCCTGCCACAGCTAGTCCCAGGGATCCGAGATGGACCCCAGAAACCCTATTGCCGTGCACAAACAGGGCTGCGCTTACTGGTGTATGTCCTGGTTCTGGGCATGCGCAGAGCGATTTCGAGTATGATGCGCTCA
Source organism: Mixophyes fleayi (assembly GCF_038048845.1). NCBI lineage: Eukaryota > Metazoa > Chordata > Amphibia > Anura > Limnodynastidae > Mixophyes > Mixophyes fleayi. Next base: position 119,800,453 of record NC_134406.1, on the reverse strand, counting down.
AAATTGGCAGATACGTGCCTTGATGAATAAGGCCCAAAGTAGCCAGCTTTCCTTGGCAATCAAGGGGCACTAGAACCTGTAGCATAGCAGGGAAAAAATACTAGTAGAAAAGCATACACACACCCTCACACATACCCTCTTTTACCCATTTATATTAGTCACCTAAATCCAGGAAGAATGCACTTCTTTCTCCCAGCTTTTATTTCATTGAGAAAAAATTAACAAACCCTACATACTTTCCACTTGATGAGTCAGTCAGTCAATACAGAGTATATTGTCTGTCTTAAGTTGTCTGTAATTGCATCTGACATACGCATGTTTCAATTGCTGATAATCTTGTATTTTTATAACTCTACATTTGTGCTCCTTAACATATACCTGTACATGCGTACATGTATTTTCCTCTGCGCTTTTGATGCAAAATCTACCTCATAAGGGAGGAGGTAGAGTTATTCTCAACAAGACGATCTTGAGTTCCTGGCACTCTGTTCACAGCATGCTTTCCTGCGTTCCTAGCATCATGTTCCCAGTGTGAAATATTGAGATTCTGGCAACCTGTGTGCAAAGACTCTCTGCTACCCAAGTGCTATCCTAATTACATTCTGCTATTTGTGTGCCTTCCAAAATTCCGTCACTCTGCTTTCCATGTGCAATTGTAAGCTCCTGACACTCAGCTACCCATGTGCAATCCTGAGCTCCTAACAATGTGCTACCCATTTGTAACTCTAAGAATTCCCAGCCATTGTCAATTCTTGCATGTGTCCTACACTCAAAGTGCCTTCTTTGAGTCTTAATCCTCAATTGGAGATAATTAACTTGTTTTTGGTTCATTCTTTGTGTAGTTAGTTGTGTAGTTCTTTCAGTAGTTATATCAGTGCATGTACCTTTTTATGACTCCAGCCTGTTCCTGGCAATCTTTGCTTGCTAGTGAACCTTACCTTTGGTTTAAGAACTGACTTTATGCTGTCTATTTGATTCTGGGATTGACTCTGTGTATTGTATCCAATTATTTCTGTATTCATTCCTTGGCACCAGCTCCCTAGTATGGCAATCCTAGAGGCTCAACCTGTGGGTATGTTACAGAAAATGATGTACTCTAATAGGAGTCTCTAGTGAAAACTGGATACTTATTAGACTATATGCTCCATGTAAACCAGCACCAAATACAACGGGAAAGTGGGTCCACTAAAATTGCTCATGAGATATACCTGTGCTACTAAACCTTTATATTTTTGAGCACCAATGTAAGAGTTGTCTAACATCCACCTGCTATGTTCTACCATTCACTAAACTCAGTAGAAAGTAAATACAGCTTCAGGGCTTGTCAAAATAATGATCTATTTATTCTTATGAAAGGCGCTGTACTTCGAGCACTTAAAACAAATTATGGACTTCGATGCAATAAGCTGCAGTTTATTAATGGATGCAATCTGGCAAATTTTAAACTGCTAGGTGCACCACAAATAATCTTTTATACCCACAACAAAACTGTGCAAATGACATGAACACAATCACTTTACATTGAAGAAAGTTGCTACTATTAAAATAAAAAGGGGCAAATCATTAAATGGGTAGTCAGGTTATGAAATTCTCAACCAATGGAGCGGTTAATGGCAAAGTGAGCTGGATATCTTTCTGGCAAAACATTTTGTGCCTGATTCATTAAAGAAAGTAAATAAAAAAACATGAGTAACTTTGAACCTTGACGTAAGTTGAAATGCAACGGGTGCAAATGAGTTTATTATTTTACACATACAGAAAATGCTGGCTGTTTTTTCATGTAGGATGCAAATATTTGATAACTTTATTTTTACACTGACATTAAAAGTTAATCTAGGACATGCTCCATCCCAATTATAAATCTGTCCTCACATTCTAAATTTACCTCCCCTTCCAGTACAACATGGTTTTGCCAAGGTTCAAAGTTACTCATTGTTTTTTGGTTTACTTTCCTTAATGAATCAGGCCTTTTGTCTGTATCTGTAACTAGTAAATAACATATTTTTGATTAAATTGTCAGTATCCTTTTTAGGAACTATAGCTTCCACTGTAATTTTATTTTAAAAAAGATTCTTTAATTCTAAATCTAAGATTTAATTTTAAATGTTTAGAGTCATCCTATGTTATACCTGTAAATAACATAGCTGTCAGAAAACTAGAACAAATAAACAAAACCAAATAAACACATTTTGATGTTTTAGGCTATACTATTAGTCATATGAAAGTCCAAAACAAGAAGTCAAATGCCTTATATTGAATGTAATGTTCACCTTAACACTTTCTAGTTCCTTCATCTTTGCTAAGGTAAGAGTGGGATTCAATGCCAGGAAAGTATATTCTGTAATGATTTTAAAAATAAAACTTTTTTTTCTTTTACATTATTAAGGTACAATATAAGTAAAAGAAAACCATATGATGGAAGAAACAACATATATTTTAGAATCAAATACCTCTGACTATCCGGAATACATTTTACCTTGCAACAAAGAAGATGTTTATGTATTTGTAACTCTTTTTACTACCATCTTAAATTCATTTCTCTTTATCTTTGGGATCACTGGAAATTGTCTTGTCCTTTGGATCCTTATCATACATGAAAGCCTGGTGTCTTTTACAAATGTCTTTATATTTAATTTATCAATTGCAGACCTGATTTTAACTGCATGTCTACCATTTTTTGTTGTGTATCACAGACAAGGATGGGTTTTTGGAGCTGTTGCTTGCAAAGTGTTCAGTGTACTTTTCTCAATAGGATTTTATAGTGGAATTCTTTTTTTGACATTTCTCACTTATCATCGCTACGTTTCAGTAGTGGATCCATTATCTGCTCTAAAAACCAAAAGACCTTTGTTTGGAATTTTGATTACTGTGCTCGCCTGGTCAATCAGTATATTTGCTTCAATTCCTGTGATGATTTTCCATGCTCAGACTGCACATGCTGATTTTACCAAATGTGAATACAATCAAATATTTCCAGTGTTGGTGAGCCACTATCAACAAAATGTTTTCTTTGTACTTGCATTCTGTGTCATCATATTTTGCTATTTTAAAATAATAAGGACATTACAGCAATCTCGATCACAAAGGAATCACAAACCGGTTAAACTAATTCTTATTATTGTTGTGGTATATTTTTTCAGTTGGGCACCTTACAATATTGCCATGCTACTAGTATCATTTCACCATCAACAGATTTTTATGGACTGTGAGTTGACTAAACACCTTGAATATGCAAAATATGTTACTGAAAAAATAGCATTTTCTCATTGTTGTCTCAACCCCATTTTATATGCATTTGTTGGGATCAAATTTAGAAGACATTTGAAGAACTTGCTAATATGTTATCGCCCCTGCAAGCACAGAGATCACCATACAACTAGAGTTAATTCCCAGGACCAGTATCACAATGAAACTGGCTCAGTGTACTAAACAAAGTGGTGTTACTCGGTAAATAAGAGCATAGACAAATAACAACCTCTGCAAAAATAATTCTAAATTTATTACTGTTAAATTCAAAACTATCAACGCAGACATTTTAAGAAATTCTGATGTTTCAAAGGTATTCATAAAATATATTGTTCCTTGCCCAAATTACGCCATCTGTAATTAATATTGCACTGATATTTATTTAGTTTTGGCAATTATCAAATGAACAAACTTGGTGTCACATGGTTATCCTAGTATTGATTTTTTCAAAATGATTCCAACACAAACAGCAATATTGTACCTTTTTGATTGCTATGATTATCATGGTACAATATAAATTTACTATTTGCAATCTTCTGAAACTGTACTTTCTCCATTTTACCACTTATTTACTTGGTATATAATGTATTTATAAATTTAGAATCCAATAAACAGAATTAATCATTAAAAAAAAGTGTATTTTTATAAATTGATTTACTACCAAAATGGTAATTTAGTTGACTGTTACTTGTTTGTGTGTGACATTCTATTATACAAGAAATAAATTTAGCTTTATAAAGTTTAATGGTACATGCTTTGACTCATATCCAAATGACCATATCATTGGGACATTGCAGATAGTTAAATATAATATTTTGTACAATCACAGATTTTAGAATAGTTGGCTTGTGAGGAAGCTAAGAATCCTTCCATTCAATGTTCTGAAGACAATCATTCTATTAATGTGCTATTGACTTTACTATCAATTTTGCTAGTTAAATGCATTTACAGAGTGAAATAGTAATTAAAAATGTTAAAACTAATGTAAAGGATTTGTTTCCGTCCTTTTGTTCAAGACTGCCCAATTATTTATGTGTTTGCATGTGTGCAATTGTATGTGTTTGTGAGCAATTGTGTCTGCCCCTGTAAATTTGTGCCAAGCATGTTCATGCTTCCATTGAGAGTCTGAGGTTTTAAAGAATTTTCCATAAAATGTACTGTTTTTTATAATGGCCAACTGAAGATTACAGTTCAAGTGGGGGTGTATACGGTGGTATGCCATACCGACACTTCCTGTATTGCCTTCATTGTAAAACGATAAAATTCCATTCACTTACATTCCCATTACATTTTTCATACTACTGCTTCTAAATTTCCACACCGCCACTTCTGAATTTCCACTTCAACCACTGGTTGGAAATCTCACAATCTAGTCTAATAATTAACTAGTCTTTGTAAGTATTTGGAGTATTAGCAACAAGCACCTACTGTTTGAAATTCTGGATGAAGATTTAGACATATAAGGCAAGGTTTTGGAAAGTTCCATAAATAACCATCCAATCAACACAGAGCAGCTATTTTAATCTAAAGAAAATCAGCTATTTTACTCTAAAAAAAATGTGATCGGGTAGCATGGAGAAATTTTCAGCAGGGTTGCAGAAAATAATGAATGTATTAACACTAAGGGGTAGATTTACTAGGAATCGTGTTTGGCTGAGGTTTTAAATCACCACACATCACAGGCAGTTTAGTGCTCCAAACTGCTGCATTTATTATAGGGCGATTTGAGGCTGGAATGTTACATGACTGGCAATGAGTGACGGATTGAAAAAAGCTAAACCGCCAGCAGTTTAGTCAAAACCACCAGAAAAAAATTTACGTTTTTTTAATACCTGCTTCTGATTAGCTTGAAAGCTCAAACATACTGTGTTGGGGCATAGAAACCTACAACTTTGTGACCTCTTGTGGCTTTGAAGATGTGCACAGTTGTTATTCGTAATGGGTCTGATTTATCTTCAAGCTTGAATGCAATTACTGTTTTAAAAAAGCCATTTAACTTGTGCACACATAAGCATGTATTCAAAGACAAGCGCACATGAGGAATACGTTCAGAGAATGAATGAATATGGTAGCTACTCACTTATGTGATGTAAAATCTAAATCTAAGGGGCATATTCAATTAGCTTTTGGATTCGCGGAAACGCGCCGGAACAGCCGCGAAACGTAATACACGGTACCCGCAAGAACGCGCACTTTTCGCGGTAACGCGCGTTACCGCAAATTCAAAAGCTAATTGAATATGCCCCTAAGTGTCATTGCGTGTTTATTTACTCTTCTATGTGCTTTTGGAGCATTTAAATCTTTTTTCACTACATGTGTCTTTACTCCTAATTCACATCTGAATACACATGCATACATTTCCTTACCTACTTTAACTAACATTATTACTTCTAAACATTGATGTTTTATGACAATTACAGTCACCAAAGAAAAAAAATTCTGCGCTGGGTATAGCACAAGGCAATCAGTTGCGAGGGTTCTGCACTCACCAAACACAAAAACTATAGGAAAATATCAAATATTGCAACTGCGCACACTGTACCATTAAACTTTAAAGACACTTGTGGATAATTGATTACACAAATTTATTAAACATTTGTTAAAACTCATACACAATATATAAAAAACTCATGAACTCTACAATTAAACTTCAGCATATAATGATATTTATTAATGCTGAAGTTTAATTGTAGAGTTCATTAGTTTTTTATATATTGTGTATGAGTTTTAACAAATATTACAACAAAATATTAAAACGAAAAATGATAAAAAAAACATAATTTGTAAATATTTAATTAGTTTTTTATTTGTTTATTTTCTTTCAGTTTTTGTATCAAATTGTGCAGGGGGGATATCTTCTGCACATGCAAAACAAACATAAATAAGCAAAAAATATACATTGTAACAGCACTTCCTAGCCTTCCTCCTGCTCTTACTTCTGGGTCTCAAGGGATTCCTTGTCCTCCTCTTCTGGCTCTTCCCTAAATTCCCATAGGCATCGGTGATGACAGCATTCAGTTGGACTAAATATGACATATTAGTATTTTATTACATATTATATCTCTCTTCTATATAGATAGATACTTAGATACTTAGATCTAATCTTAGGTTTCAACATTAATTATTAAATATATGGAGCATTACTCCAACATTGTCCAAATACAAACACCTCTACACCACTTGCATATGGACTAGACCTAGGAACTTTATTCAAATTTCAGTATCCTAAAGTGAATGTAATCACATAATGATATTGAAACATCACTATTACTTAGCAGGACTTGTACTTGTCCAATAAAGGTTATTACAAGACACTTGGTTATTTATAATGCTTTTTCTTTTGCACTGGGATGTAACTAAATGGGCCAGAAAAAACTAGAATCATATGTATTTATTTGTAATTGTGAACTTATGCCTGGCAAGCTCCCTTCTAATGTCAGCAAGGAGCTGTGGTTGCCTCCTGCGGAGGTCATTACAGCGGTGCTGTAGCTGAGTCACTGAACAACTGCTGCCCACTCTGCACTGCAAACAGGTCTTTCCTGCCCTTTAGGCTGCACTTATGTCAGTGTTGCTAACATAAGGGGTTTGCGGACCCAAGCACTGGTCCATGACCAACTGGGCATTCACCCACAAGAAATGATGCCAGAATATTACTCTGCAGACACTATTTAAAGTTGGAGAAGCAAGGTTTGAACCTTGTCATTTTGTGATTGAGCATACATATTGAATGGTGGAGAGATGAATAGTGAATCTGGTGGAGCCTGTGGTGGAGAGGCTGCACTATACAACACACCAGCTATCTGCCCCAGCGAAGCTCCGCATTTCGAAGGCTATAACAGAGCAAGTCAATGTTGTGGCTCCTATTCGGAGATCTGTGACTGAGGTCGAAAAACAGTAAGTGAACACAAATGTTTTTCAATTGTACTATGCTCTGAATACATTAGCAAAATAGCCACCTTCTTTCAATGTTGTGAAACACATAAATGTTGTGCAAGGCATGGCAATAATGAGCCCAAAACCTTTACAAAAGATAAACATTTTTACATTGGACCTGTTTTACGTCTTAAAAGTTGTTTTTGGAAGTGTAGCAATCTGTAGCAATCTCTAGTTATTGTTTGACCTTTTAGCCAAAACATATTTACATTTATATCTATAGCTATGTCTGCACCAGTATTTTGAAGTTGTTTTTCCCTGTATACATTATAACATTGTTAACTTTGGACATTTCACACAGATGGCATGACCACTTAAGACATGCCAGGGGGACAGGTGGCGGTCCCATGGAGTACCTCAGTCCTCTGGAGAACATTGGCCTGCCTTCATGACTAACTGGTGCATGATATAGGCTGGATAGACACTGGAGAGAGCCCCCCCCCCCCATTCTACCACACAACAGTCCCCTTCAGGTAAATTTCATATCATAATATATGCATTAATTATTCAATTGACTATTGTGTTGTTACTAAATAAATCTTAACACCACCACAAACTCTCTGTATATTCTTGTATTTTCTCATTTAATCTCCACTTGCATTTTTACAAATAAGAGTATCAGTTTTGTGACACGAACTCCACCAAAGCCTAGCCCCCTAGACTACAACAGATTGTATAATCTGGCCATATGGGCAAGTTTCCTATGTATTTTCTGTGATGATCCCTTGGAGAATAATTAAGTTAAATGGATGCATATATAAAATCTCCATAAAGCCAAAGATATGAAGTTTGTATTTTATGAAAATTGTCAAATCGTTTGATGTAATTTTTTTTTCTAAATGACCACACATATTCACACAGGACAAAAAATATACATTCCACATATGAAATTACTAATGTCTGTTATGAAATCTACTTATACAATGGTAAAAGTAGGATGATATGGACAAAAAATATATGATATTAATGTTTGTTTTTTCTCCTATTATGTGAGCTGTACATGTCGAGGAGTCCAGTAAAGATGACCACATAGACCTATTACGGGGCCAAGGAAGAACAAGCAGCTGAAGATACCCCAAATCCTAATAAGTCAATATGGCAGCAATTACTTAAAAAATATGTATGAGAATGCCACATCCTTGCACCAAAAACTGGATCATATAGGCAACACATTAACAATGTTCCATAGCACTTTTGAAAGATTGACTGATGCCATTATAAATTATATGGGAAACAAAGTGCAGTTGCACAAGTCCCTGCTGACCCTCTCAACCCTGTGGCACCTCCTTTCCCTCCTGCCCCTGTGGCACCTGCTGCTTCAGGGGAGCCGGAGCAGGCTAAACCAGAGACTGTTCCAACCAGTGCTCGGGTGACCCGGTGGCAGCTACGATCAAGCAGCACATTGAATATTGGGTAAGGGGGAAAGCAAGGGCACAAGTCCAAATGAGATTTGGGTCTTTTCACTTGTGTGGGTCACTAATTTGCCATTTTTTGTTTACCAGTAAATGTAGTGTTTCCTGGTTTGTTTATACATTTTTGAACAATGATCCCGTCAGCATCTGACACCCAAAAAAAGGCTCATATGTGGCCTGAAGCCACGCTCCTTGAACTGCTGACAGTGTATCAGTTGATAGTACAACATTTGTCATCCTCCAGGATCATTGCTTATGCAACGATTGGCTATATGCGAAAAATGTGGATTCCTTGTGCATTGTAGATTTTGGATTCCCATTGAAATAACACATTTTAAACCAAGTAATTTTGTGTCAAGTTATAAATTAAATAAATTAATAAAAACAAAAAAATCTGGATTGCTAATGTATGCAACTATGTATAAACTGGATTGAATAGGAAACACACTCATAACATTTAAAAAATTAAACAGCATTTCAACTGTGTATAAAACTATACTGCAATACAAACATCTACAAATACTTTGAAAGCCAATTTCAAACATCCGCACATGCTAAGTGTGACTGGATCGCTGATAAATAACTTATTTGTGGCTGGATCATGTAGAAATAATTTATTGTAGAAATATATTTCAATCAGAGGTTTAGGCACCAATGTATCATTTGAAATGCACTTATCGTGTTACATTGGGATGTGTTTTAAATGCAAGTGTCATTGTTTGGGTTTGTATCTTTGCTAGAGGAAGTCTGTTTGCTGATAGCAGGAAATGTTAAGTAAGTCTTTATGTGAACTGACAAAAACCTGTTTAGCTTGTATACCCAGCAGGGGGGCGCTGCCTGTCTGTCTGGCATTACTGTTTCTCAGATAATGCAAGCATCAAGTTTTAGCCCCAAAATCTAATCCGTTCCTGTTACTGAGATTTGGACCCAGCTTTTCCGGTACCACCGCTCTGCCCACTACCAAGCTGCTCTGGACAGTGTGATAGGCCAGGGGGGCATCCATCTACAGCAATCCTGATCCATAGTAAGAGGTAAGGTGTACCAGCCCAGGTACATTAGCAACGTCAGTTACCCAGAAGAAACCCGGTACTGGATGCCGGTAAGGAGTCCAGTGGTGGCAGTATTTGTAAGCAGGGCCGGATTTACCACTAGGCAACCTAGGCAACTGCCTACGGCCTAGCGGTACCCAGAGGGCCCAGTCAGGATTGGCGGTGAGCGGGGTAGGCAAGGCGGAGGGGCGCTTCCCTCCGCCTGCCATCCCTCTCTGTCCACCGACATACTAAAATAAACTGCGGCCGGAAACAGACTAAAAGACAAACCAGTCATGTGATCGTATGCGCGGCTCCCGGCAGTCTCTCCTCCTCTCAGCTCCCACTGAATGAGGAGGAGAGACTCCAGGGACCTGTTGCGCGATCACGTGACTGTTTTTATTTTTTTATTCTGTTTCCAGCCACTGTGTGGAGGACTAACCGAGGAGCTGCGCGCTGGAGAAGAAAGAAGACAAGAAGACCAGAAGACAGAAAAGAGGAATACAAAAGAGAAAAAGACAGGTAAGTAAAACGGAGGCACATAAGGTGAGGTGATAATGAAGGGGCACAGAGGTGACATAATGAAGGGGCACAGAGGTGACATAATGTAGGGGCACAAAGGTGATACAGTAAAGGGGCACAGAGGTGATACAGTGAAGGGGCACAGGGGTAATATAATGAAGTGGCACAGAGGTGATATTGTGAAGGGGCAAAAGTGGCAATAAATGGGCATAGTGTGATGATTTAGGGACAAAAGTGACAAGGGCACATCTTTGGATTTATGTGTATTATTTTTTCAAACAACTTAATAAGTATTTCTGTCCTGACTTAAATAATTATTAGGTTGTTTTGACCCAACTACTTAAAAACCGGGACTGCTCGGTAATTATTTAGGGGTGCCTTTTTCTTTAGCAGGGTGGCCTTGCTCTTTTCACATGTTAGGTACGCCCCCAAAGATACAAGCCACACCCCCACCTCCGCGGCAGCACATACTTTTACTTCTACTTAACTATAGGGGTATATGGTAGGCTACAAAAATATAGTGCTATGGATTGTTTCAGGGAGGGGGCCCAAAACCAGTATCCTGCCTAGGGCCCCATGAAGTCTAAATCCGGCTCTGTTTGTAAGCCCCTTCTACTGCGGCAAGAGGGCGCATTTGGGAGAACAAAAGGGAACGGTTGCAAAGTAAGCCCATCCGGTTCCCACCAACAGCAGACAGGCGGTCCATCCTGTCACAGTTTTCTGGTGGCAAGCGGCGGGATAACCGCAGGCGGCCTTTCGAGCACCAGTCAGAAGAGCCGTGTTATTCAGGAGAATAAGTAAAGCCAGGAGAACGCACAGGATGTCGAAGTACAGTAAAATGTCCAAGGTGTACCTTGAGATACTGTGTCAACCTAAGAAGTTAGACTCTATACAAAGCGAAAAGGAGCGAAATGAAAAAGGCGTTGAGAGCCTGGGATGCGGAGTACAGATCAGCAGGTGAGGAAGCTGACTGCGACAGTGACCAGGAGGAGACGTTAACTCCAAACCTAGAGGTACCTGCAGTAACATCCCAGAGCACAGAACCTGTTTCCAGCAAAAGCCCCCTCCCACAGAGTGAACCAATGATGCAAGTTCAAAACCCAGATGAGGGTAACTTTTCTGTATTAATGCAGCATCTCGGGTTCCTGGGAGACAAAACCACTGAGGCGGGGCGGTTGCTTATCATCAAGATGTGGGACAATCGGTGGGCAGTGGCCCGTGAACAGTCATCTGCTGCGCCCAGATTGCGATCTCTTCACTTTACTAAATTTGATGACACTGTTGGAGATATTGATGGACATTTTCAGGTGTTTGAAATGTCTTGTAGCCTCCATGACTTGCCCAAACAGGAGTGGGTAAAGTATCTGGTTCCCACGCTACAAGATTGTGCAATGGAAGCTTATCGCGGAGTGGCCCCAAAGGAATGTGCAGACTACAACGTGGAAAAACGGGCCCTCCTTAAGCGCTATGTTATTACCCCGGAGACCTACCGGCAGAAGTTTCAGGACTTGGCTAAAAGTACCCATATCAGCATTGAGGAATTTGCCAGTTGCAGCAGTTGGTATTAAGATTGATTAATGGATCTGACTCCAAGTCCTGGGAGGAGTTAGTGGACTTGATTTGCAGAGAACAATTTCACCGCCGGTGCACACCGGAAGTGAAGGAGTGGGTATTGGACCGTAGCCCAGCAACCCTGGAAAAAGCGGCCCACTTGGCGGATCAGTATGTGGCAGTGAGACCACACTGGCAGAAGCACCAGGTTAACAGCCAATTTACTAAGGACTGTACAATCAGGGGGACACATTCTTCTTCTCATCCCCAAAAGCAAGTACCTAACCCTTCGGGTACCATTCGCCAGCCACCACCCCGTCCTGTTCCTGGGCGTTATCAGAGACCACGAGAGCCCAGGCTGGAGAAGAAGTGCTACAACTGCAGGAAATACAGTCATTTATGGATGGACTATTCCACAGCCCTTGCACCCCAGACTCGTGCCCCTAATCCGAGTCCTGGGGCTCGGCTGACTTGCTTAACTGGCGAAGGTGAGCCATTAGAGACTGTTTCCAACCCTGCCAGCCAAATGGTGTGGCGTGTCTGAAGGTGACTCATCGGAGAGAGTCACCTGTGTGTCTAAAAGACCACCCAAAAACATGTGGAGGAATCTGCATCTAGTCCAATTGGGACCCCTGCAGGGTGAAGGACTGAGAGACTCAGGGGGCTCAATTACTGTTGTGAGTCCCCATTTTATTGATCCTGCTGCAGTATTGCAGGATCGCACTGCCAAAGTTACCAAAGCAGATGGACTGGAGAGAAGAAGTGCCTGTAGCAAGGGTGTATCTGGACTGGGGAGATGGCCGAGAAATGCAAGATGTTGCCGTTATGGATGACCTCCCGACTGATGTGATCTTGACTGATGTTGGGGGTGGAATTTCTCATCTCTATTAACCGGAGTCAAGCTGCTAAATTACAGTCTTCAAGATCTGCACCTGCACAAACCAACCCAGAGGAAAAGACCACAGCTGCTAGACAACAGCCATCACCTGTAACCACAGCTTCAGCCAGCCCAGAGAAACAAGCCACATCTGCTATTTCTTCAGGAAACAGTCAGCCCTTTGCCTCTGGAAAGACTACATCCCCTAGCAATGCAGAGGATGTTGTCTCTTGCCAAACTGATATTGTAGGGGGTGCCCGGTGCTCCTTTCTCTAGCAGTATGACAGCTCCAACGGTGAGTATAGCTGACCACAGTGACCCCCCTTGGACTGACCCCACTTTGACCCTAGTCACCCTAACAGAGACCCCCCTGCAGCGTATCCTGACTTAGACAATACTGAGGGCTGCAGGGAAGAGCTTAGGGCAGGACAGCTCTCTGATCCCTGACTAGAAGATATGAGGTGTCAGGCTGGTGGCAGACTTCCAGGGATGGAGGTGGGGAGTTTGACTTGGTATAAAGGGTTGATGTACCATGTAGCTAGGAAGGTAGATGGGGATAAACCAGTCTGGGAACAAGTTCAACTGGTAGTACCATGGAACGTTCGCGCCCAACTGATGTCAGTTGCCCACAAAATCCCTATGGTGGGACACCAAGGAAGAGACCGAACACTGAAGCGCCTACATGGCACTTTTCTGGCCGGGAATGTCTGATGACATCCGGGCCTACTGTAAGTCCTGTGATATGTGTCAGTATCTCGGGTGCCCCAGTGCTCGTGCTCCTGTCAGGTCCTTGCCAATAATTGGGGAACCTTTTCAGCGAGTGGCTGTGGACATAGTAGGTTCCCTGCTTGTGCCTAGTACAGCGGGGAAGAGGTACAATTTCACTGTGGTGGATTACGCTACCCAGTATCCAGAGGCTGTAGCTCTGTCCTCCATAACTGCAGAAAAGATAGAGGACGTGCTGCTAAGAGTAGTTAGCATAGTAGAGTTCCCTAGGGAGATCCTAACCGATCAAGGGACACAGTTCATGAGTGAACACTGGAGACACTGGAGTGCGGCAAATCCGTACTGCCCCCTACCATCCCCAGACACTGTGCGAGTGGCTCAATGGCACTCTTAAGCACATGCTACAGGCATTTGTAACTTCGAAGGGGGGGATGGGAACGATACCTGCCGCACCTCCTGTTTGCATATCGGGAGGTGCCAGAGGAGTCTACCGTTTTTTTCCCTTTTGAGCTACTATATAGCCGCATGAGTCCGTGGACCTCTTGACCTGTTCCGGAGTCTTGGAAGGGGAGCTATCCACCCAGGACGTCTCTTTGGTGGAGTATATGTTGAAGCTCAGAGATTGGTTAGAGAATTCATGGGGCTAGCGCAGACTAGCTTAGCGGAAGCGCAGGCGAAACAGATGACTTGGTATGATCAGGGCGCGCGTGTCAGAGTGTTTGAGGTAGGGCAAAAGGTCTTTGTTCTGATACCCATGCGCCAGAACAAGCTACACGGTCTCAAAACGCCTGAGTGACATCACTTACATGGTGTCATTTGATAGCGATGGTAGGTGGCAGCGAACCTACCACGTAAATATGTTGAAGGCATACCACGAGCGTGTGCAGTCGGTAGCAGCGGTTTGTTGCTTACCGACTGAGAAACCAGAAAGTGACACACTACCTGACCTCCTCGCGGATGCCAGAGAGGAAGGTGGTGTAGAGGAAGTGGGCTGGGATGCAGTGATAGATCCAGGGGGGGGGCGATCGGGGCACAATCAGAGCATTCAGGCAGCACACTGTCACTGCAGAACGGACCTGCACATAGTGTGCAGCCACCGGCAGACTCAGAAGGCAGAAAGGGGGTGGGGCCTAAATCGCCCCCCCTAAATCGCCCCCGGTACACCAATTATCTAGATCCGCCCCTGCTGGGAAGAGCAGTTGAGTGCCCGCAAGAGGGAGCAGCTTCAGGCAGTGCTGTGGCCCTTTGCGACTCAGTTCAGTAGGAAGCCTGGTCGGACTTCCTTGCTGATGCACCATGCGGACAGTGGTGAGCATAGGCCAGTTAGGCAACCCATTTATCCGGTTTCACCAGAGGCCAAGAAAAGTAAATAGAAGGAGGTATAGGAAATGCTTGAGTAAGGGTTCATCCAGCCGCATTCTGGGATCAGCAGCCGTGGTGAACAGTTGTGTTGGAGAGAGCTCTGAGCTCCAGAATTTAACCTGTGAACAAGCCCAGGAAAGTGAGCAGATCCTGGGGAGGAGGTGTAGGAGACCCCCCCCAGGCTTCCAGGCCTAGTGCCCTCATGGAGCCCTGTCTGGATCCAGGGCCCACAGCAGGTCCCACTCCCAGCCAGCCTATCAACACCTTGGCTGGGGAGGTGGATGGTTCTGCTGCCAAGAAAGACAGCCGTTTACAGGGGCCTAGCCCTACAGCCAGCGTCCCTCCTCAAAGCAACACCAAGGTGGGGGTTTTAGGACCTGTCATGCCGGCAGATCCCTAAGCAAGTTCTCCCTGTATGGAGATTAATACAGGGGAACTGTGTGGCAAGTCCTTGCCTGAAGTTTCACCGAGCAGCATTGCCAGCTCCAATGAATCAACTGGAGGCTGGTAATATTGGAATGCCTGTGAGGCCTAACATGGCGGCCCCAACTGAAGCCTTATTGCGTGAGACTCAGCCCCAGTGAAGTCACAACTGGTGGCTGGTGAAGCAGGTGCGTCTGTGGTGTCCAACACGGCGGCCGATGCAGTGGGTAGCGTGGCCCAAGTGGAAATAATTTCTGCTAGTTGCGACTTAATGGACAGTAAAGGCAGTGGTAGTGCGGACCAAGGTAGTGTCGACCTACCGGACTCTGACGAGGGGGAAATGGAGGAACCTGCCATCAAGGTGCGTCTAGAGAGGCTAGCATCTGAGATCACTAAACTGAGTAAACAGATTTCTACAATGAAAAAGAAGAGTGTTAGAGCATTCAGTACAGACCGGGTAGTGATGCGTATGGAAATTGAAGAACTTAAATCTATTCTTCTGGAGAAAGAGTTGTCACTGCAGCACTTATCTGAGAAGCAGCGAGAGAAAGAACAAGCTACTTGTCCTGTAATGGAGGATTCTATCAGCATTGGTGACTCTGTGTGCCTGCCGGCTAACTTACCTGTAGATACACCTGTCAATATGTCTGGTGACACCTTGTATAACAAGATAAGGCTGCAGGAGGGGGAGCCTCCTGTGAAGGAGCTGGTGGGGGCTGCAGATGGCACGGGGGAGACGCCATTCAGACCGCGGTTACCGTGGTTGGCTCAGTGGTCTCGCTCACCGCGTCACTTCCGGATTCGGACGGAAGTCCGAAATAGGTATCCTGAGGCTAGCGGCGGATACAGCCTTTGAGGGCTCCTCTCTCCCAGCGGTGGGCAGCCTTGGTGTGTGTGTGTTGCCAATCAGAAAGTGAAGCCAGTGTCAGCGGTCCGCCTGTTAAGCTCTGTGTCTAAGGGGGCTGATTGCAGTAATGTGTCAGTTGCATCTAAAGATAATACTGGTACTTCTGCAAAATCAGGTGTCTGTTGTCCCCTTGGCATCTCTGTTTGTCTTCAAATATTATGTCTGACATATCTAAAGCTAATGTTGATATTCCTGATGAGCAAAAACAGGTGTCAGTAGCGGCAGTCCCCCTGGTGAAATCAGCTGCTGTTTCTGGGGGAGCGGTTTGCTGCGTGGCTCCCAATGTAATGCTTAATATGAATATGGGTGCTTCTATTCCTGTATGTGCTCCTTTTGTAAGCCCTGTCAGTTCAGATATGTGTGCTGGGTCTATACTATGTAATGTTAGCCCTGTTGGTACTTTGAAGCCCCTGAGTCAAGCTCAAATCAAGATAATTGATTCATATATGGGCCTCTTCAGATAACCGGAAGGGTCAAAAAAGCTGCTGTCCTTATAGATGAGGTCAAGAGGAAAAATGCTGAGATGGTACTTCAACAAGGTAACCTAGGTAGGCAGGCTGTGTCCAGGTCTGTGGTGCATCAGCAAGTGGCGGGGCCTAGTACAAGTGAAACCGGTGGGGTGGGTGCAGGGGACGGGATCCGTGAGTGAATTTTAGGGCCATAGCCATTACAAAACAGGAGCGTGTCAAAGTCACAATTCTAGTTAGAAATTAGTAAATTCCAGTGGCCGATTTGGCCTTTTGGCTAAAGCAGTACTCGAGTCTGGTGTCTCAGCTGATTAAAGTGCCCGATCCTAGTCATGGTGTTTGGGGTGGCGGGTGGTCTGCCACAGTTGATCTGCGATGCACGGAGGCTGGCCTTGTGTACATACCATCAGCTTCCTTTCTCAGAATGGATAGAATCCAGTGATTCTATCCAGGTCAGCCGAAGATGTGCCATCGATGTGGCTACTTCCACCATCTCAGTGCTAACTGTCCACATCAGAAGTGTGGGCACTGTCGGGACACAGGCATGAGTCCCGTTCATGTGGGAAAATTAGATGCAATTTATGTGGCGATATTGGGCATCCCTTAAGTAAATGTCCACATGCTTACCACAATGTAGAAGTGCCTAATGAGGAGTTAGTTCAGGTAGCGCAAGGGTGGAGGTGGAGCAGGGGGGTGAGGCCTCTACCAGTTCTGCCCAGCCAGTGCATGCTCCCGTCTCTTCCCTGCTAGAGGCAATTGTACAGTCTTGCACTCCAGTAGAGGCTCCAGTTAAGTCTGTAACGGAAAGCACCTGGGAAAAGCAGAAGAAGAAGAGTAAAAAAAGTAAAACCAAAAAGAACAAGGTCGTAGTATTGTCTAATAATTTTCAATTTTTGTCTAGCGAAGAGGAAGAGATAGATGAGGATGAAGTGGTCAGGACCGAGGGTGGTGAGTTAGTTCTTAGGCTAAGGTCAGACAGAAAAGAAAGAAGCCTAGTGACTCAACCCTTGGGGACGTGGCATCCTATCGTAAGCCTAAGGATAAATCGAGGGTCTCTAGGGCCTTTCTTAAGAAACCGGTAGCCTCCAGTGGGCCGCCCTCAGTGGAGGAACTGGCTCCTGAGACCTTCTTTGACCCTGTTCCTCATTCTGTCCCTCCTGTCCCTGTTTCTGTCCCTTCGGAACCTGTGTCAGGAGTGTTTCCCCAGGTTTTTGTTGGCTCAGCACCCAGTCCTAACCCTGTCTTTACCCCTCTCTCTTGGTTGCGGATCCTGCCCTTACCCCTGCCCCTTCTTCTGCCCACCCCCCCCCGTTCCTCCTTCTGTTGCCACCCCTGTACCGGCATCTGATTTGGGTGTTCAGCCCTCTAGTGGACCTTATATCCCGAATTATGTTATAATTGTTTCTGGGGAGGTGGTGGGTAGTGAAGTTGAAGTGGTTGTTGTTGGGCCGGGTGAGGTTCCTTCTTCTGGGGAAGTGGTAGTTCTTCGGGAGGGGGAGGCCTTACCGGCCGGTGAAAGCTGTAAGAGGTATGGGTCCTCAGATGAGGACTCCGCTAAACAGGTTAAAAAGAAGTGAGCTCATTCCTACTTTATAACTCTGAAGGATGGTTTCCCAGCCTACTAGATTCGCCACCATTAATGTGGCATCTATACTTTCCGAACAAGCTCATTATAAGGCCTTTGATTTTTTCAGCACGGTTGAGGCTGACTTTTTATTTTTGCAGGAGACCAGATTAGGTCAACTAGCGGACCTACACAAAGCTAAAAGAGAGGCGCGGGCCCTCCTACTGGTCTCTTGCGGCCGAGCCATACGGTGGGGTGGCGGTGCTCTTCACCGGCATGATAACTGTCCAGCGAGTTACAGAATTAGAGGTAGGTAGATGTATGATCTTGGGTGTCAATTTGAGAGAACACGACCTGAGATTAATAAATAGAGAAGAAAACGGATACTCTGCACTCTCCAAAAACAGGGAATGTTAGTTACACATATTGCAATATATGTTAAGCTGACCAACTCACGCCAAAGTCTTCCCATTCTGGTAAGTCCTAACATGATCAAATGCTATGATATTTTATCTGGGCTTAACGCTTACCTGCACACAGCTTTTAAAGGCAAGTCTTTTCCAAGCACTAGCAGCTATGGGAGACCTGGGACTCACCTGACACAAGTTGGAATTAATTAATGTAAAGAATGGCATGCAAGAGTCATGGGACTTACATTGTATAAAGAAAAACAGACATAGATCCTCTGCACTCACCATGTACAGACTGGGGTGCAAGAGGGGGTTGCCCACATTGTATAGACAAGAAAACGGATACTCTGCACTCTCCAAACACATAATTAATGCTGTACCAAGTACTGTTCTATATTAAAAACAGGCAATGTTAGTTCCACATATTGCAATATATGTTAAGCTGACCAACTCACGCCAAAGTCTTCCCATTCTGGTCAGTCCTAACATGATCAAATGCTATGCTATTTTATCTGGGCTCAAGGCTTACCTGCACACAGTTTTTAAAGGCAAGTCTTTCCCAAGCACTAGCAGCCATGGGAGACCTGGGACCTGACACAAGTTGGTACAGAATTAATTATCTGAGATTAATTAATGTCTACGGACCCCAAACCAAGCGGGAGAGGAAGTGTCTTTTCAGTGCAATAAAGCCATACCTTCTTTCAGCCCAGCAGATAGTCTTTGGTGGCGTCTTTAATACCATCATTAGGCCTAAAGACAGGGGAGGTTCAAGGAATTCTTTGGGCTATGAATCCTTTTTATTAGCTAGTATGGTTAGACAGGTAGGTCTGGTAGATGTGCATGTTCGCCATTTTCCTGGACCTCACGGGGTTTACCTACTCAGAGGTAGCTGTAGGTCTAGAATAGATAGGTCTTTTGTTAAGGTGAGCTCGAAAACTTTGGCTCCAGAGCTAAGGCCAGTAGAATTTTCCAATCACGTTTATCTCTCTATGTCCTTGAATGCCTCAGAGACTCTTCTGAAGGGTAGGGGCCTCTGGCGCCTGAACTCTAAGCTCCTAGATGAGAAGGTGGTAAGACAGTCCTTTAGGGACTTCTTGGAATCCCAGGAAACACTTTTGGAGGCTGGTTGGAGAAGGTCTGTGTGGTGGGAGGTGCTTAAATAGAGGACCCGGGGCTTTTTCCGTGGCCTGGTAGCTAGAAATAACAAGTTAAAAGAAAGTACCTACCTGGCACTGAGAAAGAAACTTGGGTTCCTGATCTCTGGCCGGGGAGACGGTGGGGAGATCTCCTGAGTGAAGGCTCAGATGAGAGAGATACAATATGACCGGTACGCTTCCTTGATTCTGGAGAGGGACTATGGGAAGTACCACTCTCCAGACCCTTTTCAGAGCTGTAGGTACTCGGTAGATATTAAGGAAGTGAGGGGCTTGCACGATGCTGGGGGTGTGCTCAGGGAGAATAAGGAGGGCATCCTTGGTGTCCTGCGGTCCTTCTACTCTGATCTCTTATCGGAGAAGTCACTAGACAGAGAAAAAATGGACTGGTTTCTGAGGGAGACACCCGGACTTTTGAGTCCTGACAGTTCGTTTTATGCCTTGGGTGATGAGATAACAGCAGATGAGGTCAAAGTGGCCATAGATCAATTATCTATGAAGAAGTCACCAGGACCGGACAGCTTGACCTCTGAGTTTTATAAGACATTTAAAGACCTTTTGACCCCTCGTCTAGTGGAGGTATTCAATGAGAGCCTGGGCAGAGGAATCCTTCCTCCCTCCATGAGGCTGTCTGCTCCTTTTTTATTATCTAAAGGGAGGGACCCGTCACGTATTGAGAACTGGTGCCCCATAGCCCTTCTCAATACTGACAGGAAGATTCTGGCAAAGGTAATATTCAACAGGCTGATGTCGATCTCCGGCCAGATTCTTTCTTCCTCCCAGCACTGCACCGTGAAGGGCCGCAGCACGTTTAGTGCTGTCCTTGGGGTCTGGGAGGCCAGTGAACGCTGCCATGCTGAGAAGTGGGGGAAATACTTACTAGTGTCGGATGAGTCAAAGGCTTTTGATCAGTTAAATCATGAGTACTTGTGGGCTCTCCTTCTGTGGTATGGGCACCCAGTGCGGGTGGTTAATTGGCTCCAGACAATCTACAGTCAGGCTGAGAGCTTCCCTCTTGTGAATGGTTGGGTGGGTCCATCCTTCGCGGTTGACTCTGGTGTAAGGCAGGGTTGCCCCCTCAGCCCTCTTCTGTATGTGTTCGCCATCGTGGCAGCACTACAGAGGGGGTGCGACTAGGCCTGGGTCGTCCTCTGAGGGTCGTGGCCTATGCCAATGATGTCACTGTTGTCTTGTCGAGTCCCGCGGAGGCATTGGAGGTGGCAACTCTAATCCGTGGGTACTCCGAGGCCAGTGGCTCAGAGGTAAACCAGGAGAAGAGTGAGGTTTTCTGGATGGGGGAGGAAGGCCAGCAGTTTGACCTTCCGACACCCTCCCCCGGGCCAGCCAGGAGATCAAGATCTTAGGCTTTATATTCGGCCCTGGTAATTATGTCGAAATTGGGAGGCTAGACTGGTTGTAGCTACCCAGAAAGTAGAGAGCTGGAAGAGGTGGAGGCTATCTCTAAGGGAAAGGGTAGACTTGATCAAGACCTTCCTGATTCCATTTTTTCTGTACGTTAGTTACGTGTGCCTCTTGCCGGAGTCTTTATGGACCAAGGTCTATGCCGTGTTCTTCCAGCTCTTATGGGGGAACCGTTTGAACCTCATTAAGCGAACTGTGACCTACAAATCGGGGAGGGAGGGAGGCCTGGGGATGGTAAACCCAGTGCTCTTCTTTCTAACCACCTTTCTCAAGTTACATCTGGGAAGTCTCTTTTTAGAGACCCCTCCTCGATGGGTAGAGGGGTTTAGAGTCTGGGTGCATCCCTTCCTCAGCGTCTGGATAGAAGGCGGTGCGGTAAAAAGTTTCCAGGTCCGGCATAGATATCTCTCAGCCTACGTGACTCTTTGCTTGAAGGTGACAAGGCGTTGGGGCTTGGAGGTGGGGGAAGTTAAAGGCTTCTCTAGGAAGGAGATGGAGAGGAGAATTTTGTGCTCCCACTTCTGGGAACAGCTGTCACTGAAGGACTGCCCAGGTAATGTGTGTTCGGAGGTGCTAGCTCTGATTAATTCCCGAAGGGTCCCCCCGAAATATTTGGACATTGCCTGGCTCTTTTTACATGGGAGACTCTACGTGAGGGGAAATTTGAAGTACAGAAATGCCAATGATCGTGGTTGCCTACAGGAGGAGTGTCTGGGGGAGGTGGAGACGATGGACCATTTTTTGCTCAAATGTCCCTTCAATGTAGAAGTTTACAAGAGGGTTTCTGGTGCCTTGGGCATTCCCTGCCTTTCGGGGCTTAGTTACCCTGAGTGGGTTTATGGAGCGCTCAAGGGTAGATGCTGAGATATTGATTTGACCACCCTTTTTCTAGTAGTCCGTACTTCACGTGGAATGCACGGTCTCAATTAGACAGAAAGTCCTTCCTTGCGATGTGGTGGCGGGTGACATTCTTAACGGGGTGTGGAAACTCAGGGATATGGAGAGGTCCCGGATGGACAATACAAACTGGGTCAGACTGTGGCTGGGTCTGAGACCTCCGTAAGGGGGTCAAAGTCTGGGGGCTCTTCATCTATGGCTTTTCTGTCCTGCACCCCCGTAGAGTTAACATCTTTATTTTATGTGCGGTTGCATATGTCTAAAAGCCTGGATCAGTTTCTCTTTGCTTGCAGTGTATATAGTACTAGTTATGTTATGATTGTATAGTTGATTGTATTTTGATTGTATATTTGGTTGTGGGCACTTAATATTTTATGTTGCTCTTGCTATGGACATTTTAAATTGGGACTCTCGTGTGTAGGACATTCTACCCCTAAATGTAGTATCCTATGTTTTGAATTTTTACATAAGTGCCACAAATTGTTTCAGTTTGTATGTATCTTGTTGTAATAATTTTTCAATAAAAAGATAAGGTGATAAGACAGTCCTTTAGGGACTTTTTTTGAATTCCAAAAGACCCTTTTAGAGGCAATTTGTATGAGGTCAGAGTGATGGGAGGTATTTAAAAAGAGGACTCGGGGTTTCTTCCATGACCTGGTAGATAGAAACACCTTGCTAAGAGAAAATACCTATTCAGAATTGAGAAGGAAACTTGGATTCCTGATCTCTGAAGAGGGAGATGGAAATCTCCTGAGTGAAGGCTCAGATGAGGGAGGTGCAATATGACCATTTTACTTCCGTTTTTGGAGAAGGACTATGGGAGGTACCACTCGCTTGACCCTTACCTGTTCTGTTTTGTTTTGATTGATTATTTATTATGGACTTAAGCTGGACTTTTATAGGGCAATTTCCCCTAATATATATTTATATTTTTATGCTTTGGGTGCCGAACTTGGTTCTAATTGTTTATATGAGGTTGTAAGATTTAAATACAATATTTCCAGCCTCATTCTGGAGTCAGCAGCTGTGGTGAACAGTCGTGTTTGTTTGAGCTGTAAAGAACCAGTATGGTCCCTGTTAGTAAGCCCAAGGAACAAGCCCAAGCGTGAGCCTGGGGAAATGGAGGAGGAGACGCCCCAGGCTTCAGCGCCTAGCCCAGACCAGGAACAGCTTGGCTGGAAATGCAGTTAATCCAGCAGTTGATATTGTTTGATGAGACAACTGGAGGCTGGGGAAGACAAAGCAGCTCCAGTGATGTGACAACTGGAGGCTGGAGATGGAATGTCTGCCCGCAGTTTGGGCCCAGTGATGAAACCACCGGGTGTCATGTATGTGGGATTATCTGCCTGCGAGCCAGGTGTGGGGAAGACGCAACCGCAAACTGGCAATGTGGCGTTGTCTGTGCAGCAAGTGTCCGGGGGCAGCGGTAATAGCAAAACTATGTTTGGGGCTCAGTGCTGGGCAAGTAACCATACTTACTCAGGAAACCTCTGGGACCAATGCTGTCTGTGAAGTGAACCCAGTGAATGTTGATCTGCCTGAATTGGATGATAGCGAGTCAGATGAGCAGTCCATCAGGCTTGGAATCCAGCAGTTAGAGTCTTCTGTGGCTAAATTGAGAAAGCAAATCCTATCTAAGAAAAAGAGAAGAAATAGAGCTTACAGCAGTGACCGGGTATTTAGAAGTTTGGAAATTGAGGAGCTGATGAGCACCCTAGAAGATGAAGTGGCTACTCTGCAATCTTTATTCCATAAGCTGCAAGCTTTAGAGAATATGGAGAAATCTGAACGTCTGCCGTCTAATCTGCCGATACAAGTGGCTGAAAACACCTGTGACTCTCTGTATAATGTTATCAGGTCATTAGAGGGGGAACAGTAAGTGATGGACCCGGCGAGTGCAGTTGGCGTTAAGGAGAGCGATGAGGTTTCGGTTGCAGTCTCTGGGACTGGGCCGGAATCCTCGTGCCCTGCGTCACTCCTGGCGGAAGTTGGGAGCCCCGTTACCGGTGTCTGGAGAACGTAAGGAACCTTTGCTACCATTCAAAGTTCCACCCCCGTGTGTACTATGCCACCGTCCGGTCAGCATGGCGGTAAGCTTTTGTTTCTTTCAAGTATTGGTAATTCAGTCACCCAGTCTAGCACGGAGGTTAACTCTGTGAAGCCGGGCCAGTCTGTGTTGCCTCCTAATGTGTAACTGTTTGTTTGCTCAGACCTAAATGTATGTAACACTGATCATGCAATTGTGGATGGTCAGCGTGTAGATGTTGTATATGAAAGTAGCACTGCTTCCGCAAGATCAGTGAAAACTGATGGCCAGTGTACAGACGCTGTGTTAACCCCATCGAGTGCTGGTGGCACATTCCCTCACTCCACAGCAGGGTTAAATGTATGTGAAAGTAGCATTGCTTCTGTAAGTCCAGTGAAAGTTGATGGTCAGTGTGCAGGCGCTGTGTTAACCCCCTTTGTGTGCTGGTATCACAGCCCCTCATTCTGCAATAGAAATTAGCACTGTGAAGCCAGGTTAGACTGTAGAGCTGCCTTTGTAAGACCAGTGGGCACTAAGGTCCTGGGTTTTGGGGTTGTAACAACAATGCCATATAATGTAAATGCTTCTAAGCAATTGGTTGGTGCAGAAAATGGGGTTCAGGGCCAGATTAGCGGCAGGCTTTGACCTACTGATTGAGGAAGGATGGTGGTCTGGGTATGATCAACCCAGTGCTTTTCTTTTTTACAACTTTGCTAAAGTTGCACATGAGTAGTCTCTTCATTGAGACCCCGCCTCAATGGGTGGGTGGTTTCAGGCTTTGGGTGAGTCCCTTCCCTAGTGCTTTGAAGGGGGAGGGGGGCGGTGAGAAGTTTTTGGGTCCGTCGAGGGTATATCCCGGCCTACCTTTATGTGGGATTAAAGGTGACAAGGCATTGGGGCCTGGAGGCGGGACATGTTAGGAGCTCTTCTAGAAGGGAGTTGGAGAAGAATGTCCTGCACTCCCACTTTTGGGTCCCGCTGTCACTGTAGGACTGCCTGGGTGATGTGAGTTCGGGGGGACTTTCCCTGATTAATTCGGGGAGAATCTCATTGAAGCTCTGGGACATTGCATGGCTCTCCTTTCTTGGGAGACTCTATGTGAGAGGGAACCTCAAGTATAGAAAAGCCAATAATCGTGGTTGCTCACGAGAGGAGTGTCTAGGGGTGGAGGAAACAATGGACCATTTCTTGCTTCAGTGTCCCTTTAATGTAAACGTTTACAAGAAAGTTTCCATGTTCTTGGGGATCCCTTGCCTTTCGGGGTTTAGTTACCCTGAATGGGTCTATGAGGGGTTCAAGGCTATGTGGAAGACCTTTGATGTCAGCACCATTTTCTTAGTTAGTTTAGTGGTTAGGTAATTCACATGGAACGCGTGGTGTCAGGTCTCTATTATACATAAAATCCTCCGTTGTGAAGTGGTGGCGGGTGACATTCTCCACGAAGTATGGAAATTGAGAGATATGGAGAAGCGCCGGATGACAAATGCCAACTGGCTCAGACTCTGGCGGGGTCGAAGACCTCCATAAGTGAGGTCAAAGTCGGGTGTCTTTCCCTTCTCTGACTTTTCTCTATATCCTTTCACCCCCTATCTATTTTGTAGGTTAAAGTATTTTTTAAGTGTAGCTTGCATACATCTACAGCTTGCTTCTTTGTGGCGTGTGTAATAGTGATGTGTTTGCTATATTGTATGGAATTTGACTATGTCATGTTCAGTAGTGGCACCTTTCCTGTTTTATGTATTTTAGCCTATTTATATTTGTACTTTATGCATAGACCTCTGATTTTCTGTTTATACTTTGCCGGGAGCAGTCCCAATGTTTAGTTCTTGTTTTTATTAAAGAACTTGCAACAAAATGCATACAAAACTTAAGCAAAGGGTGGC
Organism: Mixophyes fleayi; assembly: GCF_038048845.1. Classification (NCBI taxonomy): domain Eukaryota; kingdom Metazoa; phylum Chordata; class Amphibia; order Anura; family Limnodynastidae; genus Mixophyes; species Mixophyes fleayi. The sequence continues at coordinate 119,774,643 of NC_134406.1, read as the reverse complement.
ACCTAGACTTCAAAAACAATTCCAGCAATCTCATAGTCTGTGGGTATCCTCTGTTGTATTGGTTCCCAAGGACAAGACAAAGCGGTTTTGCGTCGACTACCGCCGGTTGAATGAGGTGACCGTATCTGATGCCTATCCCCTGTCTCGAATTTACGCTCTGTTAGGCGAGTTAGCTGGAGCAAAGGATATTTCCACCTTTGATTTGAGCAAGGATTATTGGCAGATACCGCTGACCCCAGAGGCTTAGGAACGGTCAGCAATCATCACCTCATTTGGCCTGTTCGAGTTTAAGTCCATGCCATTTGGGACGAAGAATGCACCAGCCACCTTCCAGCATGTGGTTGCTTACCTGTTGAAAGGGTGTAAAGGCTTTGCTGAAGCTTACTTGGATGACATTGCCATTTTTAGTAAATTCTGGGAGGATCATCTGAAACATGTAGGGAAAGTGTTGGAGAATATTCAGTGCACAGGTCTGACCATCAGAGCAGACAAGTGTCAAATGGGGATGTTAGAGGTGCAGTAACTGGGTCATCGTGTGGAGGGAGGTAGGATTAAGCCAGAACCAGCTAAGGTAGAGGCAATCTGAGAATAGCCCTGGCCCACAACCCAAAGACAAGTACTTGCCTTCTTAGAGACCTCAGGTTACTACAGACATTTTGTCCCAGATTTTAGCACTGTTGCAAAGCCCCTGACAGATCTCACTAAGAAGAAACTCACCAAAGTAGTTGACTGGACACCCGCTTGTGAGCTGGCATTTCAGTCATTAATGGAAGCCCTGGTTCGTGCTCCAGTACTGTTGGCGCCCAATTATGACAAGGAGTTTATTGTGCAAACTGACGCGTCACAGTATGGACTGGGAGCAGTACTTAGCTAGGTAGGGCCAGATGGGCAGGAGAACCCTGTGGCCTATTTGAGCAGAAAACTACTAAACCGGGATGTGGGGTACACCACAATTGAAAAGGAATGTTTGGCCATTGTGTAGGCAGTGAAAAACTTCAACCTTATTTGTATGGACGACATTTTACTGTGGTGACTGATCTTAATCCTTTGAAGTGGCTACAACACACCTTAGGGGAAAATGGCAGATTATTGTGCTGGAGCCTTGCATGTCAAATTTATGACTTTCACATAATTCACAAGCAAGAAAAGGCTCGCAGCAATGCGGATGGACTGTCTCGGCAGGAAGAGCCGGATCCCCCGGGTCACTCCCCGTAACACTAACAACTGCGGACCAGGAGCCAAATCGTTGGGACATGGCACGCTGGTTGCCCGCATGGACAAGGGAGGGAGGAATGTGACTTCATTTATAAATAACTTATGGTATAAATTTATTTAAAGGAAATAGCTGAGGGAGCTTATTTATATAAATGCAAATGTACTTATTTTTAATATTGTAGGTATGTTGGTAAAAGAGATATCTTTTTATTTCTGAGACCAGGGGAAGAAATTTGTTTGTTTTAACCTTGCTAGAGGAAATGCATGATTTCTGAGGTATATATCTGATACAATAAGCCTTTGTGGATGAAGTATTTTGTATATTGTGATGTGGGGAAATGGCTTGTTTGGGTTTGTGACTTTCTTTGGGAATGTGTATTCTGTAGCAGTCTGAAGAAAGGACCCATGTTAATCTCAGGTTAATTAGACCTTCTGATGTGTGAGGGTCCAGCACCTGAAGGCACAGGAAGGTTTATTTAGACGTGTTATTACATCTCCTGTGTCCAACATAAGATGCAGGAAATCACAGCAAGTTTAAGGATATCACAGCAAAGTTCAAACATTGTTAGCTTGTAAATCCATGTTTGGGCAAACAAATTGCATCCTGATTCTAAAAATAGCTAACACCTCAGTGGGCTGGCTTACCCTTAGTGGCTGTGTTCAAATCTGTATAAAAAGCATTGTCTTCTATTGAAAATTGTTTTTCTGGTTCTATCTGACCTGATAACTAGTACCTGCAAAAAGTGTGACTGCAAATAAACATCACTTGCTTCAAAGACCTTCTTGAAAACGTCTTCCATGCGGAAAGTCCTGTGACCTACAGATTAGGCCCAAAATCTAATCCGTTCCTGGCTGTTTCTGAGGTTTGCACCCAGCATCCAGTACCACCGCTTTGCCCGCTACCCAACAGCTCTGGCCAGTGTGAATGGCCAGGGGGGATCCATCCACAGCAACCCTGATCCATAGTAAGAGGGCAGGAGTACCAGCCCAGGTACACCAGTAACGGGGTAAACTCGCAGCATCAGTTACCCAGAAGGAACCCAGTTCTGGATGTCGGTAAAGGAGTCCAGTGGTGGCAGCATTTGTAAGCCCCTCCTATTGCAGCGAGAGGGCGCATTGAGGATAACGAAAGGGAACGTGACAAAGTAAGCCAAACCGGTTCCCAGCAACAACAGACAGGGTGGCATAGGCGGTCCATCCTGTCACATTTACATTTTCTATTTCAGGCATCAGGCCTCGGTCTAACCCTTAAAGGCCATTTAATATTGCTTACTTATGCCTGTTTTTTCTCATCTCTTTAGATTTTTAACAAAATGTCAAATGAGGAGCATCCAGGACACAGTCAGGCCTCCAGGACCTCAACAAGTAAAAAAAACTTCATGCAGCAGGAGGTTAAAATCATAGTAAAGATGGTGGTGCAGAGGCTCCACTCTAACACCTGGCAGTTTACTGCCAATGCTAAAACATGGGTCTGTGATGAAATTAGAGTACAGGTCAATGCCATGGCTCCATGTCGTTGTACGATGACCAAGATTAGAAAACTGTATTATTATTTTTCTGGGGCCTACTAATTCATATATTTGTTTTCTGCAAACATAGTACAAGTCTTGTTACTGTTAACATTAAACATTATGAAATTATAAGCTAACAAGGAGTTTGGATCTGTTGTAAGGCTAATTGTCTGAAGTGTTATTTTCTTGTGTGAAAGTCAATTTACAAAAATGTTCATGTTCTTTTGTTACATTTAGCCAACAAATTTGTAGAAAAATTCTACATTTGCATATGGTCAAACATGATTATCTTCTCTCATTTTGCACAGACGGCACGACTTTAAATGTAGACTTAAAGACAAATTGAGGGACCACAGGGTACATGCACAAAGTTCCGGTGGTGAGCCTCCCCTCACAACAACAGCTGACACCCCTGGAGACTACAGTATTGGCCTATATTGATGAGGAGAGTGTGCATGGGGTCGGCCGTATTGACACAGGCTGCGGCCCACCCCTATCACAAGCTCTTACTCCAATCGGTGGTAGTCATTAAAATGACGCTCTAAACGCCAACACTACATACCCTGACATTATGACACCGAAGCTCTCATTGGTGACAAAGTGGTAATACCGACTGCTTGAAATGGAGACTTCAAATAAATCCGACTGATGAAGATCCTGGCACACTACAATGACGTCACATTGAAGAGCCATGCTATCATTTGTGCTGTTAAGGTGGTAATTTAAGGAGGCGCGGGCTGTATAATGTTCTTTAGAAAGCCTTGTACATTGTACAGCCGGCGTCTCTTTAAATTACTACTTTAACAGCACGAATGAGAGTGTAGCCCTTCTGTGACCTCATTGTAGTGTGCTGGGATCTTCATCCATCAGATTTATTTGAAGTCTCCATTTCAAGCAGTCGGTATTACCACTCTGTAGCCAATGACAGCTTCGGTGTCATCATGTTGGGGTATATAGTCTCGTATTTACAGCATCGCTATTATGAACCCAACCCACTCCAATAGATACATGGTAACTACTTACACATTGTATCAGCTATTCTTCAGTTTTTCATAGAAAAATCTTGCCCCACCAACAGTATCTGGCTTATTGATAAATTTCTACTATACATAACAAATAATTGGCATTTCTCTGGCCACATCCTACTTACTGTACATTCGGTCCACAGTGTGTAACATTGACAAATATTTACTTTAAAAATCATATCAGGATCAAAATGATGCATATTTAATAATCCACCAGTCATATATGCTGGTTGATACAGTGTGACTTTACTTTTGTCCCCCTAAAATAGGAGGTTATATAACAAAATTAGTACACATCTAGATGGTTTGCAAACAATTGGCATGGTTTCTCATAGAGTACATGTTGGTCTGATTGGGACTAACTATACTTTTGTCTTTTTCCTAGAGGATGAGGAAGAAGAAGACACATATGAAGCAGTGGTGGAGGCTGCCCATGATGTGAAGAAACCACAGAGGGCGGAAGCAAGGGCCATTCAGCAGCAGACACTCGCTCACTTATACGAGCACCTGCACCAATCCGATGACCAAATTAGAGACAATACCCGGACGATCTCCACTACCCTCACCCATCTAACACAATATAAACACAAACCTTAAAACCATTAGTTTCACCCTCACAGATATTTGTGACCTGTTTCAGTATCACACTTCACACCTTCCTCCACAAATGTCTCAAATATTCACTCCAATCTATCAGCCTAATTTACCCACCTCAGACTCTCTGTCCCATCATGCCACATTTTCCCTCCTTTTATAGTCCCCACTTTTCCCCTGGTACCCCTCAATTCTCTCCAAACCAACAATCTGACCAAAAAACATCTCTGCCTCCAGCCCTTGCTGCCACATCTCTGCCTCCAGTCCATCTTTCCACATCTTTGCCTGCCCTCTGGCCTACTGTCCTGCCCAACCTCAGGCCTATCCTCCGGCCTAACTTCCTGCCCAACCTCCAACCTTCAGGAAAATTTACAATGTGATTTCAGATTTATAAAGTTGGGGGATTGCCTGTCCAATATCTACTTTAAATTATATTTTTTTCCCCAAAAAACAAAAAAAAAGCAAAATTAATACACAGATACATTTTCACATCTATCCAAAATTATAACCACTTTAGCAGTCAATGCATTTGTTTTATGGTTTCACAATGTTTGTTTTTGGGTGATTGCTTACTTTCTTTAAGGAATCCAGCCTTAAGTGCATTTTTTTTTTTAAATTCCCACATTCGGTTACTTGCACCTTGACTTAAGCATGTGGGCATGGAGAGGTAACAACCTTTAAAATATGTCTACATATTGATATTTTGGTTTGTTCATGTCACAGATCATGTCAGTTTGTGATTTAGTAAACATGATAAACTGATATTAGTCTTGATAATTTGTTTTTAAAACCACAACAAAAAAACACCCCTTTCATTGTAACATGCACAATAGGACAGAATGGTGAGATATAGCATCCGAGGTCAAACTTTAATTTCTGACTACAGTGTATAGGAAGGTATGAATTACACCAAAAGGTTATTAATACATAATGGCAAAATGGAATGTAAATTACCGAATTTCCACGTGTCTCCACATAGCCTTGTCTCTGTTCTAATCCTCGCCACATCCCTGATTGTCTGAAAGCAAAGGAGTCATGGGTACTCCCCCTCCCCCATATGGTAACCAGGTCATGAATCTGGAAAGACGGGTCACATATAGCCTGGATATTTATAACGTGGAAATGCTTCTTATTCACAAAATATGGAAGCATTCCAACCCAACAGGACCAGGGCTATATGTGTCCCATCTGCTAGCACTATGACATGTGGAAAGCTGGCTATGGTGGCAAACTGCTGCTTTATGCGCACAAGGGACTCCTCATTGAGTGGCAGACGGGTAGATTGTCTGAACTGGGACAGGAATGCTCTCAGCACAACCTTCGGGACTCGACTGAAGGTGGCTTGGGATATCCCTGCCAAGACTCCCACTGTTGTCTACAGTGGGTCAGTGGTACAAAAGTGCAGAACCGCCAACAGTTTGGTCAATGGCGGTACTGCCGTCGAGATATGGCGCATTGGCTCTAGGCCACTCTGCACAATGGGCAGGGTGTCCATGATAACATGAGGAGTGAGCCAATAGCGATGGACCACCTCACCATCTGACATCACAAAGAGGCTGACACATGGCCTGAAGATGCGCTCCCTGGGCTGGTTTTGGAGAGGTGGTCACCTGTTGCCCTCCTGCAGAGCAGCCACATCCTGCCCATAAAGTATTTCCTCCACCTTGAGGATTGGCTATATATGAGAAAAATGGATGAAGCTTGCAAATATTTAAAATTAGCTCATGCCTTGCAACCTTTGTAGTTGTCATGAAGACTGAAAACATACTTACACTGACTACTGCCATCATAAGGTGCATTATTGATCATTTTGAAGGAGGGGCGAGAAAAACAACAAAAATTACATTTAACAAGCAACTGTCAGAAAAAGAACTATAAACTGACACAAAAGTATGGCGTACAGGAAACACAGCAAACATACCTAGCTAGATATAAACGAAGGGGGGGGGGGGCTTCAAAAAAATTCTAATTAAATATGTCTTCTGGACAAAAAAACAAATCCAAAGTTGCTGATCTGTTTGAATGGGGGTGACGAGAAACAAATAAAATACATTTAATATGGGAAAGTGACAAGAGACACATAGGACCACCTTACAAAAAATTACTTTGAAAAATACGATGTTAAAAGATTGACATATAAAAGAGATACACAGGCAAGCCTCCAAAAATAAACAATAAAAACCCAATTCAATGAAGCATGTGAGAAACTAATTAATAGACACATTACATTTGAAAATAGAGAAGCATTGTTATTGAGGCACATAAACTATTAAATATAGTTTAGGCAAAAGAAAAATTCCAGCGCCAAAGAGAAAACATAGCTCTCTAGATAAATAAAGTACACTATAGATACACTCCACTACTACTTTAAACTCCCAACAATTTAAAGTGTGCATCAGCAAATCTTTTATAATAGCTTGTAATGAGAGAAGTGTATGCAGGTGTATGGTCTGCTGTGGCATTAGATGACGAGCATGATGAACATCAGCTGTGCCTATCCAGCGCTGTCAAGATTGACTTGGACATAGACATGACCCCGAGTTAGTGCAAATGTTAAGTGTGGTATTACTTAAATTGCTGTGTTCAGCAGAGTATTAATCAGACGTATCCTCAGGTAAACGCCTATCCTCACCCATCCCACATCCCTTATTCCCCCAAAGACGTAGAGCTTCAGAAGTGGTCCTTGGACTCGTTTTCGTAAGTACTTTACTTTTTACTTACTTTACCAACTTATGCTTCTGTATCTCATTGGTTTTCATACATTACTCCCTGTTCTGGGTATACGCACACAATCTGCAGATACGTCCGCTAACGAACCAGATATATTCACAAAATGTCATCATATTGTGAGCATAATTTTCTTTCCAAGTTGAGAAGAAATTCTCCCTGTCCATGTTTTAGTAGAAAAAAAAATAAAAATTACCAGATATATAAATTTACTAAAAAAAACACATTATAATTGGTTTTTGCTGTTGTTTATTGAAAATTAGTTAATATTTAGTTTTGTTATAAAAAAGATAAGTATTTAAAAAAAAAACTGTGTGTTTTCTTTTTTTCCTAGTAAATGTCTACTACTGTGATTAAGGTAGGAAAAATGGTTTCATTATATCATGAAATAGTGCAGGTTGATGTGGTAATGTGTATTAAGGGTTGATAAGCAGTAATTGTCAGGAAACATGAGTGTTTAATAGAGGAATAATAAGGTGAATGAGGGTGATCAGGAATTGCACGCCTTTGCATTCCTCTGTCAATTAGGTGTAATAAGGTAGTATGTGTACTAAGTAAAGGTAAAAGGTAAATGACACAGAGGAGCAAACAAAAATGCATTGGTATGTGTGTTCAATTTTACATCACGTAAGTGAGTTACTCTCGTATTCATAAAGGAACGTATTGAATACATATGCATGATTTGCGCACACTTTTAAACAGATGCACATTACATTCCTTTTGCGTTCCTTGATGAATCAGGCCCATTATATTTAAAATGCAGAAGTACAATGTTGCTTTAAGCAAGCTAATTGTTTATTAATATTGCTCTGATAGAGAGAACTTCACAAGTCACTGTATTTCTTCTTTTTAGTTGCTGTATCAGGAAACACTTCTTGTTTTGAGGTTTTCATAAATTCTTTAGTTTCCTCTTTCCACCGTTAGTTGCTTCATCCTAGACTACAAGTAACCCAGTTTGGGATTTTTTTTCTTTTTTTGTTTTACAGAACTTTGATTGTGCAGCTTCTACCACAAGGCTGTTTTGTAGTTAAATAAAGATCTTAAATTACTGACATTGTTTTGCACACTGCTATCACAAATCTATTTCCTTTTTTTACACAGTTCCCAAAGTGCAATGATTGCTGAAAAACAAATAGCAAAGTTCAAATAATTATTTAGATACAGGACTTTTCCAGGGGATAATACAATCTATTTAGAAGGCATTAAGCCTCAACCTAATAGTGAAGGAGCAAATACATCAATTAAAATGTAGTTATTTAGTTTCATGTTTATGTTCAGATTACATACTGATTCAGTTGTTTTGGCTTTTACCTTCTTAGTAGCATGACAAGGTCTTTCCTTGAATGGACAATGCTAAGCTGAAAGGGAGTACTGTATTTGTCCATAATGTGAAATAAGAGCTGAAATATAAGTAGGAGAAGAATAGCGTAAAACAAGGATGTCATGAATCACCCTACGAGTTGAGTTATTAGAACCTGTTGTTCACAAGAGCTTCACCTATAGCAACCCCCTTTCCCATAGAACCAGGACTTATTCTCGAGTAGTGATGACTCAACTCCGGTAGGTAGGCACCACAGAGGACTTGACAGTGGGATGCTGAGCAGTGATACTGCTAGACCAGATAAAGCAGGAACACTGAGTTAGCAACATGATGCAGTACCAACCTCCACCAGTATAACAGATTGGCAGTGTGGAGTAGAGGATGGTGTAGTAACAGCTGTGGCCTGTGTGAGATGGAGCTAGAGAGCAGCACCGTGTCAGGGACAATGCCGGAGCAAGATTGAGCAGTAAATCTGTACTATGAAACATTGCTGACACAGGTTAGTCTGATGGAGCGGATAGCTGGCACCACAATCCTGTGGCAGGGAGGAGATCTCTCAGATAAAAAGGCAGAGTTGGAATCCAGGCAGAGGTCAGGGCCACGAGCAAACAAGCAAGGTCGGTATGCAGGCAGAAGTCACAACAGGTATCAATCAGGAAAACCAGGCAGACTATTCACCGAACCAAGAGCACATAGAAGCAAGCATGTGAACACTATAACCAGCAAAATCAGAGTGAGGCTGAAAGGTATTTAAACCAGTAGTAGCCAATCAGGGCAGGTGTCAGATAGAGCTGCAGGTGAGATGAGTTCAAGTGATGACACCCAAGCTGAAAACAACACTGCAGCAGTCAAAAATAAAACAGCAGTTACCTGCTGTTCCTAACAAAGGATAAATTGTTTATATGACATGTGATTGATCTAGAAATACATGCAGTGTAGTGTCCGTTGTGTTAAATATGATAAAACTGCATTTATGAGTATGGTTTTGCTGTGCTCATTAATGCTGAGCAAAAACATTTGTGCTAAGAATTTGTCACATTATTACTTTCAGTTGTTGTTGGTGATTTGTTTTTCAAGACAAAAATTTGTATTACATAAACCTATAAGAATGAAGGGAAACATCACATGGTCCTATTTGTCGAATAATGGAGAATATAAGTTGTCACGGAGCAGAAATTTAGGTATAACTTACAACAATGGTAAGCACACATGGGGCCGCATTTAGAGTTAGGAGCAAAGCAAAAAGAAACAAATTTGCACTTTGGCAAAACCATGTTGTACTGTATGGGGGTAGACAGATTTAGAGTTGGGAGGGGCATGTCCTAGCTCAACTATAAATTGCAGTGTATGTGGCTGGGTCCCCCGAGTACCAGCCACCGCAGAATTCGGTGGCCATCTTGAAATGGACTCCGGCGTCGGGAGGGGTTGAATCACCGCTGTTAGGCGCCGTGTGAAATGTTATTACTAAAAATGTCTTAAATGTAAATAAAAATGTATTTTAAAATGTGCGCTACAGCTCTGGGTGGGTAGCACCCAGCACTGCAGCAGGGAAAGGGTTAAACACCAGCACTAGATGCCGCTGAGTGTAAAAGTGTAATTATAATAAAAAATGAATGGAAATGTGTATGTGTAGGCATTGCAGCGTTGGTAAGAAACCGACGCTCAGCGCTGAATGAGTTAACTCCCGGCGCTAGGCGCTGGGAGTGTAACTAGCTGTATTGAATGTAAAAATGTGTATTTTAAATGTATGATGTAAAATGTATATGTGTAAAATAAAGAAAAATACTTAACCTGTCCCTGGGGGTCCAGAAGGGGCTGCAGAAGCAGCCCTGGATCCTTCACCCCCTGGCAGCCAGCTTCAGCTAGCGAAAGGGCAGGGTCTGCTACCCCGGGACCTGGTCTCTCCCTCTCTGGTACTATTTTTGACCAGGAGGGAGAGCCAGACCCCGGAGCAGAGTCCCTTAAGTAACTTTGGGTGAGAGATATGAAAGATAAGTCTCTCGCACCAGGGGAAGAAAGTGGGCTGAGCCCTCCTCTCCCTGGCAGCTCGTGACAGGGGGTGAAGCAAACTCCCCCCTGCCACTAGTATCTATGTAAAAGGTGTTGACCTCTCTGGGTTGATTCACGGGCAAACTGCATGAATCAACCCAGATTGGTTAAAGGGACAGGAGGACGGATTATCTCCTGCTAAGACTAGTCTCCAAATGTGTATAAAAAAGGCACTGTTTTCAGTGGCGCACGCAGGGGGGGATTCTGAGTCTCCAGAAACCCCCCCCCCCTGCGCTAACTAAGTGGCCGCTATAGCTGCACTGTCCAATACAGCAGCCGCGGCGTTGTCAAAGAAGCGTCCGCGGCGGTGCTGTAGTGTATACAGCACCGCCGCGGGCGCTTCTTAGACAGCGCCGCGGCTGCTGTATAGGACAGCGCTGAAGAAACGGAGAAACGGAAAAAAGCAGCTCTCGCGTGGGGTGTTTTTTTTGGGGGGGTCGGGGGGCGAACCCCCACGACAATCCTCCGTTCACCCCTGGTTTTGTATTAAAAAATCATTATTTTTGCTTCTGACCTCCTGACCACTGGTACCGTACACCAGTGTGAAAGCAAATGTCACTCACCGGACCGTGAGTGCCTCTGCGCTGGTGCGTGGTTCTCTATCCTTCCTGCCGGTGCCTGTCCTGAGCTGCGGCCGTCCGCCATCTTGATGGACTGCGCATGTGCAGCATCCATGAACTCTTATGACTTTGCTCTTAACCTAATTGGTGGACCAATCACCTCTCCCGATTTAAGGCACCTGTGGCCATGGTATCGTTGCCTGATCTTGAGTCTCATTCCCTGTGAGTCTCATTCCCTGTGAGACTCATTCCCTGTGAGTCTCTGAAGGTGTCTCCTGTGTCCTGCTCGTATCTTCAGTTTCCTGCTGGATTACCTGCTCTGCTCATCGGCGGTTCCCATACCCGCTACTGACTCCTGTGTCCTGCTCGTGTCTTCAGCTGTCTGCTGGATTACCTGTTCTGCTCATCAGCGGTTCCCATACCCGCTACTGACTCCTGTGTCCTGCTCGTGTCTTCAGCTGTCTGCTGGATTACCTGCTCTGCTCACCGGCGGTTCCCATACCCGCTACTGACTCCTGTGTCCTGCTCGTGTCTTCAGCTGTCTGCTGGATTACCTGCTCTGCTCACCTGCGGTGCCCATACCCACTTCAGTCTCTCAGCTCTCCTGCTGTGCCTGCATATCCTCGTTGGACAAGCTTTTCTACTCAGCAGCGATATGCATACCTGTTATTGATTATCAGCTGTTATCCTGCATATCCGCTTTGGACAAGCTTCTCTACTGAGCGGCGGTATCCATACCCGCTATAGACTATTAGCCGTTACGCTGCATATCTGTTTGAACAAGCTTCTCTACTCAGCAGCGATATGCATACTTGTTATTGACTATCAGTTGTTATCCTGAATATCCGCTTTGGACAAGCCTCTCTACTCAGTAGCGGTATACATACCCGCTATAGACTATTAGCTGTGACGCTGCATATCTGTTTGGGACTAGCTCCTCTGCTCTCCAATTGTATTTATACAGTTATAGACTCTAATCACTCCTCCACTTATCCGCACCTGGACAAGTCCTCACCTCATCACAGCAGTGGTACAACTTGCTATATGCAGACCACTGACTCTCCCGCTACCTACCTACACCTGGACAAGTTTTCCCTTCACAGCAGTGGTACAACTTGCTATACGCAGACCACTGACTCTCCCGCTACCTACCTGCACCTGGACAAGTCTTCTCATCACAGCAGTGGTACGACTTGCTATACGCAGACCACTGACTCTCCCGCTACCTACCTGCACCTGGACAAGTTTTCCCTTCACAGCAGTGGTACAACTTGCTATACGCAGACCACTGCCTCTCCTGCTACCTACCTGCACCTGGACAAGTCTTCTCATCACAGCAGTGGTACAACTTGCTATCCGCAGACCACTGACTCTCCCGTTACCTTCCTTCACCTGTTCACGACCACTCTACTCTCCTACCAGTATAGCTGCAAGTCGCTGACTCTCCTACCAGTACAGCTGCAAGTCACTGACTCTCATCTATTGCATTGGCATTCTCTCTCCATCTGCTGTTATGTACGTTCCTACTATTCACCCTACTGCCCAGAGGTCCGCTGTGTAAACCCCGCCCCTCTGGTAAGCATTGTCAACTGGTGAATCCTGGGCAGAACTCCTAGTGCCCGTGACAGCAAATAAGCATCACTTGCTTCAAAGACCTGCTTGAAAACTTCTCCATACTGAAATTCCTGTGACCTACAGATCAGACACAACTATAAATCATTACCGACTGTTCTGAGGTTTGGACCCAGCTTTCTGGTACCACCGCTGTACCCACTACCCAGCAGTTCTGGCCAGTGTGATAGGCCAGGGGGCAGCCATCCACAGCAACCCTGATCCATAGTAAGAGGCCAGGGGAATCAGCCCAGGTACACCAGCAATGGGATATACTAGCAGCGACAGTTACCCAGAAGGAACCCGGTTCTGGATGCCGGTAACGAGTCCAGTGGTAACAGAAGCTTAAGCCCCTCCTACTGCAGTTAGAGGGCGCATTTGGGATAAAAAAAGCAACCCTTTTCTTAACTTGCAGATAGCTTTAAACGAGGCCCATGGTGGGATAAATTGTTCAGATTGAATTCACCTTTTCACTGAAGGGTTGATTGCAGAATAAAGAAAACTTTACAGTAGTCCTTGTGAGGCGAATAGCTGAATTTCTGTTCTTAGCAGAGTGTTGATTACAGGAATTGAGAGAATGTGTTTGTAGCTTTCATTGTGAGCTGTGTTCTATAATAGTGGTACACCCAGGTATAGAAGAAAAGAGGTCCCTGTTTTGAGCCATCATCTACTGTGTTAGAGGAGGTGTCACGGAGGACTCATTGGGTACCTCACAGACCTCTGTTTTATTGGCCAGCATTGAAGATATAGGACTTTCCTCATGCCAAGGTTTTAGTAAATTGACAGGATATATTGGTTTTTCCCGCCTCCTACCAAACTGGTGGACTCTATAGTTCACCGGGCCAACTGCTTCTATGACCTTATAAGATCCCTGCCAGTGTGCAAAGAGTTTACTTTCCTGGGTGGGGTAATAACTAATACTTTGCCTCCTGGATTGAAAGAACGGACTGCTGCCCGAGCGTCATAATACTTTTTCTTATGCTCCTGGGCATTCTCTCAACAGATGATTTATTTTTTCTCATCCTCCTATACATTTGTGCAGCAAATTTTGTTGTTACCAATGTTGGGATTTGTTGGGATTTTGTTGTTACCAATCTTTTTTGAGGATGTAGAAAACGCCCCTAGCTGTCGTCCATACAAGAGCTCAAATGAACTAAATACTGTTAAGGCTTCTGATACTTCCCATACCAGGAATAATCTAAAAAGGATGAGAGGATCACAGTCTTTTCTTTTATGTGTCACCACTCTTCTAATCATCTGTTTTAAAGTACGGTTAAAGCACTTCACCAGCCTATCAGTTTGGTATCTCCAAGGTATGGAGAGTTTTTACGCCAAGTAACTGACTTAATTCTTTCATTAATTTTGACATGAAAGGAGTTCCCTGGTGAGTTAGGATTTCTTTCGGAATCCCCAACCTCATTTAAAGTAGTAGCTCCTTGGCTATAGTACTTGACTTAATATTACACAATGGAATTGCTTCCAGATAGAGCGTGGCATAATCTAGAATCGCCATACTGGTGACCCCAAGCCAGTTTTTCCAACGGACCCACCAGGTCCATTCCTATCCCTTCAAAGGGGACTTAAACGACCAGAATAGGAATCAATGGGGTCCTGTAAGTAGGTTGTGGAGAAGTTTTCTGACATACAGCGCCAGTTTTTCTGCCCAGATTTCTGGCGGACTTTTAAGCGTCCTGGCGGGTTCTCTCAAAGACAAAAAACAGATATGCCTCCCCATCATCCTAGAAGGACATTTTTTTTTTTTGCAATTTTTTTTGCAATGCAGACACTCCAGACACATCATGTACCTGTCTTGATTTTGCCAGCTCTTCACACAAGAGCTTAGTATTTTCTACCTGGGTCTCTGTAACCTGCAGCATTTGGTGTGCTTGCTGTGCCTGCTGCATAGCTGCACATTCAGATACAGATACAGAGTCTAGTAATTTTCAGCTCAAACAGTTGCCAATTACACTCAATACCGAAGAAGATCTTCAAATGTTATTATTATTATTATTATTATTATCCTTTATTTGTTAGGCGCCACAAGGTTTCCGCAGCGCCGTACACAGTACAAAACAGTCGACTATACAGGGTGAAACAGTACAAAACAATAAACAAAAATACCAATACTTCAGAAACTCCAGGCTGGCTGATGCAAAAAACGGAGCAGAAGAACAGGTAGGGAGAAATGATGGAAGAGGGCCCTGCTCAGGTGAGCTTACATCCTAAGGGAGGGAGAACAGAACAGGCACAGGGGGAGCCAGATAAGGTAAGGGGGAGAGTGTGTTGAGAGCGAGAGGCGGGGTTATGTGGATGGTTGGTAGGCTTTGAGGAAGAGGTGGGTTTTCAGCACACGTTTGAAGGAGCACAGAGTGGGAGAGAGGCGGATGGAGCGAGGGAGGTCATTCCAGTGAAGGGGGGCAGCGCGGGAAAAGTCTTGGATTCTGGAGTGGGAAGAGGTGATAAGAGTTGAGGAGAGGCGTCGATCGTTGGCCGAGCGCAGGGACCGGGCAGGAGTGTGAATGGAGAGGAGGCTAGAGATATAAGGGGCAGTAGAGTTGGAGAGAGCCTTGTAAGTGGTGGTGAGGAGTTTGAAAAGGATTCTGTAGGGGAAGGGGAGCCAGTGTAAGGCAAGGCAGAGAGGGGAGGCAGAGGAGGAGCGGCGTGAGAGGAAGATGAGTCTCACGGCCGCATTGAGTATAGAGCGGAGGGGGGAGAGATGGGAGTGGGGGAGGCCGGTGAGGAGGAGGTTGCAGTAATCCAGGCGGGAGATGATGAGTGCGTGGGTGATAGTCTTAGTGGCATCCTGAGAGAGAAAGGGACGGATGCGGGCGATGTTGCGTAGTTGGAAGCGACAGGCTTGGGCAAGGGCATGAATAAGGGGGGCAAAAGAGAGAGAGGAGTCGAGGGTGACACCCAGGCAGCGGAGTTGGGTGACAGAGGAGATGGTGGTGTTGTTGACGACAATAGAGAGGTCGTGGTGGGATGGGAGTCTGGACAGAGGAAAGACAATGAGTTCCGTCTTAGAGATATTGATTTTGAGAAAACGCTCGGACATCCAGGAGGAGATGGCGGAGAGGCAGTCAGATATACGAGATAGGAGGGTAGAAGAAAAATCAGGAGAAGAGGTGTAGAGTTGAATGTCGTCAGCATAAAGGTGATATTGAAGACCGAAGGAGGAGATGAGAGCACCAAGGGAGGAAGTGTAGAGCGAGAAGAGAAGAGGGCCGAGGACGGAGCCCTGCGGGACTCCTACAGGAAGAGAGGAGGGGGAGGAGGAAGAGCCGGACGTGGATACAAAGAAGGAGCGGTTAGCAAGGTATGAGGTGAACCATGCGTGGACAGATCCGGAGAGGCCGAAAGAGAGAAGGGTTTGCAGCAGGAGGGGGTGGTCCACGGTGTCAAAGGCTGCAGAGAGATCAAGGAGGATTAGTAGGGAGAAGTGACCCTTGGATTTGGCCGATAGGAGGTCATTAGTAACCTTGGCCAGTGCAGTTTCGGTGGAGTGAAGAGGATGGTAGCCGGATTGGAGGGGGTCAAGGAGGGAAAAGAACGAGAGGTGCCTGGTTAGGCGGCTGCAGACAATCCGCTCAAGTAATTTGGAGGCAAAGGGGAGCAGTGAGATGGGGCGATAATTAGCGAGAGAGGTGGGGTCAAGATTGGGTTTTTTGAGGATGGCAGAGATAAGAGCGTGTTTAAAGGAGGAGGGGACTACACCAGAGGAGAGTGATAAGTTGAAGAGGAGAGCAAGGTAGGATCAGACAGTGGGAGAAAGAGAGCGAAGGAGGTGGGAGGGGATGGGATCGAGAGGACAGGTCGAGGGAGGAGAGGAAAGAATGAGGGAGCTAACTTCTTCCGCTGTTGTGGGGCAAAAGGAGCACCAGAGTAGATTGTTGGCGGGAGGAGAGGCGATGAGGGTGGCGGGAGAAGGGGAAGAGGAGATGTTCAGTCTGATGGCCTCAATTATGGAAGAGAAAAAGGTGGCAAAGTCTGAAGCGGAGAGGGAGGGGGGGATGGGAGAGGGAGAGGGAGGGGGAGGGAGTTGAAGGTGGCAAAGAGGCGGCTGGGGTTGGAGGATGAAGAAATGAGGGACTTGAAGAAGGATTGTTTAGTGAGGGAGAGGGCGGAGCAGAAAGAGGAGAGAATGAATTTAAAGTGAAGGAAGTTGGCCAGGGAGCGAGATTTCCTCCAGAGGCGTTCAGCAGTGCGAGAGCACTTTTGGAGGAAGCGGGTGAGTTTGGAGTGCCAGGGTTGGGGAATAAGGCGGCGTCTGCGGATAGCAGAGGCCTGGGCAACAGCATCAAGGGCAGTGGTGAGGGAGAGGTTGTAGAGAGAGGACGCCTCGTCAGGACAGGCCAGGGAAGGAAGAGGTGATAGTAGAGTTTCAAGAGAGGAGGAGAAAGAGGAAGGGTCAATAGCATCAAGGTTGTGCCTAGTGAGGGTGGCTTTAGGCGAGGCGGGAGCGGGGGAGGACGACAGAGTGAAGGAGAGGAGATGGTGGTCAGAGAGTGGGAAGGGAGAGTTAGAGAAGTCAGAGATGAGAGAAGACAAGGTCGAGGGAGTGACCAAGACAGTGGGTGAGGGAAGAGGTCCACTGAGTGAGGCCAAGAGAGGAGGAAAGGGCGAGAAGTTTGATGGTGGCGGGGTCAGAACGGCTGTCAATGGGGATGTTAAAGTCGCCAAGTATGATGGAGGCTGTTGTCGAGGAAGAGGGATGTGGGGCCAGGGGGACGGTAGATGACGGAGACACGGAGGTGGATAGGGGAGAAGAGACAGATGGAGTGAACTTCGAAGGAGGAGAGGGAAGGTAAAGTAGGAATAACCTGAAAAGTACAGTTAGGGGACAGGAGGAGGCCCACTCCACCTCCTGGGCATTCATCCGGTCTGGTGGAGTGAGTGAAGTAGAGACCCCCATAGGAGTGAGCAGAAGGAGAGGCAGTGTCAGAAGAAGTAAGCTAGGTTTCAGTGATGGCAAGAATATTTAGAGAGTTGGAGATGAAGAGGTCATGGATGGAGGATAGTTTGTTACGGATTGACCTGGAATTCCAGAGGGCGCATGAGAAAGGGAGGATGGGAGCAGGGGAAATGCGGATGAGATTGTCGGGGTTGGAGGAGCGAGGGGGAGGGTGAAAGGTGGGGTGGTGAGAGTTGGGCAGAAGAAGGCGGGTGGGGGAGAGGATAGGTATGGGAAATGAGCGGGGCGGCATAGTACAGAGCAGGATCAAAGGCAGTGGCGAAAACAATATAAAACGCAGTTAAATGCAATGCAATAAAATTAATATAAAGTGCAGATGCAATGACATGAAATGAAATAAGAAAATGAAAAATGGGATGAAATGAAGTAAAAGCGAATAAAAATTACAGTGTGAATCATATAAAATAAAATAATATTAAGATAAGATGCAAAGCAATAAGATAAACCATAACATAAAATGGAATACACTACAATACGATAAAATAAATCGAAGTAACGATAAAATAGATCCAAGTAAAAAGTATACACTACAATACGATAAAATAAATCGAAGTCATAAAATAAATAAATAAATCAGAGTAATAGGATTAAACAGGGGCTGCAGAGAGCCGGTACCAGGTGTGAGGAACGGGAGAGTCCAGGAACCGGAGAGTCCTGGTTGGAGAGTCCAGAGACCGGGGAAGGGGAGAGCAGGGCTAATCACCACAGGTCGTTGTAGTCGTCAGTGTAGTGTAGACCAGAGGTCAGGAACATCCTAGGCAGCGGGAGACGTGGCCAGGCTGCCTGCAGGGCGAAGACAAGGCAGCAGGAGATGAGATGGTGGCGGGTGTCCAAAGGAACTGGCCGGCAGACTAGGCGGGGGAGACACGAGGAGAGACAGCAGGAGATAGCAATGTCCAGAGATCGGGCCAGAGATCAGTCCAGAGATCGGGGCCATACACCACAGAAATCAGGAGCAGGCAGCGGGAGACCAGCAGGCAGCGGGAGACCAGCAGGAGATGAGATGAGATGGCGGCAGAACAGGCGGCGGGTGACCAAAGGAAATGGCCAGACGGGGGAGACATGGGGAGAGGCAGCAGGAAGATAGCAGTCCTGAGATCAGGGCCGATCACCACAGAAATCAGAGAACAGGAGCAGGCAGCGGGAGACCAGCAGGGACCGGAAGACCAGGCGGCGGATGTCCAGGCAGACCAGGCGGCAGAGAGACCCAAGCAGCTCAGGCGGATCGGGTCAGCAGGCGGCGGTCCGCCACGTGTTGAGGGGGTAGACGGCAGGAGACAGCAGGCAGATCCAGCAGGGGGTTTGAGCAGGCGGATCCAGGCAGCGGGAGAGGCACCCTCACCGAAGAAAGCGGAGCGCGGCGGGAGGCGTCACACTGGAGGACCGGAGGTAAGAACCAGGGGGGTAGTAGGCCCAAGCCACGGCCTGTAGTAGTGGAGGCGGCGGCGGTCAGTGGTGGGCATATGGATGGATGGGGCCGACGAGGTTAGTGGAGGGCAGCATTACCCAGTGAGGGATTCAGGACCCATGGACCCATGGCTATCTGAGCAGGGCTCCAGCAGGGCTCCAGCAGGGAGCTGGAGAGCGCAACTACACGTCTGCACTCGTCGGCGTCTAGAGGATTTACTAAATGTTGGATATACTTGAAGAATTACAATCTACTGATTCAGGCCGCAATATATCTATCAAAAATACTGAAATACAAGATTTTGCACCTCTAAAAAAGAAATCCTTCAGGACGCCCGATTATATCAGGTGTCCAAGGGCTTACAGAAAATGCCAGTAGATTCGTGGACCGGCACCTAAGATCATATGTGACGGGTCTACAGTCATACATTAGAGATACGCTGGACGTACTCTCTAAAATTCAAGATATTACTGTAAGTCCGACCACCAAACTTGCCTCCTATGATGTAGAATCTCTCTACACTAACATCGACCACGAACAAGGTGTGGAAGCAGTACGTTACTTTCTAAATATGAACATCAACACTGAATTTAACAAGTTAATTTTGACACTTCTAAAATTTATCCTCACCAAGAATTATTTTGTTTTCAATGAGAAATTCTACCTTCAGATTAGAGGCACGGCAATGGGTACATCTTGTGCCCCCACTTATGCCAATCTCATTTTAGGCTGGTGGGAGCAGGAATTTGTTTTTACGGAGTATAATGACAAGTTTACTAGCAACATTGTAATGTGGTTACGTTATATAGACGACATTTTGATTCTTTGGGATGGTGAGGTGGAACAATTCCACACCTTCACTACTATCTTGAATTCCAACAAGCTAAACCTAAAGTTAACATCTGAAATTGACGAGTTTTCCATTAATTTCCTCGACCTTACTCTTCATAAGGCAGAATTTGGCACCCTGGAAACCGACATTTTTCGTAAAAAAACAGCTACAAATACCATATTACACTGTACAAGCTCCCACTTTCCGCCAGTCCTGTCTGGAATTCCCAAAGGTGAACTCCTGAGGACTAAGCGCAACTGCTCTAATTAGCAAATATGCTCCCAAAGAACTTCTGAATTAATGACAAGATTGAGGTACAGAGGATATAGTCATATGATTTAAAAAAAAAGCCAATAATTCAGTTACCAACACAACCAGAGACTCATTAATCTATCCAAAAAGGGATCCCAAAAAGGAGAACCCAAAAATTAGAATGATTGGTACCTTCTGTGCTGAATGGCGGCAACTGCAAAAGATATTTCAAAAACACTGGCATATTTTACTAACTGACCAGGATCTTAAGAAAAATCTTGATGACCAATTAACATTCAGTTGGCGAAGAGTGAAGAATCTCACAGACCAAATGGTACATAGTCATCTTCATAAAAACAAGAGTCATAATCCTAATAGATTAAAAGGTTTTTACAAATGTGGGACCTGTAAGGTGTGCCAATATATGACACCCACCAAGGTGTACAAAGACAAATTTAATTACGAGTGGAGAATACAGGAATTTTTGAACTGTAACTCCTCAGGGGTCATTTACTGTCTCATTTGTCCTTGCTCTATGAGATATGTCGGGATGACCACTAGACCTTTTAAAAAAAAGGTTACTTGAGCATATTAACAACATAAAGAATAGTAAGAAAGATCAAGAAAAACTTAAGATACTTACCACGGTCACTAAACATTTTTTTATTGCGGCATGATGGTAACCCCAAAGGGGCTTCAAGCATTTGCAATGGTTAAAATCAATTTTGGAATCAGAGATGGCGACCTATAAAAGGAGCTACTCCAAAAGGAGACCAAAATGATATTCCAAATGGGGAGCATGGCCCCGTATGGGCTCAATGACTATAATAGCTACATATCCTTTTTATGATATGTTTTCAGCCTGTTCTTCTTATCCAACAAGATTATCTGTGTATTAATTCACGGTCATAGTAACAAGTTCTTTTCCTTCCCCTTCCCCCTTCCCTTTCCCCCTCTTTTGGTTGGATTAGTAGTATTAAAACATAAGGAATGGGAGTGTTAATTATAATTTTACAGCCGGGGGATCCCTAAAGACCTCACTTATAGAATGAAACCGCATGGTTATAATGATAGATATATCGGACCTTTTAAAATTTATTTTCCATAACATAACTGTTCCCTTATTGCTATTGTTTCTTAATTGGACATCTGTGATCATTATACTATGGTAATAATCTTAATGGTCCCATCAATTCAATTTATATTTTGCATGGATGCTTAAAACCATATAGTATTCTCTTACTTAGTATTACATTGTTGATTATGGCTCGTATATAGCCTTAATGGGGCACACTCGATGAGAGAGTGATGTTTATTTCTTGCATATTGGAATACTTATATTTTTCCAATAAAACAACATGCGTATTTACCATTGTTTGGCTGTATTAAACAGCACTTCTTCTTACAGTCACAAATACAACAAGTGATGTCTCATGAAACAATACGAAGGATCGGCAGTAAAAATAGTTTCCATGCCCATATATTCCTCATCCACCAATAAAATGACCCGTACTTCATCACATTGGTTATGATAGGTCGTTTTCTGTGTCAATCAAACCCACGGGTGTATAGGGAGGCATATGCACACCCATTTCTGGGAACATGTGTGATTGGCTCTTGGATTAAACCACACCTACCTACTTAAGAGCTGTCATTTACTAGAATCACTCCGTCTTGAAAAAGCCATAGAGCGAAACGCGCGTCGGCGTCTCGTCTCATATGTCCTCTACGCTAGCAGTTTTCTCTACGAATCGCCCCCCCACTTTCTATTTGGAAGGGTACTATCACATAACCCCGCGATTCTTGAAAACTTAGCCGCTAGCAATTAATATGCCTCCGCTGTAGTTTCACATAGCTCAGTGTCTGGCACTATCTAATACAATTGGATCCTAATACCCTTATTGAGATCCTATGGTGCACATTTATCATTATTCACATAAAGTGAAAAGTAGTTTTCAATCCTTATCGCAATGATAAGGATTGAACTACTTCTCACATTTATGTACAGCCATGCACAGAAACAGCAGTTCCGAAAAACTGCTGTTTCAGTGATAAAAAAAAAACATACTTACCCCCCTCTTCGGAAGCGCTGTCTTCGGGTCTTCTCTTCACTCTTCAAGTGCGCATGTCCAGTTCCAAGAACTGGACATGCGCACACAGATCCCCTCTCTGTCTCTGCAACTATAGTTGCAGTGAGAGAGTGTTGAGTGACAGGGAGGGATCATGTGATCCCTCCACACATGCGCTGTACAGCTCTGCTCTCCGGAGCAGAGCTGACAGCATTAGATTTCCTCAATTCGGATGATGTACGCCAGCTGCAGCTGGCGTACATTAACATGACAAGTTCCCGAAAAAAATGTTTTATTATATAATTATTTATTCTGTTGAATGTTTTATTATATAATTATTTATTCTGTTGAATGGTGACTGCTCCCAAAAGCGAAGAGGAATGCAAAGCAGCAGATATCCATGATATCTGCTGCGATGCCCCCTTAATAAATTTGCGGAGGACACTGTGGGACCTTAATGACCCGTTAAAAGCACTATCGTGCTTTATTAAATATGCCCCTATGGCTGCTATTACGAGATACCTTTCAGTCATAGTGCATACCCGTCTCCCTTATAGGATCATAACCATCCCTACAATTAATTTATTTCAACATTGTTCGAGGGAGTTTATATATTCTTTAGCGGGCACTGTATAATCGGGTTACTAATCTAGCTATATGAGATTGTAACGCAGACCTGATACAGTCAGTGTATTTTCTCAATTATTTGGTTGTCTTAGCGGGTATTATACACTTGGCACTTGTTTCTGAAGGGTACACCAATACAGCACTGGTTGGTTCCTATTACAGCTGACATTTAACGGGAAATTATTATACCAACCAGCTATCTGATAGGTATAGTATTACTACTATACTCTAGTTTAATTTTCATACTGAAGAGGATATTGTTTTTATTTTTATTCTTTTTTAATTATTTCGCTCATTGTTTCTTTCCATTATTTTAATCAATCCAATAAAAGTTATATTTTATCGAGCACTACAGGAGTGCCTCAAGTTACACTAGCTTTTTGTCCCATCCCCCTTTCCTCAATCCCCCCTTTTCATACATTCAGCAATGTCCCCTGCTGCGTGGTGACCACATTCACCAAAGCCCTCATATGATCCTCCATATGTTACGGTTGCCGGCTCTAACATAAACTCCTAGAACAGGTGGGAGAGGTCTTCACATATAGCAATCTCCAGGTTTTAACTCTTAGGTAGTAAAAACTTATGTTGAGAGACCGTAGCACAGGAGGTAGGAGGAGTAACCAAGAAAAAGGAGACAATCCAGGAACAGTCCAATGGGTCATGGGTCCAATGCAATAAGAATAGTCTGATCTTGAAGTTGACGAAGGGCCTTAGTCAGGTCTTCGGCTAAGGCGGCATGGATGGTAGAAGCAGGAACAATGGGAAGAGTTTCTGCAGCAGGAGACTGGTGAGAGACAAAGGTGTAGGATAGGGCATCAACCTTAACATTTCATGAGCCTAGTCGGAAGGTGTTACTAAACCTAAAGTGGGTGAAGAAAAGTGCCCATCATGTCTGCCTGGAATTCAATCGCTTGGCAGACTTAATATACAAAGATTCTTATGATCTGTAAATACTGAGATGATGTGTGTAGCACCTGTTAACACCCATTTTTACATGGAACTCTAAATCAGGACAATATGATTTACACAAGCACCACCACATCCATTGTATACCACTTTCTAAAATTAATGTGAATCTTTTTACATGCAGTAGCCCAAATGAAAAGGACATAATAAGAAATTTAAAAAGATGGCCACAATTCACTTAATATATCCACAATGCTAATGAATGAAATACTATTAGCTAGAGGTGTCAATATGAAGCAACCAATAAGAAGCAGATGCATAGTGTAGCATCATTATCAGCATATATATTTAGACCAGACCTATCTTAAGAAACATATATGTAAATGCATCCAAGTTTCATTCGGATGCATAGCCAGGGGATGTGCCACACGTTTGTGTACATGCCCTTACTATACTGAAATTAGTCTTGACTGCTTCCATTCTGACTCTCCAGGTGTAAGGCATCACATGTTTAAGATACACTTAAATCTACATACAGACACATTTTGGTATGCATGCACAGCACATAAATGTGTTCTTTTATGCTCCACAAATGGATTTAATGTTCAACTCTAAATGAGGCCCAAAATGCATGTTGGGTATTTGCTCACACAAAAAATGCATACGTGTTGAGGTGGATTCATCTCAAGATGTGTCCAGCTCAAAAACAGATGCCTTTGCACCAGATAGACGGCAGATGTACAAGTATATTTATTCCCCACTAAAGTTTAGAGATATGGCTTGACAATGAAAGTATTAAATTCTAAAGTTGCATCAATAAATGCAAAAGTTACTATTTCTATATATAATTTAATTAAATAATAAAAGAGGTGGTACAGACAGCGAGAGGATAGAGAAGAGACAGCCCCAATTATAAATATACCACGTTCCCAATATATAAAAATAAAAATAAATTTATTACAATACAGAAAATACAGAAAATAAAAAAGAATTCATATAATTATCTTAATCAAGATTATATTATTATTTTATTTTATTTACAAGGCGCCACAAAGGGTCTGCAGCGCCGTACATAACATATAAGGAAAGCAGTGATCCATAACACATAACATGTTACTTGAAGAACAAAATACAAAGACCAGACATACTGAATGAATACAAAATACAGGTATAATGTGTGACTGGATCACTTATAAATAATTTATGGTATAAATTTCTTTAAAGGAAATAGCGCAGGATGCTTATTTATATAATTGCAAATGTACTTATTTTTGATATTGTGTGTATTTTGGTAAAGGAAATAACTTTATTTCTGAGACCAAGAGAGGCAATTAATTTTGTTTTAACTTTGCTAGAGGAAATACATTATTTCTGAGGTATATATCTGATCCAACAAGCATTTGTTGAGGAAGTCTTTTGTATAGTTTGGTGTAGGTAAATTACTTGTTTGGGGTTTTGTAACTTTTCTTTGGGAATTCTCAAGTGAAGGAAATGTGTATTCTGCAACCGTCTGAAGAAAGGACCCATGTTAATCTCATGTTAATTAGACCTTTTGATGTGTGATGTCCAAACACACCTGGAGGCACAGGAAGGTTTAATTAGACTTGCTGTTAGATTTCCTCTGTGTCTATAAAAAGAAGCAGGAAATCACAGCAAGTTTTAGAATATCACAGATAAGTTTAAATATTGTTAGCTTTGCATTGCATGTAAATCCATAACTCAGACCACAGGGGCTGGCTTACCCTGCGAGGCTGTGCCCAAAACTGTATAAAAAAGCACTGTTTTGTATTGAAAATTGTTCTTCTTGTTTCATTTGACCTGCTCACTTGTACCTTCAACCAGTGTAAGCAACTAAACATCACCTGCTTCAAAGACCTGCTTGGAAACTTCTCTTTCCAAGTAGGTCTTTCCGGCACCGCCACTCTGTCCGCTACCTAGCAGCTCTTGCCAGTGTGATAGGCCAGGGGGATCCATCCACAGGAACCCTGACGCATAGTAAGAGATGAGGGTTATCAGCCCAGTTACACCAGTAACGTGGTACACTTGCAGCGCCAGTTACCCAGAAGAAACCCGGTACTGGATGCCGGTAAGGAATCCAGTGTTGGTAGCATTTGTAAGCCCCTCTTACTGCGGTTAGAGGGCGCATTTGGGATACCGAAAAGGGAACGGTGGCAAAGTAAGCCCAGCCAGTTCCCAGCAACAACAGACAGGGTGGCATAGGTGGTCCATCCTGTCACAGATTTCTGGTGGCAGCAGTGGGATAATCCCAGGCGGCTTTTCGTGCACCAGTCAGGAGAGCCGAGTTATTCAGGAGAGGAATAACTGCAGTTAGGAGAACGCACAGGATGTCTAAGTACAGTAAAATGTCCAAGGCAAAGAAGATAGACATTACTTATACAGCGAAAAGGAGCGAAATGAGACAGGCACTGAAGGCCTGGGATAAGCAGTATGGGTCAGCAATTAAGGAAGCTGACTGCGACAGTGACCAGGAGGAGTCCAAAGGAGGAGTCCAAACCTAGAGGTACCTGCAGTAACAACCCAGTAACAACCCAGAACACAGCACCTGTTTCCAGCAAGAGACCCCTCCCACAGAGTATTAATGCAGCAGCTGGGGTCCCTGGGAGACAAAACAACTGAGGCGGAGCGGTTGCTTATCATCAAGTTGTGGGGCAATTGGTGGGCACGCCTACTGCAGCGGCCCGTAAACAGTCATCTACTGCACCCAGATTTGGCTCTCTCCACTTTACCAAATTTGATGTCACTCTTGGAGATATTGATGGACATTTGCAGGGGTTCGAAATGTTTTGTAGCATCCATGACTTGCCAGATCAGGAGTGGGTAAAGTATCTGGTTCCCACTCTACAAGGTCGTGCACTGGGAGCTTTTCGCGGAGTTGCCCCAGAGAACTGTACAGACTATGATGTGGTAAAACGGGCCCTGCTTAAGCACTATGTTATTATCCCGGAGACCTACTGGCCAAAGTTTAGGGACTTGGCTAAAAGCACCCTTATCAGCCATGAGGAATTTGCTAACCAGTTGCAGCTGTTGGCAATAAGATGGATTAATGGATCTGACGCCAAGTCTTGGGAAGAATTAGTTGACTTAATTTGCAAAGAGCAATTTCTCCTCCGATGCGCACCAGAGGTGAAGGAGTGGGTATTGGACCGTAGCCCAGAAACCCTGGA
Organism: Mixophyes fleayi; assembly: GCF_038048845.1. Taxonomy (NCBI): domain Eukaryota; kingdom Metazoa; phylum Chordata; class Amphibia; order Anura; family Limnodynastidae; genus Mixophyes; species Mixophyes fleayi. The sequence goes on along the minus strand of NC_134406.1, from coordinate 119,747,779 downwards.
AAAAGCGGCCCAGTTGGCGGATCAGTATGTGGCAGTAAGGCCATACTTACTGAAGCACCAGGTTAACAGCCAACCCCAAAGAACTGTACACCCCTCTTCTACTCACCCTCAAAAGCAAGTACCTAACCCTTCGGGTACCTTTCGCCAGTCACCGCCCCTTCCTGTCACTGGAAGTTATCAGAAACCATCGGAGCCCAGGCTGGTGAAGTGCTACAACAGCGGGAAAACCGGTCATTTAAGGATGGACTGTCCCAGAGCCCCAGCACCACAGACTCATGCCCCTAATCCAAGTCCTGGGGCTCGGCTGACTTGCTTAACTGGTGATGGTGAGCATTAGAGACTGTTTCCACCCTTGCCAGCCCAATGAAGTGTGGCGTGTCTGAAGGTGACTGAGCGGAGAGAGTCACCTGTGTGTCCAAAAAAACGCCCAAATACATATGGAGGAACCTGCAGCCAGTTCAAATGGGACCCCTGCAGGGAGAAAGACTGAGAGACTCAGGGGCATCCATAACTGTAGTGAGCCCCATCTTATTGATCCTGCTGCAGTATTGCAGGGTGGCACTGCCAAAGTTACCGTGTCAGATGGACTGGGGAAGAAGAGCCTGTAGCAAGGGTGCATCTGGACTGGGGAGATGACCAGGAGTTGCAAGATGTTGCCATTATGGATGGCCTCCCAAGTGACGTGAATCTATTCCCCGGAGCCAAACTGCTTAACTACAGTCTTCAGGATCTACACCTGCACAACCCAGCCCAGAGGAAAAGACCACAGATGCTAGACAACAGCCATCACCAGCAACCACAGCTTCAGCCAGCCCAGAGGAAAAGACCACATCTGCTATTTTCTCAGGAAACAGCTAGCCCTTTGCCTCTGGAAAGACTACGTCTCCTAGCAATGCAGAGGAGGTTGTCTCTTGTCATCCTGATCTTATGGGGGTGCCCGGTGGTGCTCCTGTCCCTAGCAGTGTGCCAGATCCAGCGGCGAGTATAGCTGACCACAGTGACCCCCCTTTGACTGACCCTAGTAACCCCAACCTAGACCCCCCTGCAGCATATCCTGACTTAGACAATAGTGAGGGAAGCAGGGAAGAGTTCAGGCCAGCTCAGCTCTCTGATCCCTCATTGGAAGGGATGAGGTGCCAGGCTTGCGGAAGCCTTCCAGCAATGGAAGTGTAAAGGGTTGCTGTACCATGTAGCTAGGAATGTAGATGGGATAAAAAGCAGTCTAAAAACAAGTTCAACTGGTGGTACCACGGGGCTTTCGCACGCAAGTGAGGTCAGATGCCCACGAAATCCCTATTGCGAGACACCAGGGAAGGGACCGAACACTGATGCGCCTAACACAGCATTTTTCTTTCTGGGAATGTCGGATGATGTCTGGGCCTACTGTAAGTCCTGTGATGTGTGTCAGCACTTGGGCGCCCCAGTGCTTATGTTCCCCTCAGGTCCTTGCCAATAGTACACAAATCTTTTCAGCGAGTGGCTGTGGACATAGTAGGTCCCCTGCCTGTGCCCAGTAGATTGGGGAAAAGATAAATCCTCACCGTGGTGGACTACACTACCCGGTATCCAGAGGCTGTAGCTCTGTCCACCATAACTGCAGAAAAGGTAGCAGATGCACTGCAAGGAGTATTTAGCAGAGTAGGGTTCCCTAGTGAGATCCTAGCCGATCAAGGGACAAAGTTCATGAGTAAACTGGTCCAGTGTCTCTTGGTAATGTGCAGAGTGCGGCAACTCCGTACTGCCTCCTACCATCCCCAGACTAACGGACTGTGCAAGTGGTTCAATGGCACACTGAAACACATGCTGCAGGCATTTGTAACTTTCGAGGGGGATAGAGGGAGGTGCGGTAAAAAGTCTGCGGGTCCGGCATGGATATCTCCCGGCCTACGTGACTCTGTGTTTTGAAGGTGACAAGGCATTGGGGCCTGGAGGTGGGGTAAGTCAAAGACATCTCTAGAAGGAGTTGGAGAGGAGAATTTTTGCTCACACTTCTCAGAACAGCTGTCACTGAAGGACTGCCCGGGTAGTGTGTGATCGAGGGGCTGGCTCTCGTTAATTCCCGAAGGGTTCCCCCAAAATTTTTGGACATTGCCTGGCTCTTTTTTCATGGGAGACTCTATGTGAGGGGAAATTTGAAAATTTGAAGCACAGAAATGCCGATGATCGTTGTTGCCCATGGGATGAGTGTCTGGGGAGGTGGAGACGATGGACCATTTTTTGCTCAAATGTCCCTTCAATGTAGCAATTTACAAGAGGGTTTTTGGTGCTTTTGGGCATTCTCTGCCTTTCGGGGCTTAGTTAAACTGAGTGGGTTTACAGAGCGCTCAAGAGTAGGTGCTGGGATATGACCACCTCTTTTGTAGTCAGCTTAGTAGTCCGGTACTTTACGTGGAATGCATGGTGTCAGTTCTCAATTAGACGGAAAGTCCTCCTTTGCGATGTGGTGGCGGGTGACATTCTACACGGGGTGTGAAAACTCAGGGATATGGAGAGATCCCGGATGGACAATACAAGCTAGGTCAGACTGTGGCGGTGTCAAAGTCTGGGGGCTCTTCATCTATGGCTTTTCTGTCCTGTACTCCCTCAACCCGTATATTTTGAGTTAGCATCTTTGTTGTTTTATGTGCGGTTGCATACGTCTGAAAGCTTGGATCAGTTTCTCTTTGCTTGCAGTGTATATAGTATTAGTTATGTTATGATTGTATAGTTGATTGTATTTTAATTGTATATTTGGTTGTGGGCACTTAATATTTTATGTTGTTCTTGCTATGGACATTTTACTTTGGGACTCTTGTGTGTCTGAGGCTTTCTACCCCTAAATGTAGGTATCCTATGTTTGGAATTATTACATAAGTGCCACAACTTGTTTCAGCTTGTATGCATCTTGTTGCAATACTTTTTCAAGAAAAATTTAGGAGGTGTGAGCCTGTGTTGTGAGTTCCAGAGCGATACCTGGGGTGAAGCCCAGCAATGATGAAGAAACCTGGGGAGGAGGTGAGTGTGAGTCCCTAGGCTCCCGGGCCTAGTGGAGATCGGCCTGCTACGGAGTTAAACCAGGCCTTTCCTGTTCCCAGATGACCTGTTAACATTTTGGCCAGGGGAATTGATGGCCTTACTGCCGTGGATAGTGACTTCTCACTGGAATTTGGCCTTGCTTCAGCGGCCAGCAACCCCCCTCCAAATCACACCGTGGTGGGGGTTCCAGTGCCTCCTAAGGCAAGTGATATGAAAGTCTCCTGTATGATGTCTAATACAGAGAGATTTAATAGCAAACCTTCAACAGTCCCAGTGACGCAACAATTGGTGGCTGACGAAAGTGTGGGGATGCCTGTGGAGCATAACATGGTAACCTAGGAGCATGCTGTAGTGTCTGCAAGCAACACACCAGGCCCAGTGATGTCACAACAGGAGGCTGGAGAGTGTGTGGCCCAGGATAAGGGGCTCTGTAGTGAGCCGGCCATTGCTGCATATAGCGAAGAAAATATGTCTGCTGGTAATGTTAACCCAGCGAGAGTAAGCTTACCTGACACTGAGGAGAGCGAATTGGACGAGTTGGCCATCAAGTCCCGGGTAAAGAAACTGGTGTCCACAGTCTCTGGGCTCAAGAAGCGCATCCTGCAAAAGAAAAAGAAAAGGAACAGAGTCTACAGCATTGACCGTGTGGTGATTAGTCTAGAAATATAGAAGTTGGTATCTATCCTTAAGGAAAAGGAGCTGTCACCCGTGGAAAGCTCTGAGCGGTTGCTTGCCAATCTGCTGGAGTGCGAGATGGACAGTATAACAACTAACTCTTTGTATAATAAAATCAGGACACTAGAGGGGGAGCCATCGTTGTTGGAACTGGAGGAGGCTGTAGATGGCACACTGGAGAGCGCTGTCCCAGCTACAGTTACTGCGGTTGGTCCGGCGTCCTCGCCCCCCACATCACTTCCGCTTAACTGGTAGTCCCGTACCTGGCGTCCGGAGATTGGTTGGGACTGAAGCTGCTACCGAAAGTTCCACCCCCAGGTGACAAGAGACACATGGTCGGTCAGCCCAGTAATACAGCTACTGCGTCTGATGCCTTGATCCCCTCGCTAAGTACGGAGATTTTCTCTGGAGAGGCTGGCTGTCATATGTCAGTGAGTAGTGAAATTAAAATCCCTGTCTCTGTAGTTATGAGCGATTCTGCTATTATGGTTACTGATGTTTCTAGCCAAGCAACCTCTTCTAGTCCCATGTGTGTAGTGTCTTCTGTGTCTGAACATGCTAAGTCTGTGTCTGTTAAATGTAATCCTGAACAATCTGGGATCCCAGTTAGCCAGGTTTTCGAATCCGGTGTCCCTGCTTGTCAAAGTGCCCAATCCAAGCCATGGTATCTGGGGTGGTGGATGGTCTGCCACGGTAGATCTGCGATGCACGGAGGCTGGCCTGGTGCCCATACCATCTGCGCGTTGCTTGGGCGAGATAGAATTCAGTGTTTCTATCCAGGCCAGCCAAGGATGTCCCATCGTTGTGGCAGCTTCCGTCACCTCAGCGCTAATTGTCCTCCACAAAAGTGACAAAAGTGCGTGCATTGTGGGGACATCGGGCATGTGTCTCGGACTTGTAGTAAAATCCGTTGTAACTTATGTGGTAGTATAGGCCATCCCTTTAGCAAATGTCCACATGCTTTCCATAACACTGAGGTCTCTGATGTAGAGTTAATTCAAGTCGCTGAAAGTATTGAGACAGGGGAGGAGGTGAGGGCATCCACAAGCTCTGTCCAACAAGAATCCGTGCCTATCCCTTCTTTGCCAGTATTAGTTGTCGCACAGTCTGAGGTTTCAGTGTTAGAGCCGGTGAAAGTTGTGGTGGAGAACCCCTGGGTAGCACAAAAGTAGAGAGGGAAGAGAAGGCAGGCCAAGAAGGATAGTAAAAATGGTTTAGTGCTGTCTAACAATTTTCAGTTTTTATCAAGCAAGGAGGAGGGGATGGATGAGGGGGAGATGGTGAGGATGGAGAGTAAGGAGCTGGTCATTAGGCCAAGGGTGGAGAGGAAGAATAAGATATCCAGGGATCTAGCCTTTAGTGAGGTAGCCACAGTATATAGGAAGCCCAAAGACAAGTCCAGGGTCGTCAAGTCTTTCTTTGAAACACCGGTAGTTCCCTCTGGGTCTCTTTCTGTGGAGGATTTAGCTTGTCCCCCTGTTTCTGACTCTGTCCCTCCCTCTGTTCTTCCTGTCCCTGTCCCTTCTGAGCCAGCCCCAGGGTTGGTCCCCTTGCCTGCTGGCGGTTCAGTGTCCAATCCTAACCCTGTTCCTTCTCCCATCTCTACTTCTCTTCCATGCCCTGTCCCTTCCCAGGTTCCTGCTCCTGGCCCTGCTCTTCCTCCTGCTCCCCTCCTGTTCTCCCTTCTCTTTCCTCTCCTGTTGAGGGGTCTGTAGATTCAGGTGTTCTACCCTCTAGTTGGCCTTCTGCCCCAGGTAATGTTGTTCCCGGGGAGGTGGTGGGTGAATGTAAATAGTGTGGTTGTTGTTGGGTCAGGTGGGGTCCCCCCTTCTGGAGAAGAAGTAATTCTTCAGGAGGGGGAACCCTTACCGGCCTGCGTAAGTTGTAAAAGGTACGGATCCTCGGATGAGGACTTCGGCAAAAAACAGGTGAAGAAAAAATTAGCTGGTTCCTACTTGTATAACTCTGAAGGATGGCTTCCCAGCCCATAAGATTTGCCACCATTAATGTGGCGTCTATTTTGTCCAAAAGCGCTCGTTACATGGCCTTTGATTTTTTCAGCATGGTTGAGGCTGTCTTTTTATTTTTGCAGGAGACCAGATTAGGTCAACTAGTGGATCTACATAAAGCCAAAAGAGAATGGAGGTGTGGGCCCTCCTACTGGTCTCTTGCGGCAGAGCCGTACGGTGGGGTGGCAGTGCTTTTTACCGGCATGATAACTGTCCAACGAGTTATAGAAATAGAAGTAGGTAGATGTATGGTCTTACATGTCAACCTGAGATTAATTAATGTCTGCGGACCCCAAACCAACCCGGAGAGGAAGTGTCTTTTCAGTGCAATAAAGCCATGCCTTTTTTCAGTCCGGCAGATAGTCTTTGGTGGTGACTTTAATACCGTCATTAGGCCTAAAGACAGGGGAGATTCAAGGACTTCTCTGGGCTATGACTCCTTTTTTTCAGCTAGTATGGTTAGACAGGTGGGTCTGGTGGATGTGCCTGTTCGCCATTTTCCGGACCTCACAGGGTTCACTTACTTCAGAGGTAGCTGTAGGTCTAGGATAGATAGGTTTTTTGTTAAGAAGAGCTCAAAATTCTTGGTTCCAGAGCGAAGGCCAGTAGAGTTCTCCGATCATGCTTACCTTTCTGAGTCCTTAAATGCCTCAGCAACTCTTCTGAAAGGCGCCTGATCTCTAAGCTCCTAGATGAGAAGGTGGTAAGATAGTCCTTTAGGGACTTCTATGAATCCCAGGAAACACTTTTGGAGGCTGGTTGGAGTAGGTCTGAGTGGTGGGAGGTGCTTAAAAAGCAACCCGGGGCTTTTTCCGTGGCCCGGTAGCTAGAAATAACTTGTTAAAAGAAAGTACCTAGCTAGCACTGAGAAAGAAACTTGGGTTCCTGATCTCTGGCCTGGGAGACGGTGGGGAGATCTCCCGAGTGAAGGCTCAGATGAAAGAGATACAATATGACCGGTACACTTCCTTGATTCTGGAGAGGAACTATGGGAAGTATCACTTGCTCAACCCTTTTCAGAGCTGTAGGAACTCGGTAGATATTAAGGAGGTAAGGGGCTTGCACGATGCTGGGGGTGTGCTCAGGGAGGATTAGGAGGGCAATCTTGGTGTTGTGCGGTCCTTCTACTCTCATCTCTTGTCGGAGAAGTCACTAGACAGAGAAGAGATGGACCAATTCCTTAGGGGAACTCCTGGCACTTAGCATCTAAGCTGCTCGCTTGAGTCCTTAGGTAGTGAGGTATTGGTGGACGAGGTCAGGATGGCGATAGATGGTTTGTCTATCAAGAAGTCCCCGGGCCCAGATGATATAACATCTGAGTTTTTAAGATCTTCGGTGACATCCTGGCCCTGCGCCTCGTGGAGGGCTTCAATGAGAGCCTGGGTAGAGGTTTATTACCTTCCTCCATGAGGGTTTCTATCCTTATTTTGCTGTCTAAGGAGAAGGATCAGGCACGTATGGAGAATTGGCGCCCCATCGCTCTTCTCTATACCGACAGAAAGATTTTGGCGGAGGTGCTCTTTAATTGACTGATGCAGGTTTCCGGCCAGTTGCTCTGTGAAGGGCCGATGTACTTTCAGTGCTGTCCTGGGAGTTCTGGAGGCCATTGAGCGGTGTCATGCGGAGAAGTGGGGGAAGTACCTTTTAGCGTTAGACCAGTCACAGGCTTTTGATAGGGTAAACCATGAGTACCTTTGGGCTCTGCTTCTGAGGTATAGTCTTCCAGTCCGGGTGGTGAATTGGCTTCATACCATTTATAAGCAGGCCGAGAGCTTCCCTCTCGTGAATGGTTGGGTAGGGCCGTCTTGACTGGTAAACTCTGGGGTGAGGCAGGGTTGCCCCAAGCCCCTCCTGTATGTGTCTGCAATAGATCCTTTTGTTCAAATTGAAGGCGGCGGATTAAAGGCGGCTCGATAGGAGGTGTGCTGTTGGGTCCGGAGTGTCCTCTGAAGGTTGTGGCTTACGCCGATGACGTTACTGTTGTCTTGTCGAGTCCCGCAGATAAAATAGAGCTAGCAACTCTGGTCTGCGGGTACTCCGAGGCCAGTGGCTCGTTGGTAAATCAGGAAAAGAGTGAAGTTTTCTGGATGGGGGGAGGAATGTTGTCAATTCAGCCTTCCAGACAGTCTTCCCCAGGCCAGTAACAAGATCAAGATCTTAGTTATTCAGTTCGGCCCTGGCGATTACGCCAAGCAAAACTGGGAGCTCAGGCTTGAGGAAGCTTCCCGAAAGGTAGAGAGATGGAAGAGGTGGAAACACTCTCTCAGGGAAAAGGTGTACCTTGTTAAGACCTTTCTGATCCCGGTATTCCTGTATGTCAGCTATGTGTGCCTATTGTTGCAGTCTTTATGGTCTAGTGTTTAGTATTTCCAAAGGGAAGGAAGAGGAGTGGTGAAAGGGGAAAAACAGCTCCGCGCCAGGAAAAAAACAACCTCACTTTCAAAATATATGAATTGTAATTTGTGTGAGGGAGTTCTTATGTCAACACAAATAGTCACATGATAAACAATGAAAAAGAGACGTTGACCAAAATAGCACTCCAGGTATGGACAAATAACTACAAAATGCTATTATTAATTAATTAATTAAATTTTATTGATAATTCATTAAAAGGTATGTAAATATTCAACCAAAAAAAGTAAAATGTTGAGTAGAGAAAATAATTTTAAATATAAAGGACCCTGTGGTGGAACAGATCCTAAATAAATAATACTTCAAGTATTAAACCTATTATATTGTACCTACTCAGACATATAGACAAAACTATGTTTTATATCATAATTCAAAGTGATAGTAAGTGAATCCTGTACTGCCTATTATAAATATGAGCAAATCTGTATCTCTTATTTATGTAATGGTAGATCAGACAGAAAGGTTTGTGATTCCTGCAAGCAGGGGCGGATTGGGAACTTAAAGTGGCCCTGGAAAAAAGTCTGAAAGTGGCCTCATGTGGGCGGGGCCAAATAAATAGTAGGCGGGGCCCAGTATGCGTGTGTACCCACTGTGTCTGTCCCCGTATGTGTGTGCGCCCACTGTGTCTGTGTGCCTACTGTATGTACCATAGTATATGTGTCCTGTTCTTGTCGCTTTCCCTACCTGTGGCTGCTGGTGTCTTTAGCTTAGTTGTTGCTCATCTGGATCCTGGAATGTTGAGAGTAATATCTGGAAAAAAAATGGGTACATTAAATTAAGAAAACTCCAATGAGCCCCGGCGTTAAATCAATAGCACACACGTTTAATAATTAGGCCTCCCTCTAGCTCCATTAAAACAAAAGTATTCACATTTGATCAATAGATCTATTTCCCTCCAACCAACCCAAACATTAAATTAATAGTATCCGCATTTAATAAATTAACCTATTTCCCTATGTAAAAACAGGACCAGCAATAAATAGCATTTACGTTTAATAAATATAACCATTTCCCAAAATCATCCCTTGCCTTAATTTATTCATATTCACATTTAATAAATAGCCCTCCTCCCCAAAATCAGCCCCACATTAAATTAATAGCCCCAAACTAGCATTAAATTAAAAGTCCTGCCTACTCATCTTAAATTGTTAGGCCCCCCCACTATTAAACTAAATTGCTCCACCATCACCCATTAGTCACCACCTAACTCACACCCCCATTTCATTGCCATAAGCCCCCCTGCCCTCACCCCCATTTCATTGTCATATGCCCTCACCCCCATTTCATTGTCATATGCCCTCCTGCCCTCACCCCTTTTCATTGTCGTATGACCCCAGTCCTCACCCCCATTTCATTGCCATAAGAACCCCTGCCCACACATTACAGTGACATAAGCCCCCCCTCACCCCCATTACAGTGACATAAGCCCCCCTGCCCACACACACTATACTGACATTAGCCCCCCTGCCCACACACAATATACTGACATTAGCCCCCCTGCCCACACACAATATACTGACATTAGCCCCCCTGCCCACACACAATATACTGACATTAGCCCCCCTGCCCACACACAATATACTGACATTAGCCCCCCTGCCCACACACAATATACTGACATTAGCCCCCCTGCCCACACACACTACATTAACACACACTACATTGACATAACGTCTCCTGTCCTGACCCTCATTACATTTTCATAACACTAGCACACGCTACATAAAACACCCTCACACGTACCTTATTCCAGCGGCGCTTCCTGCACAGTACACATGGGACAGCACCAGTCACATGGTGCGCGTCCCATGTGACCTTTGTTTATTACTGGATAGGACAAGGACGCGGCCACGCATGGGGGCGGGGTTTATGATGAGTTCTGCGGCCACAACAATGTTCCCCCTGCTGGCACCTCTGATTCAGGGGGCCTCCGCTGCCCCCTCTCTCCCCCCCCAATCCGTCCCCATATTAGGCTGGCACTGATTGTCGGCCGGCATCCATAATAAAAATAAAATAAAAAAACATAAAAAAATAAGATGTAATAAAACAAGAACTTTAAGCAGCCGACAGTCGGCCTCATCATGTCCCCGGCCTACCGGTAAAATTCCCGGTAAGCCCAATGGCCAATCCGCCCCTGCCTGCAAGTATCCTTATTGCATACAGATTGTGATTGGCAAATATGCTGTACAATAGCAAAAATGTTGCACTAGTTCATTTTGACAGATATATGTCTGGTAATAATATTGTACACATACTAGCTCTAGATGGCAGCAGAGGATAAAATGCTTCAACACTTAGATTATGTGATTAAATATGCCCTTCATTAGTAAGGTTTATATACTTCAGAACAAGAGGCAAAATGGATATCCATGTGTGGTTAACTATGCGATTCAATAGTACTGGAAGATATACTATCAAAATGGTAGTATATCGCTTTCTAAGTTCTAATACTTTGGTTACTTATATTTATTGGCAGTAACTCCTCATAGAACTTTTTATGTATAGCTGCTCGAGAATGACTCCTCATAAAACCCTCCCTGCATGAACGGCACATTAATATTCAGAGCGTCTGCCCGTGGTAAGTGGATGGTATGCAGCTTAATTGAAAAAACTAGTTAGTGCCGAAGCACTGATATATAGTGCTGTAGGAGATAAATATTACACTAATTTGGAGCACATAGTTGAACCGAAGTATCTCGCGGCCGAACGCCACGATCAGTTCCACTTACTTCCTGGTCTGGGCTCCAGGACGGTACATCTTGAGAACAAATCAGAAGAACTGGTCTCTTCACACAACGAACTTATTACATCGCATGAGCAACTTGAGTCAGAAGTTATCACCATGAGAGATAAGATGGCGGATATGGAAGATAGATCACGCCGCAACAACCTCAAAATTCGGGGAATACCAGATCAGATCTCAAACGCAGATCTATTATCCTTTACCACTAATCTGTTTCAGAAACTTCTCCCCTCATCATCCACACTAGATCTAACCATCGATCGCATACACCGGCTCCCTAAAAATAAGAGAGCACCGGACACCGCCCCCAGAGACACCTTACTATGCGTTCACTTCTTCCATATTAAGGAACGCATCCTGCGGGCGGCCAGGGAAGCAGAAGGTACAGATCTCCTTCAAGACCTTCAAGTGTTCCCAGATTTTTCTCAACACACAGTGGCGAAGCGAAGAGCTTTTCAATCAGTCACAAGAGCTCTAAGAAGTAATGATATTCCCTACAGATGGGGGTTCACAGTGAAATTGTTGATCCACAGACACAACATTCTACATATTGTAAACTCAGTTGAAGAAGGGACGAAGCTTTTAGCGTCCTGGAACATTACAATATCTCAGCCTGACCCCAAAGCAAGAGCCCACATTTCTAATGACTGGTCTACTCAGGGGGGATCGCGGCACAGAGAATCTCCGATTCGGGAAGGGCTCCCTAGTTCGACCTGAGTTCTTTCTCCTTGAGGCTGAGACCCAAGAACAAATTCTTCTCACAAGAGTCGGAGGTAGCTGTGGGTCAGTTTTCCACAAATTTTTCCGGGACTCTACCTCGTCACCTTAAGGACAATACAGGAAGATCCATTGGGACAAGTAGTCATCAAGACCATCTGAATATCTTTGGACCTTAGATGAGTGTCTTTACGTCTTGTTCAATAACTCTGGTGACCTAGACGAACGTTCCCAGGGTCTTCTACAGTTCATTAAGTGGGTTCCCTAGTTGTAAGTTGAGCTGTTGCCCGTTGTGGGATACCCCTCCATTTCTATGAGTATTTGTATTGGATGATGCCTTTATTTTCAGGTTCGGTCTAACATTTGAATGCAGTGACTTCACAGACTTCAGAGGCTGATCTCTAGTGAAGGGATGACCCTGCGCTGACTCACTCGACGGACAAGGTTCTATTCTACCCACCTCTGCTCTCACCTATGTTCCGTCTACTTGTTACAATATTACTAGAGAGAACTTTAATTAAGTGAATATAAAGTTTGTTACTATAAAGTTTGACTGCCATTTGTATTTCCCCTTGCGGAGATAGCCATTTGTTTACTTCTTAAATAGGAGGTAAATAATCTCCCTTTTGACAACCTAGTACATGTTAGTTCTTCTTGACTAGGGAATGTAGAAACACTGTATATTAATCTGTCACGTTATGCATATTCTGTGATAGATTTTGATGTGTGCTCATATTTCTTTATCTACTTGACTTTAGACAGGTTATTGTTTAGGTTATACATGCGGGTGGTGGTGCCAACTGGCCCAGGCCAGGCACCCCGAGTTTGTGATTTTGCCAGTATTTCTCCTCTCTGGCAAAAATGTTAATCCTATATTTGGGATTATTTTTGTTTCCCCACCCCCAGAGAGGATATATAACCCCCCCTCTTTTGCCCCTTCCCATCCCTTTTGGAACACAGCACCTGCAAACAAATACATTGACTCCATTAAGAGGCCAGGTCAACTTCGACGGGAGCCTTATAGATCGCTTTTTAGTTGTAATGCCTCCAATCCCTCCCTCTAAGTGATGGTTACATTTATGTCTCAGAACACTAGAGGGCTTAACTCCCCTGCTAAACGGAGGATGGCGCTATCATCTTTTCATAAATTGAAAGCCGACATTATAGCAATTCAGGAGACACATTTTGCAGCCAAAGCCCCACCAGTCTTTAGAGACCGGCGTTTTCCCTTATGCTACACTGCAAATGGACCGCATAAAAAATGCGGAGTTGCCATATTACTTAGCTCGAAATGCTCCTTTAAATTTTCCACAAAAGTGGAGGATAAGATGGGTAGATACCTGATAGTTATAGGCCAACTGAATGAGAAATTGATAACTTTGGTGTCACTTTATGCCCCTAACTCCAGACAACTTCGCTTCCTGAAAAATACTTTAGCCCTGATTGAAAAGGTTAAAAGAGGCAGTTTGGTGATATTGGGTGACTTCAACCTAGTAATGGAGCCTTAAATAGATAGGTCTCTAAAACCAGGATCTAAACAATCACAACCCTCTATCACCTCGGATATGGCCCTGGTAGGCTTTTGGCCGAATTTGGATTGTATGACGTCTGGAGAACAGCTAACCCTACAGATAGAGAATACACCTACTTTTCTATAGTACACAACACCTACTCTAGAATTGATCTCATCCTCTCGGACAAATAGTCCTTACAAAGCACATATAAAACACAAATTCTCCCCATGTCATGGTCTGACCACGCTCCCGTGACATGGACATGGAAATCTAACCGAACGCCCTTTGCATTACGGCCATGGCGGCTGCCAGAACACCTATTACTCTCGCTTGAGGCAAAATTAGAGATAAAAGACGCTATTCACTCCTTCACACAAACTAATGACCCAGCTGATACCTCGGTCTTTACTTATTGGTGCGCCCTTAAGGCGGTAGTTCGGGGCAGGATTATCCAAGTAGCTTCTAGACTGCATAAGGCGAACCTGTATCTACAGACGAAACTAGAGGCGAAACTTGAACTTTTAGACACCCAGAACAAAACACACCCGTCCAAAGCGCTAAACCTCGAGAGAACGCAGGTCAAAGCAGAATTACAAAAACTTCTTATGCAGCGCACCCAAATGGCACTATCCAAACTACGCCAAAAATATTATGTAGCAGGTAACAAAGCGAGCGGATTGCTGGCATGTAAACTTAGGGGACTGCAAGCTCTAAATCGTATTAGAACCATTACGACTTCCAAGGGTGCTAAGATTACTAACCCTAATGCTATTGCAGACTCTTTTGCAGCTTTCTATACAGACTTATATAATTTACCCACCAACCGACAGATCATGATATTGCCACCTTCCTGAGAGATCTCCCCCTACCAACCATATCCCCCTCTCTCAGACAGGAACTGAGTGCCCCTTGGTCCTTAGATGAGATAGATAGAGTCATTAAACAACTCCCTAAGAATAAGGCGCCTGGTCCTGACGGATACAGCAACTCATTCTTCTCCACATTTCAAGATGTACTGTCACCTATCCTTCTCCAATTATATGAGGCCGGGACCCGCTCTGGTTCCTTCCCTTCTGAGATGTTAAAATCCCATATAGTAGTTATCCCCAAACCTAGAAAAGACCCTACTGATTGCAAGAACTATCGTCCCATAGCCCTTTTAAATTCTGATGTTAAAATATTTGCAAAACTGATTGCTAACAGACTCGCTCCTATCATCCCGAAACTGATCCACCCAGATCAGGTGGACTTCGTGACAGGTAGACAGGGACCTGATAATTCGAGGCGTATACTTCACTTAATAGAACAATGCCATAAGAATAATGATAGCATTTTACTGTTATCCCTGGATGCTGAAAAGGCGTTCGATAGGTTACACTGGTCTTATATGACTCAGGTTCTTCACACCTTCGGATTCGATGGCAACATCTTAAAGGCCATACTATCCCTATAATCGGACCCTTCAGCGCGAGTATATAGTGATGGATTTCTTTCTCTAAATTTTTCAATTACTAACGGGACCCGGCAGGGCTGCCCCTTGTCCCCCATAATGTATCTGATGGCCATAGAACTGTTGGCGGCATGGATAAGACTGAGCCAAAGATGCTCAGGCTTAGAGGTGAAAGGGACATCCCATAAAGTGTGTCTATTCGCCGATGAAGTGCTCCTATTCGTGACTAACCCGGAGACCTCGCTGCCAGCGATCCAGGACCTGCTGTTACAGTTTGGGAAAGCCTCCCTTTATAAATTGAATACCTCAAAGACAGAAGTGCTCCCTATAAATGTCCCGGTAGACGTATTACAGGCTTTAAAAGATAAATTTAATTACTCTTGGAAAACTACTGGGCTTAATTATCTTGGGATTCAGATAACCCCTCACTTAGATTTAATTATAGAACATAATTTCTCTATATTACATCAACAACTATTGAAGCTTATAGGCTCATGGATGTGCCTCGAGGTCTCCTGGTTGGGCAGGATCTCATCGTTCAAAATTATGCTTCTCCCTAAATTAATGTACTTATTTTGCATGCTCCCATTTTTGTCTTCCTCCGCGGTTGCTAGCCAAATTGACTTCCCTGTTGAAAACATATGTCTGGCAGTCCAAACCCCCCCGTATTGCTGTGCAACGAATGACTAGAGGGAAACGGCAAGGGGGACTGGCCCTCCCTCACTTGACAAAATATCATGAGGCTTGTATTTTATCCCAGATTCGAGACTGGTATCTCCCAGGAGGAGTGAAACCTTGGGTAGATCTGGAGGTAGCGTGTACTCCAGAATTCCCCTTGACAGATCTTTTATGGATACCTGTCCAGTGGAGACCACCTGTGGAGACCTTGCCGGCTCTTATCAGAGATACTTTGACTGTGTGGGATCGATTATGCCAGAGTACCGAGGGGCTGCTGCGCTCCACGACGTGTGTGTCTCTACGGGTGATAGCCAAACAAATACCGGACTTGAATCTTTCTGGATGGATTGGTAGGGGTATTCGGACTCTAGGACACTTGCTGGACTCGGGTGGGCTCTTCTCCTACTCACACCTCAGTGCCCTATATTCGTTTCCCAAAGGTGACTTTTACAAATACCTCCAAATCAGGCATCTATTAACTTCCTTACCATTCAGTATTCAGGCAATAGGCCCTCCTTTAGCCAGGTATTACTCCCCATTAACTAAAGGTAGTAGTAGAGCCAGTATTACCCTCTGGTATAAAACCTTATTGAGCCTTGATATCGCTCCTAAGTCTAAACCTTAGACCCAATGGGAATCAGACCTTTAGTTAGATTTGTCAGAGGAAGACTGGGAACATATTTTCGCCAACTCCTTTAAAATGTCCAAGTGCCTTAATCACACTGAGATGTTGGTAAAAATTACTGAATAGAATGTATGTTACCCCAGACAAACTTCATAAAATCTGGCCTTCCATATCCCCACTATGTTGGCGTAATTGCTCTGAGCGTGGTGATATTTTCCATATATTTTGGTCATGCCCTGTAATAAGAACTATATGGAATAAGGCCTTTCAATTGATAAGCTTAGTCCTTCGTTACTCGGTCCTCCCCACACCAGAGTTAGCGTTATTGCAATATTATCCCCCCTCTCTTCCCACTTGGGATCAATACGTGACAGGCCAGATACTGATAGCAAACAAAGCAGCTATAGCTCAGGTTTGGAAGCAGCCTCTCCCCCCTACTCTGGCCAAGGTAATCTCCAAAATTAATTTCAATTTTGAAATGGAAACCCTGGGTGTCCCATATTTCACGTCAACATCGTCACCGCTGATTAAGTGGAGAGCCTGGCATAATTATGTGACAGATGGGGAGGGAAATCCATCAGGTTCGCTCCCCTCGCCCTCTAATGACAATGACGCCGGTGAATGAGCTTTTGTTTGATGGTGTGTAAAGTATTAGTCAAGCCAAATGTATACAGCGTATAGTCAAACACACTTGATTTTGATGCTGTATTTTTTTCATGTATATTGTTTGTGTTCCATCCCCTTTATGTACCCTTTTCCCCCTTTTTTTCTTCTGTACCCCTTTTGAAAAACCTTGAAAAACCAATAAAAATGTTATTTGTTAAAAAAAGTGAGGGTGAGGAGTTTAAATTTAATTCTGTAGGGTATGGGGAGCCAATGTAGTGACTGTTGGAGGGAGACTTCAGAGACAGAGCAGTGAGAGAGAAAAATGAGGCGGGCAGCAGTATTGAGGATAGACTTAAGAGGGTCAAGGTGAAAATCAGGTAGGCCAAAGAGAAGGAGGTTACAGTAGTCAAAGCGAGAGATAACAAGCGAGTGAATAAGGGTTTTCGTAGCTTCCGTGGTGAGAAAGGGACGTATCTTGGAAATATTCCAAAGGTGGAAGTAGCAGGATTTTGAGAGGGACAGAATGTGAGGCTTGAATGAGAGGGAGGAATCAAGGATGACCCCAAGGCATTGGACTTGGGGGACCGAAACGAGGGTAGTGTTATTAACAGAAAGAGAGAGGGGGGAGGTGGGAGAGTCCTGGACGGGGCGAAGACTATATGCTTGGTCTTGGAAATATGGAGTTTAAGGAAACTTTGGGACATCTAAGATGAGATGGCCGAGAGACAGGAGGAGTCATTAGTGACCTTAGTGAGGGCAGGTTCAGTGGAGTGGAGGGGGCGAAAACCGGATTGGAGCAGGTCAAGGAGTGAGTGAGAGGAGAGAAAGGAGGTGAGACGGTTGTAGACAACCCGTTAAAGGAGTTTGGAGGCAAAAGGAAGAAGCGAAATAGAGCGGTATTTAGAGAGAGAGAGACGGGATCAAGGGACTATTTCTTGAGTGTGGGGAGACAAAAGCATGTTTAAAAGAGGAGGGGAAGATTCCAGAGGAAAGGGATAGGTTGAGGAGGTGGGCAATGTGGGAGGAGCCTTCAAAAGAGAGGGAGCGGAGGAGGTGGGAGGGGATTGGGTCCTGTGTGCAAATGGAGGGGGGAGAGGAAGAGAGAAGGGTATGGACTACATCTGCAGATACCGGAGTGAAGCAAGAGAAGGAGGGTGAGCTAGCAGGAGGGGAGGGGAGAAAGTATTTAGCAGCAGAGGAGGGTGAGAAGGGGGACAGAGTAGGCAAGGAGGGGGGAGGGGTGGGGTAAGAAGGGCCAGCTGGGAGATGTCATGGTGTATAGACTCAATCTTGGAGGTGAAGTGGGTAGCAAAGTCGACAGCAGAGAGTGTGGGGGGAGTGGGAGACGGGGAGGGGGAGGGGAGAGGAGGGAGTTGAAGGTGGCAAAAAGCCGACGGGGGTTGGTGGACTGGGAAGAAATGAGAGCTTTAAAGAAAGATTGTTTAGAGAGCGATAGGACCGAACTGTAAGAGGCAAGTATGAACTTGAAGTGGAGGAAGTCAGCATGAGTGTGTGACTTTCTCCAGAGCCGTTTTGCACTATGGGAGCATTTTTGAAGATAGCGGGTAAGTTTAGTGTGCCACGGTTGTGGCACAAAGCTTGACGGTGACAGTTGGGCAATAGAGTCAAGTGCAGCGGTAAGAGTCCAATTGTAAAAGGAGACAGCCTTATTGGGGCAAGAAAGATTGGTGATGGGGGAGAGGAGGGAGCCCAGGGAGGAGGAGAAAGTGGTAGGATCAACTGTGTCAAGATTGCGCCTGGTGAGAGTAACCTTGGGGGACGGGGACGAGGAGAGGGGTGGAGAGATGCTAAAAGAGGGGAAAATGTGAATTAATGAGGTCAGAGACAGTGCCGAGGTGTGAAAAGCCAGATCATGGGAGTGGCCACTTCGGTGGGAGGGAGAGGAAGTCCATTGAGAGAGACCAAGGAAGGAGGAGAGGGAGAGAAGTTTGGAGGCAGCAGGGTCTGAGGGATTGTCTATAGGGATATTAAATATTATTCATTTTTTTTTATACTCATTATCTTCAAGATTTATTGGATTTATATTGATTTGCCTATGTGTTTAATATTGTTTATTTTAATGTATTTTACTATTTTTGTGTATATATGTATTTTGATCATTTTTATTTTTGTTTTTATTTTTATTTATATTTTTACCTATTTACTGTGTATTTATTTATAATAATAATAGTAGGATTATCATATGAGTTATATCGAGTAAGAATGTTAATAAAGGTAAGTACAAGACAAAAATAAATAAACACATTTTTTATTATTATGATCTTATGTGTATTTGTTGGTAATAATAAGTAAAATTATCATATAGATTATTGTGTGAATAGTGTCGATTAAAGATATAGGTAAAGGTAAGTGTGGGACAAACGTGAAATGAAAAAATGTGTCAAGAAAAACTATAAATAAATATAATAGGTGGTAAGTGTTAATAATATAAAGGAAAAAACAGAAATGTAGCAGATGGCCATCATAAATTGGCAATAGTGAAAGTGAAAACCATGTTTAGTGAAGTGAAAAACGTTACCAAAAATAACGTGAAAATATCATAGTGATCTAGAACAGAACATAAAAAATTGTCTTTGAAAGTCCATCAATTAGCCAGATTGTTCAATTCGGAAATTACATAAAAATGGATATTAAGGGTCCAAAAAGAATGTTATATGATTAGACAGTGAGCTAATTAAGATGTTACTCATAGATATGAGCACATTCGTTCTAAGTGGAAGTTTCATCACAATGAAAATTTAATTACAATGATATAATATAAAAAGAGGATGACAATATTTTAACAGGTTTATTTTAGGGATAGAATTTCCATTCTCTAGTATATCTTTGAAAAGAAACCCATGTTCTACATATTGTATTATTAGGATGTTTTCCAGACAGAGAGAAAGTGTGTGTGAAGCATATTGAAGGACACCAAATACAAATGTTTTTGTATTGTGTAGATTCATTTCAGAATAGTAAATATCTATGTTAGACCGAAATTGTGTAGACATGAAGACTCTCCTCTTAATCATAAGTGTAGCCACATTCCCTAGCAGAAATCTAGATTGTATTATAATGGTCATATTAATGTAATCCCTATTGCATTAAGAGACCAGAGTGTGCCTTGCATACTTAGTTAACTAGTCCAGAAGTATGTAAGACTATATTTTAGATTTTTGAACATGTATGGGTTATTAAACCATACGAAGTAATGTTACAAAATGCTGACATAGCTGGTATTTTCATTCAAACCAAACGGTATCAGAGAGTTCAGAAAAAATATCCATTTACTTTCTCTTTGTAGGACTTGTCTGATAGCATCACCTCCCCTAATACCCATCTTCACTTGTTCGATACCAAAAGTTTTCATGTCCTGTGGATTCCCTCCATGTTTAAGTAAGAAATGGAGTGCAACTGATGTCAGTTGTCTAAGTTTGCTTTTATCTGTACTAGCATTTCTAATTGTACCAATATGTTCCAGAATTCTGTTTTTCAACATTCTGCTAGTCATGCCTACATAAATCTTATTGCATGGGCATGTTAAAGCATATACTACACATTTGGTAGTGCAATTAATAAAGTAATCAATCTGATGTTTGTAACCATATCTTTCAATGAAATGTATGGTTTTGACCATATTTGGGTGTTACGGCTCAGATTAATATTAGAGGATCCCTTGTCCCTGCCAAGATGGAACCCACTCAGGAGTGTGGAGTCTAACGGGTAGGAGGTCTTCGCCAGTGACCCTCGCAAGGGGATATGGACTTTGCCGCTCCTGTCCCACAGGTCGTGGTCTCTCAAATGAGTGCTGGCAGGGTAAGAGTGGAGCGTAGAACACAATAAGTTGATACAGATGATCGGAGAGAATCTGGATACAGGAACTAATAGACTTGGCTCAATGATAACAGCTGTATGATGATGCGACAAGAAAATTGCAATAGACACTGATGTAGCTGAAGGAAAGCGGTAACTCCAGGCAACAGCAAGCACGGGAACATGATAACTGGACAGATAGAAATAATGAATCACAACACGCTACTCCACATTTGGTAACTCATGGTAACTGCAGGGAATATAGTAAAGCAACAGTTCAACAGAGATGGTAACGGAGATAGAACTCAGCTGGACCGGAGTTGGTAACTCAAAGCAATAAATTAATCACTGATACAGCGGCAGTTCAGACAAAGGTATTGGAAAGTTAAAACTAGGCTGATCTGTATATATAACTCAGAGCAAGCAGTAGAATCACTGACACAGCGACAGTTCAAACAATGATAATAATAGTATAGAACTTAGCTGATCTGGAATGATGATTCAAAGCGGCAGATGTGTATTGGTACAGCGGCAGTTTAATAATACAGATAATGAGAAATAGAACTTAGCTGATCTGTGAATGGTAATTCAGAATTGCAGATGAGTTACTGGCATAGCGGCAGTTCAAATGTAGCACGAGCAGAAGCGTTGAACGTTGATTCACAGATGGCAATTCCGAGCAGCACTCCTCCGGAGGAAGCGGAGGAGTGAAACTTAGCTTATCCGTGCTTGAGTAGTTCAGCAGCAATCCCAATAACGAGGTAATGGAGGTATTAGCTGGCTGGAGAGAGAGACATGAGGTTGTAAAGGAGCAGCGATGAATCCAGGTGAAACAAGCGGTAACAGTGATGAGTATAGCTTATTCAGACGTACAGCAGACAACAGGTGAGTAGACCTCAGGAACCAAATCCTACTGAGATTGGGCAACTCGAAGAACAGGCAAAGGACAGGAAACCATGGGAGGTTTAAATAGCGCTCCAAAATGCTAGAACCAATGGGAACAGGTAGAGGTCATAAAAAAGGTAACAGGTAGCACATGCGCAGGAGAGACTATTGGTGATGTCCTAATAACGAAGTAGCAGCCTCGATCACCACTTACGAGAGGAAGGTAACAGCGCTGGTACCTGTCTATGGGACCGGCGTGTGACAGTGGGCATGCCTTACAATGGCCACATTTATGAGATCCTTTTACTGATATCGTTGTACTGCTCATTGAGAAGTGGCTTCTCACCAATATATCTCCTAAGTTTGGCGATCTACGTCAACTAAAATCAGGTCTTACACCCAAGTTTCTTGAGAGATCCACATCCGTTAAAAGAATAGACCAATGTCGTTGTATTATACTCTGGATTTCCCTCCACTCTTGGCAAAAATCCCCAACAATTCTAATCTTACTATCATTGGGTTTGGTCTTGCCATACATTAGTTCACCTCTATCTTTCATATGTAACTGACTTAAAGCTTTTTTAATGAGTCTTTTACTGTAACCTCGTTGTAGAAGTCTCATGTTCAGTTCTTAAGATCTCTTCTTAAAGTCAGATATATTCGAGCAATTTCTTTTTAATCTCAAGAATTCTCCCTTTTGTTATGATTCCTAGTAAACTCAGGAAGCGGTCATGGAAGTATAATACAAATGTCTTTATTCCGGCAAAATTTATGAGCAAAGATTCAATTTAAGGAATATGCAGGTTTTCATGTAACAGCATAAACAAGTATAACTCCCAACATAAATATGAACAGGTGTGGCAGGAAGGTTCACAGAAATAACAGGTTCCAGTGAATACAAATACAGTTTAAATGCAGGGATAAGAATGGTGAGTTACCCAATTCCAGGATGCAAGAGTCTGTCCAGGGAAGCAAACAGAGGAGTAGAGTCCAATGACCAGGCAGAAGTCTGGCAACACAAGTACAAGCAAAACCAGAGTCCAGGCAGAGTACAGGGTCACAAACAAGCTAGCACAGTCCGGTAATCAGGCCGAGGTCTTGGGCAACGAGAGTTCAAGCAGTATTCAGTATTCAGGCAGAGTTCGGGGTCACGGGCAAACAAGCATCAACAGTAAACAGGCCAAGGTCAGAACAGGAGATCAAGTAGCAGCAGAACCAAACTGGAAAAGGGAGACACAAGCAGCAGCCAGGTCTACACGGATAACCTGGACTGAGCACAAGTTGAGGCAGGTATTAAAGCTGTGAGCCAGGTGCAGTTCTAATTAGACAAGGAGGTTAACCCCTTCAGGCATGGTGCAAGCTCAGGAACAGAACAGCAGCACCTCTGGTGGATTAAAGGTACTGCTGCCACAACAAAACATAGGCAGAGTCGTAACACCTTTGGGATGTTGTTGATTACAGGTGGAAAGTGGGAACTGTAATTATGAAGTATACTATTAGTAGCTGTCTTCTTGCGGAATAAGTCAGTGGTTATTTTACCATCATACATCCTTGTAATGGTGAAATCCAAAAAGTTAACACTTTCCTGGTGCATTTCATATGTTAAACATACATTGTTTGGGTTGTCATTGAGATTATTAACGAACTCTTCAAAGATTTCCTGATTACCCTTCCACACTATAAGGATGTCATCGATGTAACACATCCAAATTATGATGTTATCAGTATATCCGCTCAGATCATCACTAAAGACAGTTTCCCTCTCCCATCTGCCCAGGTAGAGGTTGGCAAAAGTGGGGGCACAAGCTGCCCACATTGCTGTTCCACATATCTGTAAGTAGAATCTATTCTCGAAAACAAAAAAGTTTCTCTTTAATATGAATTCTAGAAGTTAAATCAGAAATAGACTAAATGTAGGATTGTCATTGGCCTGTAAGAAAAATTTAACAGCTTCAATACCCACTTCGTGTTGGATGTTGGTGTAGAGTGATTCAACATCCATTGTTACAAGCCAAACATGTCGTTCTAATGTAAGGCCATCCAAAAGTTTTAAGATGTCCGTGGTGTCTTTTGCATAAGAAGGTAATGAAGTTACATAATCATGTAAGTGTAAGTCCACAAAGATGCTTGCTTGTTCAGTCAAACCTCCTTTTCCCGAAAGGATTGGTCTTCCAGGAGATGTTTTGGCATTTTTGTGAACTTTAGGTAATAAATAAACAGTTGATATTTTGGGATTTTCAGTGTGTAGAAATTCAAACTCCGATTTGGAGATAACTCCATTGTCGAAAGCTCTTTTAATTATTTGATCATATAGTGATTTATAATCATTTAGAGGATTGGAGAAAAGTAATCGATAACAGTCCTTATCTCCTAGTTGTTTATACATTTCTTCCTTATATAAGGTCGTTGGCCATATTACTATATTCTCACCTTTATCAGATGGTTTGATGATCACATCTTGCCAAGACTGTAACTCTTTAATAGCTCTTCTTTCATCTTTATTCAAATTGTCAAATTTCTTACTCAATTTATTATTGGATCTAAGTTTGAGAATGTCTAAATGCCATGATACCATATCCTCAAAAACTTTTATTTAAGGACATATATTGTCATTAGGTCAAAAGGTTGATCTCCTCTTTTACTGTAAGTTTGTTCCTCCAAAAGTTGTTCTAAAATAAGTAGAGGTACATTATCTTCTTCTTCAAGATTCATATTTGTTAAGGAAACTGATTAAAGATTAATGTTTTCGAGAATAGATTCTACTTACAGATATGTGGCACAGCAATGGGGGCAGCTTGTGCCACACTTTTGCCAACCTCTACCTGGGCAGATGGGAGAGGGAAACTGTCTTTAATGATGATCTGAGCGGATATACTGATAACATCATAATTTGGATGCGTTACATCGATGACATCCTTATCATGTGGAAGGGTAATCAGGAAACCTTTGTTCGTTAAGACTCTCAATGACAACCCAAACAATCTACGTTTAACATATGAAATGTACCAGGAAAGTGTTAACTTTTTGGATTTGACCATTACAAAGATGTATGAAGGTAAAATAACCACTGACTTATTCTGCAAGAAGACAGCTACTAATAGTATACTTCATAATTACAGTTCCCACTTTCCACCTGTAATCAACAACATCACAAAGGGAGAATTCTTGAGAATAAAACGTAATTGCTTTAATAAATCTTACTTTAAGAGGAGATCTGAATAACTGAGCATGAGACTTCTACAACAAGGTTACAGTAAAAGACTCATTAAAAAAGCTTTAAGTCAGGCAAATATGAAAGATAGGAGTGAACTAATGTATGGCAAGACCAAACCCAAAAATGATAATAAGATTAGAATTGTTGGGGATTTTTGCCAAGAGTGGAGAGAAATCCAGAGTATAATACAACAACATTGGTCTATTCTTTTATCGGATGTGGATCTCTCAAGAAGCTTGAGTGTAAGACCTGATTTTAGTTGGCGTAGATCGCCAAACTTAGGAGATAAATTGGTGAGAAGTCACTTTTCAATGAGCAGTACAACAATATCGGTAAAGGGATCTCATAAATGTGGCCATTGCAAGGCATGCCCACATATGGTCAAAACCATAGATTTCATTGATGAATATGGTTACAAACATCAGATTGATCACTTTATAAATTGTACTACCAAAAGTGTAGTATATGCTTTTACATGCCCATGCAATAAGATTTATGTAGGCATGACTAGCAGAATGTTGAAAAACAGAATTCTGGAACATATTGGTACAATTAGAAATGCTAGTACAGATAAAAGCAAACTTAGACAACTGACATCAGTTGCACACCATTTCTTACTTAAACATGGAGGGAATCCACAGGGCATGAAAACTTTTGGTATCGAACAAGTGAAGATGGGTATTAGGGGAGGTGATGTTATCAAACAAGTCCTACAAAGAGAAAGTAAATGGATATTTTTACTGAACTCTCTGATACCGTTTGGTTTGAATGAAAATACCAGCTATGTCAGCATTTTGTAACATTACTTCGTATGGTTTAATAACCCATACATGTTCAAAATTCTAAAATATAGTCTTAAATTCTTCTGGACTAGTTAATTAAGTATGCAAGGTACACTCTGGTCTCCTGATGCAATAGGGCTTACGTCAATATGGCCATTAGAATACAATCTAGATTTCTGCTATGGAATGTGGCTACACTTATGATTAAGAGGAGAGTCTTCATGTCTACACAATTTCGCTCTAACATAGATATTTACTATTCTGAAATGAATCTACACTATACAATAACATTTGTATTTGGTGTCCTTCAATATGCTTCACACACACTTTCTCTCTGTCTGGAAAACATCCTAATAATACAATATGTAGAACATGGGTTTCATTTTAAAGATATACTAGAGAATGGAAATTCTATCTCTAAAATAAACCTTCTAAAATATTGTCTTCATCTTTTTATATTATATAATTGTAATGAAATTTTCATTGTGATGTTACTTCCACTTAGAACGAATGTGCTCATATCTTTGAGTAACATCTTAATTAGCTCACTGTCTAACCATATAACATTCTTTTTGGACCCTTAATATCCATTTTTATACAATTTCCCAATTGAACAATCTGGCTAATTGATGGACCTTCATAGACAATTTTTTATGTTCTGTTCTAGATCACTTTGATATTTTCACGTTATTTTCGGTAACGTTTTTCACTTCAATAAACATGGTTTTCACTTTCACTATTGACAATTTATGATGGCTATATGCAACATTTCTGTTTTTTCCTTTTTATTAACACTTACCACCTATTATATTTATTTATAGTGTTTCTTGACACATTTTTTCATTTCACATTTGTCCCATACTTACCTTTACCTATATCTTCAATCGACACTATTCACACAATAATCTATATGATAATTTTACTTATTATTACCAACAAATACACATAAGATCATAATAATAAAAAATGTGTTTATTTTTTTTTGTCTTGTACTTACCTTTATTAACATTCTTACTCAACATAACTCATATGATAATCCTACTATTATTATTATAAATAAATACACTGTAGTACACAACTAAATAGGTAAAATGAAAAATAAAAAAGATCAAAATACAAATACACACAAAAATAGTAATATACATTAAAATAAACACTATATAACACATAGGCAAATCAATATAAAGTCAATAAATCTCAAAGATAATGAGTATAACAACTAATTAATAATATAAATTAACAAATAATAATAATGTAATATACACGAGTATATATACATGTAAGTATATAACTATATAAAATAAAAATAGAAATAAAAAGTGAAAAAAATTAAATACATTTTCACTAATGCAATTAAAATAATAATACATTTGGATTCAATATTTAGGGACTATCGAGTACAAAATTCAACATTGAAATATACATATACATTTGATGCTAATATTATTTATTAATAATATTGTATCTTCTGCTAGATAATAAACATATAATGCAATTGATATAATTATAATAGAACATAAAAAGGATGTCCGTATAGAGATATAAATATAAGTGCCATCCAAGACAGAAATAAGACATAATGGGTTAATACCAACATACTGAATTGATATATTTTTTACAACATGCCTATCAAGATCATACATAATAAATTTGTATAGGATTTCAGCTGCATGGTACTTTTACCCTGCAGCACTATACAGATTCAACACAGATTGTGTGATACATATGTCAATTAATTTTGAGCATACTGATTGACCACAAGCAGTATAAAACTGACCCTATGTCAGCAGCCTAGTAATTCCCATGATTAAGCCTTAGTGCGAAACGTACGTCGGGCCGATGTCACGCTAGGTGACGTCAGACCCGGAAGTAGGTGGAACTGATCGCGGGGTTTGGCCGCAAGATACTTCGGTTCAACTATGTGCTCCAGATTAATGTAATATTTATCTCCTCCAGCAGTATATATCAGTGCTTCAGCACTAACTAGTTTTTTCAATTAAGCTGCATACCATCCACTTACCACGGGCAGATGCTCTGAATATTAATGTGCCGTTCATGCAGGGAGGGTTTTATGAGGGGTCATTTTCGAGCAGCTTAATATAAAAAGTTCTATGTGGAGCTACTGCCAATAAATATAAGTAACCAAAGTGTAAGTGCTTAGAAAGCAATATACTACCATTTTGATAGTATATCTTCCGGTACTATTGAATCGCATAGTTAACCACACATGGATATCCATTTTGCCTCTTGTTTTGAAGTATATAAACTTTACTAATGAAGGGCATATTTAATCACATAATCTAAGTGTTGAAGCATTTTATCCTCTGCTGCCACCTAGAGCTAGTATGTGTATAATATTATTACAAGACATATATCTCTGTCAAAATGAATTAGTGCAACATTGTTGCTATTGTACAACATATTTGCCAATTAAAATCTGCATGCAATAAGGATACTTGAAGGAATCACAAACCTTTCTGATCTACCATTACATAAATAAGATACAGATTTGCTCATATTTATAATAGTACAGGATTTACTTACTATCACTTCACATAGTTTTGTTTATATGTCTGAGTAGGTACAATATAATAGGTTAAATAAATAATGCTTCAAGTATTAAGGATCTGTTCCACCACAGGGTCCATTATATTTTAAATTCTTTTCTCTACTCAACACTTTATTTTAAATATTTCGCTCTCCTTTTTTTTGGTTGAATATTTACATACCTTTTAATGAATTATCAATAAAATGTAATTTATTAATAATAACATTTTGTAGTTATTTGCCCATACCTGGAGTGCTATTTTGGTCAACTTCTCTTTTTTGTGGTCTAGGGTTTATGCAGTTTTCGTCCATTTACTTTGGGGGAATAGGCTGAATCTGATCTACCGATTGAGGAAGGATGGTGGCCTGGGTATGATTAACCCAGTGCTTTTCTTTCTTACAACTTTTTCAAAGTTGCACCTGAGTAGTCTCTTCGTTTAGACCCCTCCTCAGTGGGTGGGTGGCTTCAGGCTCTGGGTGAATCCCTTTCTTAGTGCTTGGTTTAGAGGCGGGGGCGCGGTGAGAAGTTTTCGGGTCCATCACGACTATCTCCCGGCCTACGTTTCCTTGGGACTGAAGGTGACAAGGTGTTGGGGCCTGGGGGAGGTCAGGTGCTCTTCTAGAAGGGAGTTGGAGAAGAGAGTCGTGTGCTCTCACTTTTGGGTCCCACTGTCACTGAGGGACTGCCCGGGCAATGTGCGGTCGGAGGGGCTTTACCTGATTATTCGGGGAGAATCCCATTGAAGCTCTGGGACATTGCCTGGCTCTCCTTTCATGGGAGACTCTACGTGAGAGTTAACCATAAGTACAGAAGTGTCAATGATCATTGCTGCCCATGGGAGGAGTGTCTTATGGGCGGAGGAGACTATGGACCATTTCTTGCTTTTGTGTCCCTTTAGCGTAGATGTTTACAAAAGAGTTTCCATGAGAATCCAGAGATTCCTTACCTTTCGGGGCTCAGTTATCTTGAATGGGTCTATGGGGCATTCAAGACTATGTGGAGGGCCTTTGATTTCTGCACTATTTTGTTAGTTAGTTTAGTGATTAGGTACTTTACGTGTAACGCAAGGTGTCAGGATTCCATTAGACATAAAATCCTCCCTAGTGAAGTGGTGGCAGGTGACATTCTTCACGAGGTATGGCAACTAAGGGATATGAAGAAGCACCAATGCCAACTGGCCCAGATTCTGGCGGGGTTTAAGACCTCCGTAGCGAGGTCAACGTCTGGTGTCTTCCCATTCTAAATGACTTTTACTCACTATCCTTTCACCCCTCCTAGATTGTGTTGGTTAAAAGTATTTTTCCAATTATGGCTTACATACATCTACAGTTTGGTTCTTTGTGGGGGGTGTAATGTGTGTTGTATTTGCTATATTGTATTAGGTTATGTCTTGTTTATTAGTGGCACCTTTTCTGTTTTATGCATTTTTTACCCTATTTATATTTTGTACTTATCCTGGACTATTATGGCAATAGCCCTTTGATTCTATGTTTGAGCTTCAATGGAAGCAATCCCAATTCTTAGTCCTTGTTTTAAAGTCTTAGTGCCACCCTTGGTTATGTATTTGTATGCTGTGTTGCAAGAATTCAATGAAAAACAATTCCAGCCATCGCATAGTACGTGGGCTTCCTACAATGTATTGGTTCCCAAGAAGGACAAGACAACGCAGTTTTGGGTAGACTACCACCAGTTGAACGAAATGACCGTGTCTGATACCTATCCCCTGCCCCGAATTGACGCTCTATTAGACGAGTTAGCTGGAGCAAAGTATATTTCCACCTTTGACTTGAGCAACGGGTATTGGCAGATACCTCTGACCCCCAAGGCTCAGGAACGACCGGCCTTCATCACCCCAAATTGCCTGTTCAAGTTTAAGTCCATGGTATTTGGTACGAAAAATGCACCAGCCACCTTCCAGCATGTGGTTGATCACCTGCTGGAAGGGTGTAAAATCTTTGCTCAGGCTTACTTGTGTCACGGTTCTTACGAGGAGACTCGGTAGATGCAGCGAATCCTAGAGGTTCGTACAGTTGGGCACTACTCCAGCAGGGAGCGGAGTCTAACGAGGAGACGGTGTTCACCAGGAACCGCCGCAAAGCGGTATGGGCTTAGCCGCGTCTACCTCGCAGGTCGCGGTCCCTACTAAGAGCACTGTACGGAAGCCCTTGGGAAGGCTACAGGAAATAGTACCGTAGGAAGAGAGGTCAATGCTGTAAGTAATGGCAGCGTAGATGCCGGATATAGGCGTCAGCTCTGCAGACCACTATGTGGCAGATGAGGCAGGAGATGAGCGTCAGCTCTGCAGACAAAAGTAGAGAAGATTTCCGGAGATGAGCGTTAGCTCTGCAGACCACTGTGTGGCAGATGAAGTAGATTCAGGAAGGTGAGCGTCAGCTCTGCAGACCACTATGGGGTGTAGATTTCAGGAGAGTGAGCGACAGCTCTGCAGACAAAAGTAGAGTAGATTTCCGGAGACGAGCGATAGCTCTGCAGGCCACTGTGTGGCAGATGAAGTAGATTCAGGAAGGTGAGCGTCAGCTCTGCAGACCACTATGTGGTGTAGATTTCAGGAGAGTGAGCGTCAGCTCTGCAGACAAAAGTAAAGTAGATTTCCGGGGACGAGCGTTAGCTCTGCAGGCCACTGTGTGGCAGATGAAGTAGATTCAGGAAGGTGAGCATCAGCTCTGCAGACCACTATGTGGTGTAGATCTCAGGAGAGTGAGCGTCAGCTCTGCAGACAAACGTAGAGTAGATTTCCGGGGATGAGCGTTAGCTCTGCAGGCCACTGTGTGGCAGATGAAGTAGATTCAGGAAGGTGAGCGTCCGCTCTGCAGATCACTATGTGGTGTAGCTTTCCGGAGAGTGAGCGTCAGCTCTGCAGTAGAGTAGAGATGGCAAATGCAGCAAGACACCAGGGAAGCCACTTCTATCACCAGGAGGTGACTCAAAGAACAGGCACTGAAGACAGAGAGGAGGTGCCTTTTAAACTTGCCGCCAAGGAGGAGGACCAATGAGCAGGAGGCAGAAGAATTAATGCAGCCGCCGGGTTTGCGCATGCAAGATGGTGGTGCCCTGCTGTTGGCGCCCAATTATGACAAGGACTTTATTGTGCAAACTGACACGTCACAGTCTGGACTGGGAGCAGTACTTAGCCAGAAGGGGCCATATGGGCAGGAGCACCCTGTGACCTGTTTGAGCAGAAAACTGCTAAATCGGTAGGTGGGCTATGCCACAATTGAGAAGGAATGTTTTGCCATTGTTTGGGCAGTGAAAATACTTCAACCTTATTTGTATGGACAACATTTTAATGTGGTGACTGATCATAATCCTTTAAAGTGGCTAAAATACACCACAGAGGAAAACGGCAGATCGCTGCGCTGGAGCCTTGCCCTTTAAATTTATGACTTTCACATAATTTACAAGCAAAGGCTCACAGCAATGCAGATGGACTGTCTCGCCATGAAGAGTCGGGTCCCACGGGTCACCCCAGGTAACCCTAAGTGACTGCGGTAGAGGAGCCAAATCGTGGGTACATGGCACACTGGTTGAACGCATGGAAAAAGGGGGGGGGAGTGTAACTAGATCACTTAAGTTATGGCAGCGGTTCCCAAACTGTGCGCAGTGGCTCCCTGGGGTGCTGAGGCGCTGTTACAGGGGTGCCGCGATCGCCCTAGCAAGAAAGTGAAGAAACTGACTGCCGGGCGTGACGTCATCACGACCGTCCAGCCTCAGTGAGGAGCAGCAGCAGAGAAGACGTCAGGAAAGAAGGTAAGTAAAGAAGAGTGAAGGGGGGCACAGAGAGACACTGAAGGGGGCACAGAGAGACACTGAAGGGGGACAGAGAGACACTGAAGGGGGGCACAGAGAGACACTGAAGGGGGACAGGGAGAGATACTGAAGGGGGACAGAGAGACACTGAAGGGGGACAGAGAGAGACACTGAAGGGGGGCACAGAGAGACACTGAAGGGGGACAGAGAGAGACACTGAAGGGGGGCACAGAGAGACACTGAAGGAGGACAGAGAGAGACACTGAAGGAGGACAGAGAGACACTGAAGGGGGACAGAAAGAGACACTGAAGGGGGGCACAGAGAGACACTGAAGGGGGACAGAGAGAGACACTGAAGGGGGACAGAGAGACACTGAAGGGGGACAGAGAGAGACACTGAAGGGGGACAGAGAGAGACACTGAAGGGGGATAGAGAGAGACACTGATGGGGACAGAGAGACACTGAAGGGGGACAGAGAGAGACACTGAAGGGGGACAGAGAGAGACACTGAAGGGGGACAGAGAGAGACACTGATGGGGACAGAGAGACACTGAAGGGGGGCACAGAGAGACACTGAAGGGGGACAGAGAGAGACACTGAAGGGGGACAGAGAGACACTGAAGGGGGGCACATAGAGACACTGAAGGGGGACAGAGAGAGACACTGAAGGGGGGCACAGAGAGACACTGAAGGGGGACAGGGAGAGATACTGAAGGGGGACAGAGGGAGACACTGAAGGGGGGCACAGAGAGACACTGAAGGGGGACAGAGAGAGACACTGAAGGAGGACAGAGAGCCACTGAAGGGGGACAGAGAGAGACACTGAAGGGGGGCACAGAGAGACACTGAAGGGGGACAGATAGAGACACTGAAGGGGGACAGAGAGACACTGAAGGGGGGCACAGAGAGACACTGAAGGGGGACAGAGAGAGACACTGAAGGGGGACAGAGAGACACTGAAGGGGGGCACATAGAGACACTGAAGGGGACAGAGAGACACTGAAGGGGGACAGAGAGAGACACTGAAGGGGGGCACAGAGAGACACTGAAGGGGGAGAGGGAGAGACGCTGAAGTGGGACAGAGAGACACTGAAGGGGGACAGAGAGAGACACTGAAGTGGGACAGAGAGAGACACTGAAGGGGGGCACAGAGAAACATTGAAGGGGGACAGAGAGAGACACTGAAGGAGGACAGAGAGACACTGAAGGGGGACAGAGAGAGACACTGAAGGGGGGCACAGAGAGACACTGAAGGGGGACAGAGAGAGACACTGAAGGGGACAGAGAGACACTGAAGGGGGGCACATAGAGACACTGAAGGGGACAGAGAGACACTGAAGGGGGACAGAGAGAGACACTGAAGGGGGACAGAGAGACACTTAAGGGGGGCACAGAGAGACACTGAAGGGGGACAGAGAGAGACACTGAAGGGGGACAGAGAGAGACACTGATGGGGACAGAGAGACACTGAAGGGGGACAGAGAGAGACACTGAAGGGGGCAGAGAGAGACACTGAAGGGCGACAGAGAGACACTGAAGGGGGCAGAGAGAGACACTGAAGGGGGACAGAGAGAGACACTGAAGGGGGACAGAAAGACACACTGAAGGGGGACAGAGACACGCTGAAGGGGGCAGAGAGAGACACTGAAGGGGGACAGAGAGACACTGAAGGGGGCACAGAGAGACACTGAAGGGGGGCAGAGAGACACTGAAGGGGGCACAGAGAGACACTGAAGGGGGACAGAGAGAGAGACACTGAAGGGGGACAGAGAGACACTGAAGGGGGACAGAGAAAGACACTGAACTGTGCAGAGAGAGACACTGAAGTGGGACAGAGAGAGACACTGAAGGGGGACAGAGAGACACCGAAGGAGGCAGAGAGTGACACTGAAGGGGGACAGAGAGAGACATTGAAGGGGGACAGAGAGACACTGAAGGGGGGCACAGAGAGACACTGAAGGGGGACAGAGAGAGACACTGAAGGGGGACAGAGAGAGACACTAAAGGGGGACAGAGAGAGACACTGATGGGGACAGAGAGACACTGAAGGGGGACAGAGAGAGACACTGAAGGGGGCAGAGAGAGACACTGAAGGGCGACAGAGAGACACTGAAGGGGGCAGAGAGAGACACTGAAGGGGGACAGAGAGAGACACTGAAGGGGGACAGAAAGACACACTGAAGGGGGACAGAGACACGCTGAATGGGGCAGAGAGAGACACTGAAGGGGGACAGAGAGACACTGAAGGGGGCACAGAGAGACACTGAAGGGGGGCAGAGAGACACTGAAGGGGGCACAGAGAGACACTGAAGGGGGACAGAGAGAGAGACACTGAAGGGGGACAGAGAGACACTGAAGGGGGACAGAGAAAGACACTGAACTGTGCAGAGAGAGACACTGAAGTGGGACAGAGAGAGACACTGAAGGGGGACAGAGAGACACCGAATGAGGCAGAGAGTGACACTGAAGGGGGACAGAGAGAGACACTGAAGGGGGACAGAGACACGCTGAAGGGGGCACAGAGAGACACTGAAGGGGGACAGAGAGAGACGCTGAAGGTGGACAGAGAGACACGCTGAAGGGGGACAGAGAGACATGCAGAAGGGGGACAAAGAGCGACACCCTGAATGGGGCAGAGAGACATGCTGAATGGGGCTGAGAGACACGCTGAATGGGGCAGAGAGACACGCTGAATGGGGGCAGAGAGACACGCTGAATAGGGCAGAGAGAGACACTGAAGTGGGACAGAGAGAGACACTGAACGGGGACAGAGAGTCACTGAACTGTGCAGAGAGAGACACTGAAGTGGGACAGAGAGAGACACTGAAGGGGGACAGAGAGACACCGAAGGGGGCAGAGAGAGACACTGAAGGGGGACAGAGAGAGACACTGAAGGGGGACAGAGACACGCTGAAGGGGGCACAGAGAGACACTGAAGGGGGACAGAGAGAGACACTGAAGGGGGCACAGAGAGACACTGAAGGGGGACAGATAGAGACGCTGAAGGTGGACAGAGAGACAAGCTGAAGGGGGACAGAGAGACACGCTGAAGGGGGACAGAGAGACATGCAGAAGGGGGACAAAGAGCGACACGCTGAATGGGGCAGAGAGACACGCTGAATGGGGCAGAAAGACACGCTGAATGGGGGCAGAGAGACACGCTGAATAGGGCAGAGAGAGACACTGAAGGTGGATAGAGAGACACTGAAGGGGGCAGAGAGAGACACTGAAGTGGGACAGAGAGAGACACTGAAGGGGGACAGAGAGTCACTGAAGGGGGCAGAGAGAGACACTAAAGGGGGACAGAGAGAGACACACTGAAGGGGGACAGAGAGAGACACTGAAGAGGGACAGAGAAAGACACTGAAGGGGGACAGAGAAAGACACTGAAGGGGCCACAGAGAGACACTGAAGGGGGACAGAGAGACACTGAAGGGGGCACAGAGAGACACTGAAGGGGGACAGAGAGACACTGAAGGGGGCATAGAGAGACACTGAAGGGGGACAGAGAGAGACACTGAAGGGGGACAGAGAGACACACTGAAGGGGGACAGAGACACGCTGAAGGGGGCAGAGATAGACACTGAAGGGGGCACATAGAGACACTGAAGGGGGACAGAGAGACACTGAAGGGGGCACAGAGAGACACTGAAGGGGGCACAGAGAGACACTGAAGGGGGACAGAGAGAGACACTAAAGGGGGCAGAGACACGCTGAATGGGGCAGAGAGAGACACTGAAGGGGGACAGAGAGACACTGAAGGGGGCACAGAGAGACACTGAAGGGGGGCAGAGAGACACTGAAGGGGGCACAGAGAGACACTGAAGGGGGACAGAGAAAGAGACACTGAAGGGGGACAGAGAGACACTGAAGGGGGACAGAGAAAGACACTGAACTGTGCAGAGAGAGACACTGAAGTGGGACAGAGAGAGACACTGAAGGGGGACAGAGAGACACCGAATGAGGCAGAGAGTGACACTGAAGGGGGACAGAGAGAGACACTGAAGGGGGACAGAGACACGCTGAAGGGGGCACAGAGAGACACTGAAGGGGGACAGAGAGACACTGAAGGGGGCACAGAGAGACACTGAAGGGGGGCAGAGAGACACTGAAGGGGGCACAGAGAGACACTGAAGGGGGACAGAGAGAGAGACACTGAAGGGGGACAGAGAGACACTGAAGGGGGACAGAGAAAGACACTGAACTGTGCAGAGAGAGACACTGAAGTGGGACAGAGAGAGACACTGAAGGGGGACAGAGAGACACCGAATGAGGCAGAGAGTGACACTGAAGGGGGACAGAGAGAGACACTGAAGGGGGACAGAGACACGCTGAAGGGGGCACAGAGAGACACTGAAGGGGGACAGAGAGAGACGCTGAAGGTGGACAGAGAGACACGCTGAAGGGGGACAGAGAGACATGCAGAAGGGGGACAAAGAGCGACACCCTGAATGGGGCAGAGAGACATGCTGAATGGGGCAGAGAGACACGCTGAATGGGGCAGAGAGACACGCTGAATGGGGGCAGAGAGACACGCTAAATAGGGCAGAGAGAGACACTGAAGTGGGACAGAGAGAGACACTGAACGGGGACAGAGAGTCACTGAACTGTGCAGAGAGAGACACTGAAGTGGGACAGAGAGAGACACTGAAGGGGGACAGAGAGACACCGAAGGGGGCAGAGAGAGACACTGAAGGGGGACAGAGAGAGACACTGAAGGGGGACAGAGACACGCTGAAGGGGGCACAGAGAGACACTGAAGGGGGACAGAGAGAGACACTGAAGGGGGCACAGAGAGACACTGAAGGGGGACAGATAGAGATGCTGAAGGTGGACAGAGAGACAAGCTGAAGGGGGACAGAGAGACACGCTGAAGGGGGACAGAGAGACATGCAGAAGGGGGACAAAGAGCGACACGCTGAATGGGGCAGAGAGACACGCTGAATGGGGCAGAAAGACACGCTGAATGGGGGCAGAGAGACACGCTGAATAGGGCAGAGAGAGACACTGAAGGTGGATAGAGAGACACTGAAGGGGGCAGAGAGAGACACTGAAGTGGGACAGAGAGAGACACTGAAGGGGGACAGAGAGTCACTGAAGGGGGCAGAGAGAGACACTAAAGGGGGACAGAGAGAGACACACTGAAGGGGGACAGAGAGAGACACTGAAGAGGGACAGAGAAAGACACTGAAGGGGGACAGAGAAAGACACTGAAGGGGCCACAGAGAGACACTGAAGGGGGACAGAGAGACACTGAAGGGGGCACAGAGAGACACTGAAGGGGGACAGAGAGACACTGAAGGGGGCATAGAGAGACACTGAAGGGGGACAGAGAGAGACACTGAAGGGGGACAGAGAGACACACTGAAGGGGGACAGAGACACGCTGAAGGGGGCAGAGATAGACACTGAAGGGGGCACATAGAGACACTGAAGGGGGACAGAGAGACACTGAAGGGGGCACAGAGAGACACTGAAGGGGGCACAGAGAGACACTGAAGGGGGACAGAGAGAGACACTGAAGGGGGCAGAGAGAGACACTGAAGGGCGACAGAGAGACACTGAAGGGGGCAGAGAGAGACACTGAAGGGGGACAGAGAGACACCGAAGGAGGCAGAGAGTGACACTGAAGGGGGACAGAGAGAGACACTGAAGGGGGACAGAGACACGCTGAAGGGGGCACAGAGAGACACTGAAGGGGGACACAGAGAGACGCTGAAGGTGGACAGAGAGACACGCTGAAGGGGGACAGAGAGACACGCTGAAGGGTGACAAAGAGACATGCAGAAGGGGGACAAAGAGCGACACGCTGAATGGGGCAGAGAGACACGCTGAATGGGGCAGAGAGACACGCTGAATGGGGGCAGAGAGACACGCTGAATAGGGCAGAGAGAGACACTGAAGTGGGACAGAGAGAGACACTGAACGGGGACAGAGAGTCACTGAACTGTCCAGAGAGAGACACTGAAGTGGGACAGAGAGAGACACTGAAGGGGGACAGAGAGACACCGAAGGGGGCAGAGAGAGACACTGAAGGGGGACAGAGAGAGACACTGAAGGGGGACAGAGACACGCTGAATGGGGCACAGAGAGACACTGAAGGGGGAAAGAGAGAGACACTGAAGGGGGCACAGAGAGACACTGAAGGGGGACAGATAGAGACGCTGAAGGTGGACAGAGAGACAAGCTGAAGGGGGACAGAGAGACACGCTGAAGGGGGACAGAGAGACATGCAGAAGGGGGACAAAGAGCGACACGCTGAATGGGGGCAGAGAGACACGCTGAATGGGGCAGAAAGACACGCTGAATGGGGGCAGAGAGACACGCTGAATAGGGCAGAGAGAGACACTGCAGGTGGATAGAGAGACACTGAAGGGGGCAGAGAGAGACACTGAAGTGGGACAGAGAGAGACACTGAAGGGGGACAGAGAGTCACTGAGGGGGTCAGAGAGAGACACTAAAGGGGGACAGAGAGAGACACACTGAAGGGGGACAGAGAGAGACACACTGAAGGGGGACAGAGAGAGACACTGAAGAGGGACAGAGAAAGACACTGAAGGGGCCACAGAGAGACACTGAAGGGGCCACAGAGAGACACTGAAGGGGGACAGAGAGACACTGAAGGGGGCACAGAGAGACACTGAAGGGGGACAGAGAGACACTGAAGGGGGCATAGAGAGACACTGAAGGGGGGCAGAGAGAGACACTGAAGGGGGGCAGAGAGAGACACTGAAGGGGGCAGAGAGAGACACTGAAGGGGGCACATAGAGACACTGAAGGGGGACAGAGAGACACTGAAGGGGGCACAGAGAGACACTGAAGGGGGACAGAGAGACACTGAAGGGGGGCACAGAGAGACACTGAAGGGGGACAGGGAGAGATACTGAAGGGGGACAGAGAGACACTGAAGGGGGACAGAGAGAGACACACTGAAGGGGGGCACAGAGAGACACTGAAGGGGGACAGGGAGAGATACTGAAGGGGGACAGAGAGACACTGAAGGGGGACAGAGAGACACTGAAGGGGGACAGAGAGACACTGAAGGGGGGCACAGAGAGACACTGAAGGGGGACAGGGAGAGATACTGAAGGGGGACAGAGAGACACTGAAGGGGGACAGAGAGAGACACACTGAAGGGGGGCACAGAGAGACACTGAAGGGGGACAGAGAGAGACACTGAAGGGGGACAGAGAGACACTGAAGGGGGGCACATAGAGACACTGAATGGGACAGAGAGACACTGAAGGGGGACAGAGAGAGACACTGAAGGGGGGCACAGGGAGACACTGAAGGGGGGCACAGAGAGACACTGAAGGGGGACAGAGAGAGACACTGATGGGGACAGAGAGACACTGAAGGGGGACAGAGAGAGACACTGAAGGGGGCAGAGAGAGACACTGAAGGGCGACAGAGACACACTGAAGGGGGCAGAGAGAGACACTGAAGGGGGACAGAGAGAGACATTGAAGGGGGACAGAAAGACACACTGAAGGGGGACAGAGACACGCTGAAGGGGGCAGAGAGAGACACTGAAGGGGGCACAGAGAGACACTTAAGGGGGACAGAGAGACACTGAAGGGGGCACAGAGAGACACTGAGGGGGGGCAGAGAGAAACTGAAGGGGGCACAGAGAGACACTGAAGGGGGACAGAGAGAGAGACACTGAAGGGGGACAGAGAGACACTGAAGGGGGACAGAGAAAGATACTGAACTGTGCAGAGAGAGACACTGAAGTGGGACAGAGAGAGACACTGAAGGGGGACAGAGAGACACCGAAGGGGGCAGAGAGAGACACTGAAGGGGGACAGAGAGAGACACTGAAGGTGGACAGAGACACACTGAAGGGGGCACAGAGAGACACTGAAGGGGGACAGAGAGAGAAACTGGAGGGGGCACAGAGAGACACTGAAGGGGGACAGAGAGACACGCTGAAGGTGGACAGAGAGACACGCTGAAGGGGTGCACAGAGAGACACGCTGAAGGGGGACAGAGAGACATGCAGAAGGGGGACAAAGAGCGACATGCTGAATGGGGCAGATTGACACGCTGAATGGGGGCAGAGAGACACGCTGAATGGGGGCAGAGAGACACGCTGAATAGGGCAGAGAGAGACACTGAAGGGGGATAGAGAGACACTGAAGCTGGCAGAGAGAGACACTGAAGTGGGACAGAGAGACACGCTGAAGGGGGCACAGAGAGACACTGAAGGGGGACAGAGAGAGAAACTGGAGGGGGCACAGTGAGACACTGAAGGGGGACAGAGAGAGACGCTGAAGGTGGACAGAGAGACACGCAGAAGGGGGACAGAGAGACACGCTGAAGGGAGACAGAGAGACATGCAGAAGGGGGACAAAGAGCGACACGCTGAATGGGGCAGAGAGACACGCTGAATGGGTCAGAGAGATACGCTGAATGGGGGCAGAGAGACACGCTGAATAGGGCAGAGAGAGACACTGAAGGGGGATAGAGAGACACTAAAGGGGGCAGAGAGAGACACTGAAGTGTGACAGAGAGAGACACTAAAGGGGGACAGAGAGTCACTGAAGGGGGCAGAGAGAGACACTAAAGGTGGACAGAGAGAGACACACTGAAGGGGGACAGAGAGAGACACTGAAGAGGGACAGAGAGAGACACTGAAGGGGGACAGAGAAAGACACTGAAGGGGGCACAGAGAGACACTGAAGGGGGCACAGAGAGACACTGAAGGGGGACAGAGAGACACTGAAGGGGGGCACAGAGAGACACTGAAGGGGGACAGGGAGAGAGACACTGAGGTGGGACAGAGAGAGACACTGAAGGGGGGCACAGAGAGACACTGAAGGGGGACAGAGAGAGACACTGAAGGGGGACAGAGAGAGACACTGAAGGGGGGCACATAGAGACACTATAGGGGACAGAGAGACACTGAAGGGGCACAGAGAGAGACACTGAAGGGGGGCACAGAGAGACACTGAAGGGGGGCACAGAGAGACACTGAAGGGGGACAGAGAGAGACACTGATGGGGACAGAGAGACACTGAAGGGGGACAGAGAGAGACACTGAAGGGGGCAGAGAGAGACACTGAAGGGCGACAGAGAAAGACACTGAACTGTGCAGAGAGAGACACTGAAGTGGGACAGAGAGAGACACTGAAGGGGGACAGAGAGACACCGAAGGGGGCAGAGAGGGACACTGAAGGGGGACAGAGAGAGACACTGAAGGGGGACAGAGAGACACGCTGAAGGGGGCACAGAGAGACACTGAAGGGGGACAGAGAGAGAAACTGGAGGGGGCACAGAGAGACACTGAAGGGGGACAGAGAGAGACGCTGAAGGTGGACAGAGAGACACGCTGAAGGGGGACAGAGAGACACGCTGAAGGGGGACAGAGAGACATGCAGAAGGGGGACAAAGAGCGACACGCTGAATGGGGCAGAGAGACACGCTTAATAGGGCAGAGAGATACGCTGAATGGGGGCAGAGAGACACGCTGAATAGGGCAGAGAGAGAAGAGAGACACTGAAGGGGGATAGAGAGACACTGAAGGGGGCAGAGAGAGACACTGAAGTGGGACAGAGAGAGACACTGAAGGGGGACAGAGAGTCACTGAAGGGGGTAGAGAGAGACACTGAAGGGGGACAGAGAGAGACACTGAAGGGGGACAGAGAGACACACTGAAGGGGGACAGAGACACGCTGAAGGGGGCAGAGAGAGACACTGAAGGGGGCACAGAGAGACACTGAAGGGGGGCAGAGAGACACTGAAGGGGGGCACAGAGAGACACTGAAGGGGGACAGAGAGAGAGACACTGAAGGGGGACAGAGAAAGACACTGAACTGTGCAGAGAGAGACACTGAAGTGGGACAGAGAGAGACACTGAAGGGGGACAGAGAGACACTGAAGGGGGACAGAGAGACACTGAAGGGGGACAGAGAGACACTGAAGGGGTAGAGAGAGACACTGAAGGGGGACAGAGAGAGACGCTGAAGGTGGACAGAGAGATACGCTGAAGGGGGACAGAGAGACACGCTGAAGGGGGACAGAGAGACATGCAGAAGGGGGACAAAGAGCGACACGCTGAATGGGGCAGATTGACACGCTGAATGGGGGCAGAGAGACACGCTGAATGGGGGCAGAGAGACACGCTGAATAGGGCAGAGAGAGACACTGAAGGGGGATAGAGAGACACTGAAGCTGGCAGAGAGAGACACTGAAGTGGGACAGAGAGACACGCTGAAGGGGGCACAGAGAGACACTGAAGGGGGACAGAGAGAGAAACTGGAGGGGGCACAGTGAGACACTGAAGGGGGACAGAGAGAGACGCTGAAGGTGGACAGAGAGACACGCAGAAGGGGGACAGAAAGACACGCTGAAGGGGGACAGAGAGACATGCAGAAGGGGGACAAAGAGCGACACGCTGAATGGGGCAGAGAGACACGCTGAATGGGTCAGAGAGATACGCTGAATGGGGGCAGAGAGACACGCTGAATAGGGCAGAGAGAGACACTGAAGGGGGATAGAGAGACACTAAAGGGGGCAGAGAGAGACACTGAAGTGGGACAGAGAGAGACACTAAAGGGGGACAGAGAGTCACTGAAGGGGGCAGAGAGAGACACTAAAGGTGGACAGAGAGAGACACACTGAAGGGGGACAGAGAGAGACACTGAAGAGGGACAGAGAGAGACACTGAAGGGGGACAGAGAAAGACACTGAAGGCGGCACAGAGAGACACTGAAGGGGGCACAGAGAGACACTGAAGGGGGACAGAGAGACACTGAAGGGGGGCACAGAGAGACACTGAAGGGGGACAGGGAGAGAGACACTGAAGGGGGACAGAGAAAGACACTGAACTGTGCAGAGAGAGACACTGAAGTGGGACAGAGAGAGACACTGAAGGGGGACAGAGAGACACTGAAGGGGGACAGAGAGACACTGAAGGGGGACAGAGAGACACTGAAGGGGCAGAGAGAGACACTGAAGGGGGACAGAGAGAGACGCTGAAGGTGGACAGAGAGACACGCTGAAGGGGGACAGAGAGACACGCTGAAGGGGGACAGAGAGACATGCAGAAGGGGGACAAAGAGCGACACGCTGAATGGGGCAGATTGACACGCTGAATGGGGGCAGAGAGACACGCTGAATGGGGGCAGAGAGACACGCTGAATAGGGCAGAGAGAGACACTGAAGGGGGATAGAGAGACACTGAAGCTGGCAGAGAGAGACTCTGAAGTAGGACAGAGAGACCCTGAAGGGGGACAGAGAGACACTGAAGGGGGCAGAGAGAGACACTGAAGGGAGACAGAGAGAGACACACTGAAGGGGGACAGAGAGAGACACTGAAGAGGGACAGAGAGAGACACTGAAGGGGGACAGAGAAAAACACTGAAGGGGGCACAGAGAGACACTGAAGGGGGCACAGAGAGACACTGAAGGGGGACAGAGAGACACTGAAGGGGGGCACAGAGAGACACTGAAGGGCGACAGAGAGACACTAAAGAGGAACAGATTGAGACACTGAAGGGGGACAGAGAGAGACGCTGAAGGGGGACAGAGAGAGACGCTGAAGTGGGACAGAGAGACACGCTGAAGGGGGACAGCGAGACACGCTGAAGGGGGACAGAGAGAGACACGCTGAATGGGGCAGAGAGACACGCTGAATGGGGCAGAGAGACACGCTGAATGGGGCAGAGAGACATGCTGAATGGGGGCAAAGAAACACGCTGAATAGGGCAGAGAGAGACACTGAAGTGGGACAGAGAGAGATACTGAAGGGGGATAGAGAGACACTGAAGGGGGCAGAGAGAGACACTGAAGTGGGACAGAGAGAGACACTGAAGTGGGACAGAGAGAGACACTGAAGGGGGACAGAGAGTCACTGAAGGGGGCAGAGAGAGACACTAAAGGGGGACAGAGAGAGACACACTGAAGGGGGACAGAGAGAGACACTGAAGAGGGACAGAGAAAGACACTGAAGGGGGACAGAGAGACACGCTGAAGGGGGACAGAGAGACATGCAGAAGGGGGACAAAGAGCGACACGCTGAATGGGGCAGAGAGACACGCTTAATAGGGCAGAGAGATACGCTGAATGGGGGCAGAGAGACACGCTGAATAGGGCAGAGAGAGAAGAGAGACACTGAAGGGGGATAGAGAGACACTGAAGGGGGCAGAGAGAGACACTGAAGTGGGACAGAGAGAGACACTGAAGGGGGACAGAGAGTCACTGAAGGGGGTAGAGAGAGACACTAAAGAAGGACAGAGAGAGACACACTGAAGGGGGACAGAGAGAGACACTGAAGAGGGACAGAGAAAGACACTGAAGGGGGACAGAGAAAGACACTGAAGGG
The DNA here is from genome assembly GCF_038048845.1 of Mixophyes fleayi. NCBI lineage: Eukaryota > Metazoa > Chordata > Amphibia > Anura > Limnodynastidae > Mixophyes > Mixophyes fleayi. The sequence goes on along the minus strand of NC_134406.1, from coordinate 119,703,997 downwards.
GCCACAGAGAGACACTGAAGGGGGACAGAGAGACACTGAAGGGGGCACAGAGAGACACTGAAGGGGGACAGAGAGACACTGAAGGGGGCAGAGAGAGACACTGAAGGGGGCACAGAGAGACACTGAAGGGGGACAGAGAGACACTGATGGGGGCACAGAGAGACACTGAAGGGGGGCAGAGAGACACTGAAGGGGGGCAGAGAGAGACACTGAAGGGGGACAGAGAGAGAGACACTGAAGGGGGACAGAGAAAGACACTGAACTGTGCAGAGAGAGACACTGAAGTGGGACAAAGAGAGACACTGAAGGGGGACAGAGAGACACTGAAGGGGGACAGAGAGACACTGAAGGGGCAGAGAGAGACACTGAAGGGGGACAGAGAGAGACGCTGAAGGTGGACAGAGAGATACGCTGAAGGGGGACAGAGAGACACGCTGAAGGGGGACAGAGAGACATGCAGAAGGGGGACAAAGAGCGACACGCTGAATGGGGCAGATTGACACGCTGAATGGGGGCAGAGAGACACGCTGAATGGGGCAGAGAGACACGCTGAATAGGGCAGAGAGAGACACTTAAGGGGGATAGAGAGACACTGAAGCTGGCAGAGAGAGACACTGAAGTGGGACAGAGAGACACGCTGAAGGGGGCACAGAGAGACACTGAAGGGGGACAGAGAGAGAAACTGGAGGGGGCACAGGAGACACTGAAGGGGGACAGAGAGAGACGCTGAAGGTGGACAGAGAGACACGCTGAAGGGGGACAGAGAGACACGCTGAAGGGGGACAGAGAGACATGCAGAAGGGGGACAAAGAGCGACACGCTGAATGGGGCAGAGAGACACGCTGAATGGGTCAGAGAGATACGCTGAATGGGGGCAGAGAGACACGCTGAATAGGGCAGAGAGAGACACTGAAGGGGGATAGAGAGACACTAAAGGGGGCAGAGAGAGACACTGAAGTGGGACAGAGAGAGACACTGAAGGGGGACAGAGAGTCACTGAAGGGGGCAGAGAGAGACACTAAAGGGGGACAGAGAGAGACACACTGAAGGGGGACAGAGAGAGACACTGAAGAGGGACAGAGAAAGACACTGAAGGGGGACAGAGAAAGACACTGAAGGGGCCACAGAGAGACACTGAAGGGGGACAGAGAGACACTGAAGGGGGGACAGAGAGACACTGAAGGGGGACAGAGAGACACTGAAGGGGGCATAGAGATACACTGAAGGGGGACAGAGAGAGACACTGAAGGGGGACAGAGAGACACACTGAAGGGGGACAGAGACACGCTGAAGGGGGCAGAGAGAGACACTGAAGGGGACACAGAGAGACACTGAAGGAGGACAGAGAGACACTGAAGGGGGCACAGAGAGACACTGAAGGGGGGCAGAGAGACACTGAAGGGGGGCACAGAGAGACACTGAAGGGGGACAGGGAGAGAGACACTGAAGGGGGACAGAGAAAGACACTGAACTGTGCAGAGAGAGACACTGAAGTGGGACAGAGAGAGACCCTGAAGGGGACAGAGAGACACTGAAGGGGGACAGAGAGACACTGAAGGGGGACAGAGAGACACTGAAGGGGCAGAGAGAGACACTGAAGGAGGACAGAGAGACACGCTGAAGGGGGACAGAGAGACACGCTGAAGGGGGACAGAGAGACATGCAGAAGGGGGACAAAAAGCGACACGCTGAATGGGGCAGATTGACACGCTGAATGGGGGCAGAGAGACACGCTGAATGGGGGCAGAGAGACACGCTGAATAGGGCAGAGAGAGACACTGAAGGGGGATAGAGAGACACTAAAGCTGGCAGAGAGAGACACTGAAGTGGGACAGAGAGACCCTGAAGGGGGACAGAGAGACACTGAAGGGGGCAGAGAGAGACACTGAAGGGAGACAGAGAGAGACACACTGAAGGGGGACAGAGAGAGACACACTGAAGGGGGACAGAGAGAGACACTGAAGAGGGACAGAGAGAGACACTGAAGGGGGACAGAGAAAGACACTGAAGGGGCCACAGAGAGACACTGAAGGGGGCACAGAGAGACACTGAAGGGGGACAGAGAGACACTGAAGGGGGGCACAGAGAGACACTGAAGGGCGACAGAGAGACACTAAAGAGGAACAGATTGAGACACTGAAGGGGGACAGAGAAAGACACTGAAGGGGGCACAGAGAGACACTGAAGGGGGCACAGATAGACACTGAAGGGGGACAGAGAGACGCTGAAGGGGGACAGAGAGAGACGCTGAAGGGGGACAGAGAGACACGCTGAAGGGGGACAGCGAGACACGCTTAAGGGGGACAGAGAGAGACACGCTGAATGGGGCAGAGAGACACGCTGAATGGGGCAGAGAGACACGCTGAATGGGCAGAGAGACATGCTGAATGGGGGCAATGAGACACGCTGAATAGGGCAGAGAGAGACACTGAAGTGGGACAGAGAGAGATACTGAAGGGGGATAGAGAGACACTGAAGGGGGCAGAGAGAGACACTGAAGTGGGACAGAGAGAGACACTGAAGGGGGACAGAGAGTCACTGAATTGGGCAGAGAGAGACACTAAAGGGGGACAGAGAGAGACACACTGAAGGGGGACAGAGAGAGACACTGAAGAGGGACAGAGAAAGACACTGAAGGGGGACAGAGAGACACTGAAGGGGGGCACAGAGAGACACTGAAGGGGGACAGAGAGACACTGAAGGGGGCACAGAGAGACACTGAAGGGGGGCAGAGAGACACTGAAGGGGGCACAGAGAGACACTGAAGGGGGGACAGAGAGAGAGACACTGAAGGGGGACAGAGAGACACTGAAGGGGACAGAGAGAGACGCTGAAGGTGGACAGAGAGACACGCTGAAGGGGGACAGAGTGACACGCTGAAGGGGAACAGAGAGACATGCAGAAGGGGGACAAAGAGCGACACGCTGAATGGGGCAGAGAGACACGCTGAATGGGGCAGAGAGATACGCTGAATGGGGGCAGAGAGACACGCTGAATAGGGCAGAGAGAGACACTGAAGGGGCAGAGAGAGACACTGAAGAGGGACAGAGAGAGACACTGAAAGGGGACAGAGAGTCACTGAAGGGGGCAGAGAGAGACACTAAAGGGGGACAGAGAGAGACACACTGAAGGGGGATAGAGAGACACTGAAGGGGGCAGAGAGAGAAACTGAAGTGGGACAGAGAGAGACACTGAAGGGGGACAGAGAGACACTGAAGGGGGACAGAGAGACACTGAAGGGGGACAGAGAGACACTGAAGGGGCAGAGAGAGACACTGAAGGGGGACAGAGAGAGACGCTGAAGGTGGACAGAGAGACACGCTGAAGGGGGACAGAGAGAGACGCTGAAGGGGGACAGAGAGACATGCAGAAGGGGGACAAAGAGCGACACGCTGAATGGGGCAGATTGACACGCTGAATGGGGGCAGAGAGACACGCTGAATGGGGGGCAGAGAGACACGCTGAATAGGGCAGAGAGAGACACTGAAGGGGGATAGAGAGACACTGAAGCTGGCAGAGAGAGACACTGAAGTGGGACAGAGAGACACGCTGAAGGGGGCACAGAGAGACACTGAAGGGGGACAGAGAGAGAAACTGAAGGGGGCACAGAGAGACACTGAAGGGGGACAGAGAGAGACGCTGAAGGTGGACAGAGAGACACGCTGAAGGGGGACAGAGAGACACGCTGAAGGGGGACAGAGAGACATGCAGAAGGGGGACAAAGAGCGACACGCTGAATGGGGCAGAGAGACATGCTTAATAGGGCAGAGAGATACGCTGAATGGGGGCAGAGAGACACGCTGAATAGGGCAGAGAGAGACACTGAAGGGGGATAGAGAGACACTGAAGGGGGCAGAGAGAGACACTGAAGTGGGACAGAGAGAGACACTGAAGGGGGACAGAGAGTCACTGAAGGGGGCAGAGAGAGACACTAAAGGGGGACAGAGAGAGACACACTGAAGGGGGACAAAGAGCGACACGCTGAATGGGGCAGAGAGACACGCTTAATAGGGCAGAGAGATACGCTGAATGGGGGCAGAGAGACACGCTGAATAGGGCAGAGAGAGACACTGAAGGGGATAGAGAGACACTGAAGGGGGCAGAGAGAGACACTGAAGTGGGACAGAGAGAGACACTGAAGGGGGACAGAGAGTCACTGAAGGGGGCAGAGAGAGACACTAAAGGGGGACAGAGAGAGACACACTGAAGGGGGACAGAGAGAGACACTGAAGAGGGACAGAGAAAGACACTGAAGGGGGACAGAGAAAGACGCTGAAGGGGCCACAGAGAGACACTGAAGGGGGACAGAGAGACACTGAAGGGGGCATAGAGAGACACTGAAGGGGGACAGAGAGACACTGAAGGGGGCATAGAGAGACACTGAAGGGGGACAGAGAGAGACACTGAAGGGGGACAGAGAGACACACTGAAGGGGGACAGAGACACGCTGAAGGA